>NW_006291976.1:310213-319726 GCF_000327345.1 Myotis davidii
TACAGTGAATCTGTTATTACTGATAAAGAGCCCATCAGCCAAGTGTCCCAAAGGAAAGAGCAGAGCTTATCAGGTATACTTTTAAAATTTTTATTAAATTTATTGGGGTGACATTGGTTGATAAGATTGTATGTTTCAAGTGTGCAATTCTATAATACATCATCTCTATGTTCACACCCAAAGTCAAGTCTCTTTCTGTCACCATTTATCCTCCCTTTACCCTTTTCTACCTCTCCTCACCCCTTTCCCTCTGGTAACCACCGTACTGTTATCTATGTCTATGATTTTTTTTCTGTTTTAATCCCATATATGAGTGAAATCTGTGGTTCTTGATTTTTTTTGTCTGTCTCATGTCACTTAGCGTGACATCAAATTTGTTAAGGCATGGAATTATATTTTCTTTGGTTAAGAGACAAACACGGAAATAGTTAGAATGTGTTAGCTGCAATTAGAATACCTAAGGGAAGTAAAACTTCATTTTCTCATATAACAGCAAGTCTGGGAGTGGGCAACGACTTGTGTTGGTCAGCTGACTCCAAATTCTCATGGCCAGCCATCTGCAATTCTTTAGCCTTCCATCCTGATCACAGGCTTTCTGCCTTTCCCTGCACCAGCCAGTTGAAGGCACCCCGAGGCTCACATATGACCCAGCTCCCGGGGCGTCATCACACAGCCCAGGAGGCGGCACCCTGGAGCTGAGCAGTGCACACTTTGCACAGTTATCTTACTGGGAGTGTGCAGGGCTAACACTCAAGGTCTCATCTCTTTTGACTCCAGAGACCACGTGTTCTCCCTGCTATTCATATCACTGGGGTTGTGGGCCCAGCCAGAAGGAGCAAGCACAACTCTTAACCCTAGAAAGGCAAGTTCTGTTACCAAGTCTCCGCCTAGAATCTGAGAGGAGTTTGTATTTGAAAGGTACGGAGTGGGCTGGGGTCGCGCACCTCTGACATGAGGCTGTAATGTATCAAAGGAACTTTTATTCCAAGCGTCTGGGTGCAGTTGGGCTGAATCCCAAAAAGAGGAGTCAGCCTCGACTGAAGGGGAGGCGGGGGAGGCTTTTATCAGCTATTGCTGGCTGCAGGCAGCTTCTGCTGATGTGAGGGTCCGGTCCTTCGTTCTTCCTGTCGCCAGGTGTCCTCTGGTTATCTGAGCTGTGCGGTGCTCAAGGCTGCAAGCTTTCTGCAAGATACCTGCTAAACACAGTCAGTTTCCTCTGGCCCGTTTTATTCTCTTTAACCCTTTCAGTATTATCTCTGATCTTCGGATTTGGAAGTGAAAATAATCTCAGCCGTGCTTTTCCTGTGCTGCAGGTGCTGGTGGGTACGCAAACACTTCCCCGCAGCCTTCAGAGCTGAACTCCAGGGCTGTAATCCCGGTGTGAGCGCTCAGGTGAATTCCTATAAACTCTCTGAGTTCATGACCAACGCGACGCCTGCTTAATCCCATGTTGTTGTTAAGAGACAAAATCTAGAGAATGTCCCATGTTTGGTTTTCCAACAGTGGCAAATGCTAGGATTTTAAATTTGCGTCCTTCATATCAACATCTTTGGCAGAAGACTGTTGAGCCTTGCGTTGACCGGAAGCATGCACTGTGCTGTGTTCTTACGTAGTTATTACATTTCCTGCTTCGCTACCTAAATCTTTCGTCGTTTGACTTTCACATTTGACAAAATAGTTTACACCTTGCTAAACAGCACTCATTGTCTTTCAAAGCGAAGACTGGACAATAAATAGTCTGGCATTTTAATGGGGTACTTGCCTGCGTGTGCATTTCAGCAACCATGTAGCAAAGCCGGATAAAGGGCGACAGTTTGATCTGCCTTCAGGCATCCCCATCCCTCCGCCTGCATCAGGAGGGCGACAGGCGTGCAGGACGAGACCACCTCCAGCCGGACCTCACTGCGCTTTCCCACCGCTGTTCCCTCACTCGATGGCTTTCTCTCCGCTCAGCAGTGCAGCGGTGCTTGTCAGCAGAGCACCTGCTATCCCGATACAGAGCTGTTTTTAAGATGTTGCCATGAGGAGATGAGATTGGAGCAGCCCAGGTTGCCGCCCTCTCCGTTCTGTGTCGCCCACACCTGACAGGCGGGAGCTGAGCGCTGGGTCTGGGCTGCTCATCTGGGAACCTGGGACTGGGAACGCTGCCTCTCTCGGCGTGGAGCTGAAGGGAGGAATCCACAGGCTGCCTCAGTCAAACCAGGCAGACCACCCAACTGGACTGTTGACCCAAGAGAGCTAAACCGAGAGGGAGAATCTAGGTGGGAGACAATGGGTCAAAAAACCAGGCAGCCCAGGTAAACGCTAGAATTGGAAGCAAATGGTGGGGGCCAGATACGGAAATGACTGAGGCCTTGCTGTGATAGGTCACATTACAGCAGCAGCAAGATGCGATTCCTGTCCTCAGAAAAGCTTAGGTAACAAGAGAACTACAGTACGGGTGTTAGAAGAGGGTGGGCACCAAGTACTAGTACAGTGAAGGAAATTCAACTACCTTCAGTAGGTCAGAACAAGTGGAAGGTCAGAGACCAGGTAATAGGGAAGAAGGTATGGGTGCTGAGCCTTGAAGGATGAATGGCATTTAAATACGCAGGAGATAAGGGAGAACATTCCAGAAAGGGACAACCTAGTGAAAACTCATCAAGTTGTCAAAGATTTCAGAACCGCTGTAACCCAAGGTGAGAATGGAGGAGACCCAGGAAATGATGCAGGTGGGTGGGAAGGAGCCAGGACTCACACGGACAATCCGTCTATACTCACAAGTTAGGGTTTTATCTGTGGGTCCTGGGAATTACTGAAGACTTTAAGGTGGCACAGAGAGGTGATCAGATTTATCGTTTATAAATACCATGGAGGATGCCTCAGAAGGACCTGACACGAGAGATGGGAGACTGGTTTATAGGCATTTGCAAGAGAGGAAAGGACGTGGACCAAGAAAGTGGCAGCAGCAGGTAAAGCTATATTTGAGGAATGTTTTTGGAAATAGAATTTTACAAATGGGTCGTAGATGGGAACCAGATTTTGGATGGGTGGAGGGGACACAGGGGGAGGAACAGGGGAGATAAACCAAATGAAGTTGGTTTCAGGTTTTTTGAATGTTGAGAGCTCTAGGACATCCAGGAGGCTGCTTCCAAAAGCAGAAGAGATCCCAGGGCAGCGGCGACCCTGGAGGCAAGTCTGCGTGTCATCACCTCACGGAGAGGAGTTGAACCCACGGCCTGGATGAGGCTAACCAAAGTGATGCGAGTAAATTCTGGAGTCAGAATGCACAGCCTGATGACTCCAGTGAAGAATGCTATCTTGTGTATTAGAAAGTTGCCTAGACAGGATATCTTAAAGTTCTCATCACAAGAAAAAACTCATGACTGTCAGGTGATGGGTATTAACTAAACTTGTGGTGACAATTTTGCAATATGTACATAGTACTTCAAATCATTATGCTGTGTGCCTTAAACATATACAATGTTAGATGTCATCTCCATAAAACTGGAAAAATCAATACAAAATATAAAGGCCAAGGACAAAGCCATCGAGTTTTCAGTTTTGTCCAAAGTGCCTGAGAGTGAGTGAAGGGTTGCCAAAAACTGTCAGATCTGGCAACAGTGGTCTTGGACAGAGCATTTACGTGGAGGGTCAATTTTGGGTTGGGGAGAGGTGAACAAGTCAAAACTCTGACCACTCCATTTTTCTAGAGGCTCAGCTATGAAGAGAGAGAGAAAAAGATGTGTAAAAAAGCTGGATGAGATAGGCAGGTTGGGTATTGTCTTTAACAGATGACAAACCTGAAGCTCCGAGAGTGGTCATTTGCCCAGGGTTAACACTAGTCAGTAGCACAGCCAGCCACAATGAACTTCCTGGTCTTCAGATGCTGAATTCAGATTCCCTTCAACTTGCCCACCCGAGTAACTGAAGGATCACCCAGTACAGTGAGTGACATGATTATAACCAGTGTAAATGTGGTATTTCGTTCAGAATTTTAAGCATTATAGTGCAGGGGGTGGTAGGGAAGGGGAGAATTATTTTGGTCTGAACTTGTGAAATATGGACAGAAAAACTTCATTTTTAGCCTCATTAGGCATGTTTTCTTGGCTGGGTAGGAATGTTCCGGCGAACAAATCCTGTTTTCCTCCTTAGCTATGCCCTGACAGCCTGTGCTCCTGTTGTGGTTTCAATTCATGACCCAGCCAAGGATGATAAAAAGTAAATTGCATTCCCAAGTATATTCATAGCACAGGCCAGTTACTTAGCTGCCTCATATACTCCATCACTTGGAAACATGCATCAGATGGAACCTTACTTCCTTGATTAAAGAAGTGCATTTTAGCCGGTGTTTTCTTTGGAAATGAAAGCAACTGTCCTTGCAATGATATGCAGGCTGTTGGAGTCAGAACAGCCGTCTGCACTAATGAGGATTACGTAACGTTCCTGCTTTTGTGTGAAGATAAACTTCACATGCAGATGTGATGGCACCAGGTTCTGTTCTGAACCCAGGCACTGGGGACGGGTAACCACTCCGGCCTCCTCACCAGGGACCTAAAGTCCTAAAAGTAGCATTAGAGCCAGTGCTCGGAGACAACGTGCACCTGGGAAGATGGTATCCATCTAAGCCAATAGAGTGCATTCCAGCATCCTGTGAATGAGCCTCGCCTAAAAATGGACTTTTGTCGTAATTACTCAAACCCGAATATTCCTCAAGCAGACAATTTGCCTCCTTCTTTTAAGAAGTAGCAAGTTAAGGAATGCTATTCCTTGAAATGCATGCTAAGTTCATGTAAAACAATATATTTTTTTATTGGTTTTTAAAGAGACAGAAAGGGCGAAGGATAGAGAGATAGAAATATAGTCATCATTGATCAACTGCTTCCTACACGCCCTCTACTGGATGGAGCCTGCAACCAGGACATGTGCTCTGATCAAGAACTGAACTGTGACCTTTAGGTTCCTGGGTAAGCTTCTTAAAAGTAGGAATTGTGTCTTCCACTTATTTCCTAATAATTATGTATAATTGCTATATCCCATAGGTTAACAAATGTTATGAGCTAATATTTATCACTCATTTAACATATAGTGATGCCAGTAAGTAATTGCTGATTGATTTTATCCCATTCTAGGTTTCCTTAGCAACTTAACTGCAATTTTTTAAGTTGAACTAATGCCCACTCAATCAAAGAACCAGTACTAACAAACTTCAGTAAAAGCTGCCTGCAGGGGTTACTTGCTATGCTGAATGTGATACATCTAGGGAAAAAAACACAATAAAAACGTGACTGTTTTCTTCAACATTTTCTCTTTCTTTTTTTTTTTTGACCGGTTAGTTGTATTTACTATCTAGTTACATCTTATCATAGGTGCAGCTAAAAGATAGCTAGGAGTTTTATTTATTTTATATCCAGTTATTAAATGGCTTTATGAAATAAAAGCTTAGCTATGGTAAGATTTTCTTCTCTCCTGGATCCTGAAGTTCAGTCCTCTCCTGTCTCAACAGTTGTTCCCCACTCCTTTGTATTCCTACATATTAGGAGGACCTGAATCTAATATTAAAAGGCCCTATGTGGGGGTCCATCAGAGTTTGGTATTTTTTATGAGAGTAGAACTCTTCTTGAGCCAGAAGCCCTTCTCCCGTTCTCAGATTTGTGAAAAAATATTCCCATCGACAGTCTCACCAGCCAGCCTCCGGCCTGACTCAGTTTGAGTAAACAAGGCTCGAGTTCACAGGCCACTGAGGCAAGATCCTAAGTCAGAGAAGGTGCTGGGCTGCTCGTGAAGGGAAATCGCCCCAGAGTTTTTCCTAACTTCACGATGTATTAAAACCAACCTCAAAATCTTCATAAGCTGCACATCCAGACAAGGAATACGAACTCACTAACACATTCACGGATCTCATTGTGCAATGTGGCTTGAATCCTGATTTTCACTCATTGCTGGGGAATGTAGGAAAGCTATATCTTTGAAACAGTGGCAGCTTTTGCCACTTTAATTGCCCGGAGCCGGTCCATCCTTGCTGTTTCAAGGGACCTGGCATATATGGCATACTGTTCTTAATATGTTTGCTCACCTTCTTGGCACTATGTGTTTTAACCAAGGTCACCTCTCTGAGAAAGGTTGTTTCCCCAGGTAGGGATTTTCCCCTGAAGTTAGGGAGGGAATAAAACCCCTTAACCCCTTCCCCAGCAGAAGCTACAGAACTTGGTTGGAGAACCTAGACAGAACCTGGCTGCAGAAGCCGGCTACAGAACCTGGCGACTGAACCTGGCCGGAGAACCTAGCGAGAGAACATGGCTACAGAACCTGGCTGGAGAACCTGGATAAAGAACCTGGAGAACCTAGCAAGAGAACATGGACACAGAACCTGGCTGGAGATCCTAACCAGAACTCGGCTAGAGATCCTGGCTAGGCTGCTGATCAACTGAACGCTGTCTCTGTGTCATTCCTTCTTCACCGACTCCGCCCACACCTTTGGGGACCTCTGGACCTGCTGGGGTTGGACCCCCGCATTTAATGAACAAATCCAAAGACAATATTGAAATCTTAGCCTGGTAAATAGGACACAGAGCCTGATACTGTATCCGGCACATATCAGTAATCAGGAAATACTTGTCACTGTGTTTCCCATTTCCTCCACTCCACCCAACCAGATTTGTTTTTTAAATTTGCTGCATACAAAGAGACAAAGGGTATGCAGCTTTTTAAAAAATATGTTTTTATTGACTTCAGAGAGAGGAAGAGAGAGAAATATTGATGAGAGAGAAACATCAATCGACTGCCTCCTGCACACCCCCTTCTGGGCGTGTGCCCTTGACTGGGAATCAAACCTGCGACCTACTGGTGGGATGATGCTCAACCAACTGAGCCCCAGCGGCAAGGCACCGACCAGATTTTTAACTCAGAAAGAAATGAATGCACTTGAGCATCATTCATGGCCTTCATTACTCCTTATTCAAATTTAGTTTTTGGAGGCTCTACTTAGCCAAAAAGTATCAAAGGAGAAAAGCAATGGGTCTACCTTTCCCTCTGCCTAGATAATTAGTTTACAAACAAGTTCACGTCGGTTACTCACATATAGCAAAGGTAGAAAGGGATTTTTAGTACTAAGGCTCCATTCCTGGCTTCCTTTTTCTTCCCCGTTCTCTAAGGGAGATCATGACTATCCTCAAGGACTTCTGGACACCTGGTAACTAACATAAAATGAAACCGAGAAAACAATTCCTCACTGTTGGAATGAACAGTCAAGGTTCATTTCCAAATGTAATAGGCTGGTAAGTGGGACATATGTTATCGCCTCCGAATTTCAGCTCAAGCCTCAGCTGAAGATGATGGGGGAGGTTCACTCACACTTCCTAAGAAGAGAGGTTAGAGTCCCCCCACAGGACCTGCAGAAAGACGGAAGAACGGTGGCCGTCACTCACCTCTGGTCCATAAGAGGAGACTGGGAGTGTCAATAAGATTCGCGGAGGGAATTTGTAAGAGTGAAGGATGCTTTGTCTGTTGTCCTCTTTCTCTGCTTCCAGCCAAGTGATAAAGATTCTAAGGAAATGGCTCATAGCGATTAGGACTCGCAAGAGGGAAATACTGGGAATCATAAGAAGGGAAACGGTGTCTCACTCACTGGCTAAGAGGTTTGCTTAGCTGTGGGAATTCCTGGGTCCGTCCAGGGACGGCTGCAGATTTGGAGCATGGCGAGAGTTTCTGGAAGGTGCTGAAATGGGTCCCCGTGAGCTTGAGAGCGCACCGGAACCAGAGACTAGCAATTGCCTCCATCTGGAGGACCTGGAAGACAGGAAGCGGCTGAAACTGCCGGAGCTGACAGCAGGACGCGAAAGCAGCCTGCGCGGGAAGGTCAGGTGGCTGCCGTGGAAGACCCTGCCCTGCGGCTGAGGGCTGCAACCAGCCTGAGGGTCCCCAGCAGAAAGTGGCTGTGGGGGTGTCGCTGGGTGGCCTGCAGGTGGCTGGCAAGGGTCAGAGTTCAGCAAGAGAAACGTCCATACCGGGGAAGAGACAGCACAACGTTGCCCAAGGGGGCTGTGTTTTCGGAGAAGCTGCAGATGTGCCCCCGGAGGGGGCCGGCTTCCCATGTCGGTCATAAGGGGCCTCGGCAACCAGAAGAGGACAGCCCGAGCCACTCAAATCTCGGCTCCTTTCGCTCTAACCCCCCCCCGTGCCTGCCCCTGCCCTGGGAAGAGCCTGAAGCATCAGAACTTGGGGTGGTCCAGGAAAGAGGGTGGTGAAAGCCAGGAGCATAGTCTAAGAGCCATTCCCCTTCCCTGCGGTGGGTCTCAACCCTCAGAGGCAGACCCGGGCTTACTGGGAAGCCCTAACTTAACTCTGGTGCCGTGTCACATATAGAGATTTTTTGATATTTGCAACCATAGTAAAACGAAGACTTATATTTTTGATATTTATTTTATATATTTAAATGCCATTTAACAGAGAAAAATCAACCAAAAAAATGAGTTCGCTTGTCACCTCTGACACGCGTGTCATAGGTTCGCCATCACTGATTTAGGCGGACCTGCCGTTTTCATACCTGAAAATGAACTAGATTAGAGAGCTGTGCGCTCTGCCTGATCATAGGGACAGGAGGGGAGATCTGACAGCAGATGGATGGCAGCAGTGGGAGAAAGCCTTTTCTTTAGAAACCTTTGAGTTAAGCAAACTGGTCACATAGAAAGTGAACGGTGAGAGCTTAGCGAAGACATTGGGTGGAAGTGGGGTGTGGTTGTGCTGGTGTAAGCAGGAGCAGCTAGAGAATGAGACTTCCCTGTTTACTGGGCAAATCCACTCTATTCATTAGCAGCTTTGTTCAGTTTTATTTAGAGCAGCATCTACTAGTTGCTAGTTACTAATGTGGCCTCTTTCCTTCTTCCTTAATTAAAAAAACCCTCAACCACGGGACCAGGTCATACCTAATCTCATGCAACAAGTCTTGGCTGTAGGATAAACTTCTTGACAATAAGAGTTAGTGGAACTTATTGGGAGGAAATTCCAGAAAAGCTTTTGTCATGAGGCATTGGTCCCTGTGGTGAAGGGAGAAGGGCCCCTTGTAAAGATGGGGTGAGGGGTAGGGAGAAAGGGGGACTGGCAGGTTATCCCCTGCTAACTTGCCTCTGTGTTACCACAGCAGGGCACAGAGAACAAAGGGCATTGCCTTGGGGAAGGAACTGCCAAACAAAGATGGAGCTACAGCTGGTTCTCTACATGGAGGTCAATAGAATGGTTCCTCATGGGCTGATGGCGCCCAAGATGTGGCAGCATCGCCCTAATGACACTGCAGCCTAGAGTCGCTGCTGGGAGAGGACAGGGCAGGTTGCAGGGACCACCAGCCCACAGGGAGCCCACGGTCTATGCCCTAGAACAGGGGCCCTGGATACAGCCGAAACCTCGTTCCATTGAGGGTGGAGATGACTCTTTTCTCCCCTCCCCTTGCCTGCTCTGCCTGGGAGGAGGGCGTGGAAGGAGGTGTGAGAGAGGCAGGCACGCCTTGTCCTCCGGCACAAGCTGCTAGGACCATAAGGC
>NW_006291976.1:319794-347457 GCF_000327345.1 Myotis davidii
GAGCTTTGAATCATATGAAATTGAAGTTTAAAAATGAACAGAACTGATTCCTAGCCATTTTCCTAAGACATTTTTGAAACCCAAAGGTGACTAAAATGTTATGGAACCTAGTCAAGAGGAAGGATGGGTGTGGCCTCCTATCATTGGGTGGCAATTTTGGGGGGAAAAGGCTTCTCTTTTTATCCCAACTATGAGACTCCTCAGTAAACTGGCTGCAGCATTTGCCATTCATCTGCATGGGAAGGAGCATGACGTTCAGGGAAAGCCACTCTCTAGCTGATCTTAGAAACAATTGCTAATGCGTGACGAGCTCTACTTTTCGGGGGGCAGTCTTAAAAGGGTGCTCGTTAGCAGTTGATATTTAATGTGAGCGCTTCTAGCGTCACTTCAGTGAGCGCTATTTTCAGCTAATGAGCCTTGGGAGGCTGTAATGAAGCAACACACCCCTGCTGTTCTCATGTGTTTGCTGTGGCAGAGGAACGTAGGAGCTTTGACACGGAGGCACGCTCCGCCAAGACATGGCACAAACGTGGCTGTGGGTCTTACCTAACCTCAGTAAAGAATTAGCAGTTTCAAAAATGGTGAATTTTGGAGAACTAGAGTTAGGCTGGAAGCTGGGTTGGTCCCACAGCCAAATATGTGAAGTGACACCTTCCCTTCTCGCTCTCTCTTCTCCTGGCCGGTCAAGACCCATCTCTTCTTTATTAGGCCAGCTCTTCTTAGTCACTCAACCCGTCATCCCTAACCTAAAACAATGTTCTTTTTTCTTGCATAAAGGAATCAACAGGTAGCCCACTAAGCAGAAATATACAGCGTTCTCACTGAGAAAGGTTCTTCAAATACCTGGTATTTGAAGAACACACAGGTCACTTGGAAGTAGATCTTGTAATCAAAGTGACACTTGGCTGCCTCAACCCACTTATGCAAATGTAAGTCAACTGGACCAGCTCGTGCTGAGAGACTCTGTCTGTTCTGTAGGTTTGGAAGGAGGTGGTCACCTGCTTGGGAGGCAGATCTGAGAAGGCCTTGCTGAATTGTGAGAGGCTGGAGAAAATGCCTCAGTGACTGTGGGTACTGCAGTTAGGGCCACACCGACCCCGTCACGGTGCATAGAGTTAGTGGGCCCAGCTTGTCCCTGGGCTGTGAGGGTGACCTCTGAGCCCAAGCCCGAGTCCTGCCAGGGCTGTGCGGGGTCAACCTGGCATTGCTGTGGGGAGGAGCCCATGGGACTCCATCGGCCTCTGTGTGAGCTGAGCTGAGAAAGGCACGAGGAGAAAGCAGCTTCTTCTTTCCCACGGCTGCCTTGAAGCAGGTGCAGGGCAGCTTTCTCCCCTACTTCTGGGTGGTGTCTTGGGTAAATCCCATAGCTTTATCTAGCCATTTGCATGTATAATAGATAATTCCTATGTTCAGGCACTGAAAATTCAGACCAGTCTTAATATATAACTTTCAGCCTCATCCAATTCAGAGTTTCTTCCCTTTTCAAGCCAAGCCTCCCAGATGGGGGACCTGCAGTAGAAAGGAGGTCATGGGGATGCTGTAGTCATGTCCTTTCCCTGCTCACTCGCTGAGCTGCCTCTGGCTGCATCACAGTTGGAGCAGGAGAGAAAAGAGAGGTAAGGGGCAAAGCAAAACAACACAAAAAACCTCTTGTGACATGATATCAGGTCCCTCTGGGGGTGTCAGACGTCCCAAAGCTCACCTTTTTCTGTAATTCCCAGAAGATGGTTTGGGGGCTCTTCAGAGAATCCCCTTTGAGGGCTCCAGTCCAGGTCCTGCCCTTGGGAATGTCTGCGGTCTGTCCCACACAGACTTCTATTTGGGGGTCAAGATCGTCCTCTTGGCTGGGATTTTTTTCAATATGACCCAAATCCACCTATCTTTCAGAGGGTCCACATCTTGAGAAGTACCGATGAACCGTGGAAGCACAGGCCATTTCTGAAGCAGCCCTGGTTCTTTGCTTTGTCAATAAAGACTGGTCCAGTCAGCTTCTCGCTCTTAGAATAGCTTTGTCTCTGCCTCCTCCAAGTTCCAGGAGAATTATGTCACCATCTCAGTGATTCCCTGAGGCCCTAAATGAATCCTCAACGTACAACCTCTAGTTCTACCACGAAGGGTCCCTCTTGTGTGTTGGGTCACATCTGCTGGACTGGGTTGTAGAGATGATCCTAATGTGTTTTGCAAACATTGGTGCTTCTCTTTGGAATTGTGGGTACTCAATACCCTTTGTTCTTAGCTTTGTAATACTGGCCCTGACTGAGATGACAGGAGAAGTTCCATTTTTAATGTCATCTTACACTAAGATGCATTGGCAGGAATCAACAGCAATTCTTGCCTACCCTCTTCACACTTCCCTGTGTGCCCCACCAGAAGACACATCTACTCTTTTGTGGCACCAACATTAGGAAGGTATATCAGTAACTGGCCATCTGGTTGCCCTGCATATTGCTGATGTACCACCATCACATAGGGTCCCTGTGGTGCAAGACTCTGCACCCAGCGCTGGGAATCTTTGTGAAGTCATGAACCACAGTGTCTGCGGTCCAGTGGTTTCCTGGGAGGTGTCCCTGTCTCTGTGGGTGCTGACGGGGAACAGAATGTGTGCCATGCTCCTGTCCCTGATCCTGAGGAATGTGCCTCTTCTGCTGCTGCCTTCCTCTTGCTTGGAGTGTCTTCTTTCCCTCTCTCTAAAAATCAATGAAAAAATATCTTCAGTGAGGATTAAAACAAAAACAACAATAATAAAAAAACAGCAGAAATTTATTCTCTCATAGTTATGGAGGCCAAAAGTATGAAATCAAGGTGTTGGCTGGCAGGACCACAATCCCTCCAAAGGTCCTAGGGGAGATTTCCTTTTTCTCTTCCAGCCTGTGTAGGCTAGATCACTCTAGTCTCTGCCTCTGTCTTCATATCATCTTCTCTTCTCTTCCTTTGTCTCTTATTAGGACGTTGTCATTGGGTGTAGGGCTCACCCAGGTAATCCAGGATGATCTCATCTCAAGATCCTTAAGGTCACATTCACTGGTTCCAGGTGTGCGGACATGTCTTTTGGGGACCGCCATTCAGCCCTCCACAGGGCCCAACAGACTAAGTCCCTGAAGTTTCTACCCTGAACTCTCAGAGCAGCTTATTTCTGTGTCACTATTTTAACATGCTCTGTGCTGTTCGCATGATTGTCTTTGGTTTGGGAGATGTTTTCTACCTCCAGAGCAGGCGTGTGTTCAAGGCAAGGACTTGTCTCTGCTAATGATGTGTCCCCCTCCCCTACCACCATCTGCCCCTAGAGCCTAGCACAGTGTGTGCACTCAAAGCACTGAACTCAGCTGCAGGTTCAGCATCATGTCTACTCCAACTATTGGGGGACAAAGTAAGGAAATGACAGTTCTTGAAACTAAAATTAATAAATCATCATAAATGAATTAGACGGCCCATCTGTAGAAATCTCTGGGGGGAATGATTTTGGTGATGCTTGTGATAAGATCAGGGAGCTGCTTAGTTCCCAGTCAGGGACCCAAGGTGTTTCCCCCCGAAAAGGCAGACATCAATTTCGAGTGTAACTAATGAACGAGAGGCTGTCATCTTGGAAAGGGTGACATGTCTATCTTGAGGGTCTATAATAACAGAAGTCTCTGGTGGCTGTTCAGGGACATCGAGGAAGCGTTTGGGATGAATTTGTAATTGCTAATCTGTCATTGTCAGAGGCTCAGAGACATGGTGTCTGCGGTCGAGTGAAAGCTGCACCGCCGAGTGGAGCTGGGATAAAACCCCAAACGTCACCATATCTCTTTGTCTGTGGTAGCATGCTTACCACAGACCTTATGGTGACACGTCAGTTTCCCAGGTAACTTGACAGCTGGAGGTGAGGTGACAGGGGTGAGGGAGGGCTGTGCCCTGCACACTGTCCATGAGTGTGCCAGTCACCAACAAGAGCTGCCTTCTGTCTAAATTAAATCGGCCCTCTTGGCAGTGACTTATGACTTTGGATAGCAGCAATCCGTTCACAGAGTGTGACTGATCCTACAGCAACAGATAAAACGATCTGAACTTGGCAGACCTGAGGTAGGTTCCTCTTCTCTTGGTTGTCCCTCTGGGAGGGCAGAGTCCCACCTCTCTCTCCCTTACCGCTGAAGTTTGCTGTTAGGGAGCGATTGGGCAGCAAGTCCAGGGAGGGAATAGCGAGCGGCCCATAGGCAGGATCTAGCTTTGACAATTGACTTGGCTGCTGAGGAAAGAGCTCAGTGGGGAGGAAGGAGAGAGAAGGGTGAGGGAAAGCAGACACACGATTTTATGTGGAAGGATGCTCGGATAAGGTGTCTAATGTTGCCTTCTTTTAAAAGCACGGTGAGCATCTGCACATAAATCAGACCAGAGAGAATAATTCAGCACAGGCACCAGACTCCCAGATAAGCATCGGTGGCAGCACCGTTCCAGGGTTCTCTTCAATTTTCCTTAAGATGCTGGGATGCCTGAGGCCCATGGGCCCGAGTAGCAATAAGGAAAATGCTCTTGGATTGATAGCTGCACGTCATCTACTTAAACAGCCTAGGGGGAAATGTAAAAAGGAGGAAGCCACGCTTGGCTCAATCACAGACACTCCGCTTTTAAGCAGATGCACATTCCATTGCAGACTTTGTTTTTCCTCCAATTAGTCTCCAAATGAGTAACTCACAGTTTCCATTTGCACGGTTCATTTTGTTTCCTAATGAGGTAAATGATTATTTCTTGGTTCAAAGAAAGTCTTTTCAAGGACACCAGACTGATAGTGTTTTAATCCTTTAAAAATGAAAAACTTTTCCTTTTAGTAGTAAAAACAACATTTTGAACTGAGATTCCGAGGTATTTGCTATTTCCCCCTACCAGCCTTGGTGTGTGGATGGGTGTCATGTACCCCTCAGGAAACAGTAGGGAGACCTACGGATCCCCTTTCTGGTTACGTCTGACCCAAAAGCTGTCAACCCACGGGCCTGTGAGCTGGCCTGTGAGGTGGCCCGTGAGGTGGTTCGGCGATGAGCTCTGCTCAGAGGAAGGAGCTGGGCTGGCTGGATGCCCACTCTCTGGAACTCAAATGGGGAAATACAGAAACAATTCGGCGGCTGGGCGAAGAATCTGAAGCTGATGAGAAATAGGATAGAAAGAGGCCAATCTGAGAGCCATGATGAGCCATGAGTAAATAAGCCAAAGTTGCAAATAAAAGTTATTCTATAGAAAAAGTCTATACAGGTGGAGGTGAACAAGCCCATTGGGAGTGGAAAAGCACGAGAAGAAGAGCTGAGTCATGTTCAGGGCAGACACCAGCATGAAAAGTCATGAGCTGGGAAACCACGTGGCCTTTCATTCCCGATTATCTTCCATTTTTGGCTTCAAGGGGCCCTGTGGCTCCAAAATGTAACCTATCTTCTTTGCCTGAGGTCCAATCACTTTTCTTGGTCACCCATTTCCCTAGTTCCATGTTAAAGAACCCCATGGTTAAGGCACCATTTTTGTTTATTTTTAATCATGAGTGGAACTTATTGGCTCAGGTACCCAGGAGTCCCAAGTGGGGAGGTTTCAGTGGGCATTTTCCATGGGAGCAGGACCACGGCCACCTCTGAGAATTCTCACCTGGGACCCTTGTTAGGCTGCGTTCATGGTCACACTGGCTTCCCTTCCTTCTGGTGTGAGTGGCAGCAGCTCCTGGGGACTTCTCTCTTCTCTAATTGCTCAAAGGAATTCCTGGAGTTCACTCCAAGTTGCCAGCTAATGGACCGTACCTGTCTCAGCATGGGCCAGTCTCCTCTTTACTTGAGGGGAAATGGAATAACTGCTAAGGAGGAACTGCCGTGTTTACTCAGGTCTTCATTCACTGCACATTTTATGGGTTTAAAACCATCAACGGCTTCCCGTAGCAATGAAAATAAAATAAAAATTTTCATCTTGGCCTGGGAGACCTGCGTGACCTGATTCATGCCTGATTCCCAGGCTGTGTCCTGAATCCTTCCTCCTCCTCCTCACTTTGCACTCCATCCACACTGGGTTTGTTTTCCTTATTTTTTCCATCACCATTTATTCCCCATGTACTCTCTAACAACCTCCCCCGACCCTCCCCATGCAATACCACATTTTTGTCCTTGTTCATGAGTTCTTTTTTGCCCAATCCCTGCCCCGTCGCAATACCCGCCCCCCTCCCCCAACACCAGAGCTGTCAGCCTGCTCTCTATCTATGGGTCTGTCTCTATTTTGCTTGTTAGTTCAGTTTGCTCATCCACACAGTTTTTAATTCCTCAAAAGGTCCAACATCATCCCCACCTCAAGGGCATCACGCACGCTGCTGGAGCATGCTCTGCTTGGGACTCCCTTCACCTACTGTTCATCCAGCGTCAGTGAGTAGCTTAGGCGTTAAGATGAGGACAGGGTCTCGAAGGAAAAGTACCTAGAGCTTGGGAGAAAAGAAGGGGAGGAGCCCTGATCTCGATGAGGGAGGAGGCAGGCAGGAGGGCTCAGGAAAAGCCTGCTGAGCTGGTGAGTGAAGGCTGGCGAGCTCCCATCTGTGTGGTACCTGATTCTCTCACTAGACAGCGCTCCAGAGGCATGCTTATGGGCTGGCTAAATGGGTATTCAACACAGCCCACCAGGCAGCGTTATTGTTTCCGAACACCGAGAACGTCAAGACTGGGAATGCGGACATGACTTGCTCAGTGTCATCAGTCCGAGTCCTCTAGGAAGTGACTCAGACAGGACTAGATCCCAGCAGCAACCCCTGGCTCATGTGCGCCTCAGGGCCCCCCAAACAGAAGCTGTAAGTGATTTGTGCTTCAGGTCCAAAGGGCGAAGAACACCCTGAGCTCCGCTCAAACTGGATGCTCTCCCACACCTGTCCTGAGCTTTCCACCCTGCGACTCTCCCCTTCTATTTGTTCCACCTGGAAAGACTTGCCTTCTTGTCTGCCCAAACCCTGCTCCCTGTTCAGAGGCCACCTCAAATGTAGCTTTAAACTCTGTTCGTACTTTGTTACGATGCCACCATCTGCCTTAGGTTAGGATTATTTATGTACACCTCTCTCCTGTCAGTTCATTCCCTGGAGAGATGAGGTCATATCCTATTTGTATTCCTCACCCTTAAAGCACTTAGCACAGTGCCTTGCATATGCTCATGAAAAATTACAAGCCTGGACTCTGACGCCTCACCCCGTGCTCTCGTCCACAGCTGTGTTTCTCACTCAGAAGACGGGGAGCTTGGCCGTTCCTCTTGCTCACCGAACAGTGTGGACGAGAAAGCATCTTGCTTGACTTCCAGGCTCGCCTCTGCTGGGACCAGCCAAGTTACTTAGTCTCTCAGCCCCACCCCCAGCCCCTTTAAAAATAAATTGGGAAACCTAAGATAACATATATAAAT
Organism: Myotis davidii; assembly: GCF_000327345.1. NCBI lineage: Eukaryota > Metazoa > Chordata > Mammalia > Chiroptera > Vespertilionidae > Myotis > Myotis davidii. The sequence goes on from NW_006291976.1 coordinate 327,166, forward strand.
ATAAATTTAGATCCACATGGGAACAAGTATATAAATGTGAACTATTATAACGTTCCACTATTGCCTCTTGGTGTCTTGGAGGTGTTGGCTGGTCAAACATGCTGATGAACCAACTTCCTGCTCTGATTGGCTTTCTCAGGTTGCTTTCTTTGTTCCAGCTCTTTAGCATTTCAGTGGATGCCTGGCTCGTGGTTTGCCAAGTAAATAAGGGCAAGAGAAGGAAACAGAAAATGTACCCGCTTCCAGCGCTCCCTATAATGGTCTTACACCAAACTCTCATGATCTGGTCATCCACTCTGGTTCACTAGGCTGTGCACCAAGAAGCCAGCCGGCGGGGACAGGTCACCCATTTCTTGAGCTTGTCTCTTGGCAGAAAGCCCAGTGTACACACGGCCACGGAGCACCATCAGGAGGCCTGACCGCCGTGTTAAATCCTGGGGACCTAATGCTCCGGCGCAGGCCTGCGCTCTGCCTGGATAGCCTTGTCTCAGTCGCCCGCTCTGCTCTGGGGAGCTCTGTGTTTCTGGGGTGGCGAGGCAGGGCTCCGGAGTTAGGCTTCTCTTTGCCTTTCCAGACAGCAGTCTCCCTTCCCAGGCCACCTGCATGCCTGGCTGGGAAATGTCCTTACCGTAGTCATATGATAACTCTAGAGGCAAATAGAAAGCATCATTATCTCTTGAAAGGTAGTTTTTCATGACACAGATGCCTCAGGGCTTGTAAAGGACAATCTGGCCAAGTTTGTGAGTGAAAGAGAAAAAGCGCTTTGCAGATCCCCCTCACGTAGTTTTAGGCCTTTGTTATACTTGTCATTGAGAGAAGAAAAGTCCCTGTGAAACTCCCATAATGAGTTTGAATGACTCCTGTTCCTGCCTAACTGTTAGAAAGCAGTTTCATAGACTTTTGTCTGGTCCTAACCTTCAACTTCAAATGCAACAAGCCTGCCATCGTCAGGGAAGCAGTTTGCATCTGAGGATTCCCTGTGACGTTGTGTCTACAGCTGACAATCTGATGACGAGGCTGTGAACGGGAGTCATGAGGTGCCAACTCCAGCAAGCACCGAGGCCACTGCTCAGCCAAGGCGAGGCCTGCCTGTGGGGCAGTGAGGATGGGGTGTGAGGGCAGGAAGGCGAGAGGTCAAGGCCTGCCTCTCAGGACTTCCCCGCCCCACACCTATTGGTGTGTGGGAGGCAACCAATCCATGTGTCTCTTTCACATAGATGTTTCTCTCTCGCTGTCTCTCCCCTACCCTAACACTATCTCTAAAAAGAAAAAGAAAAATCAATGGAAAAGTATCTTTGGATGAGAATTAACAACAAAAATTAATAAATAAATAAAACCAGAAGGTTGGATAGGTTTTCATGTGTTTTTTTTTTTTACCATTTAAAGTTTTCCTTTGTAATTTCCCCATTTACTATATCTATATTAATGTATTTTAATAGATATCTAAAGAAATTTATGTTCTAATAAGGATATAGGCATTACGCTTAGACATACACATACACACATGTATTGTAGTTGCATGTCATATCTGTTACAAGTATTGCAATTGGTACTTTGGTTTTATTTTATTTATGGGAGATTTTAAAAATAAGCTATTGAAAAATTAGTTAAAACTATCAGTCTTTTTCCAGCTTTATTAAAATATAATTGATAAATAGAATTATAAGATATTTATTAGGTTGTTTTTCTTTTGTGAAATACTTGGAAAGACTTCTTCCTTCAATCAAGATTATTTAAATATTAACCTATTCTTTTTATTCTAGCTCTTTGAAGTTTGCTTTCTTTTGCATTTAATTACATTTGGATTTATTTTTGCTATAGTGTGAGGTAGGGCTTTTGCTGTATTGCTTCATAGATGCTCCAATACTATTAATTGCATAATTCAGAATTCTCCACATTATTCGAAATTCCACCTTTACTCATACTGCATTTATATATATGTATATATGTTTCTATTTTACTGAACTGTGTAGAGTTGGTTGGTTGTTGCTGAGTACTGTTATAAGTTGAAGAGAGGAAACTATAAGCTTAGGTCAGTTAATTACCAATTTCAGATACCAGATGAAACACGTAGGCCCTTGACAGTCTTTAAAGATCTCCTCCATCTCCTGAGTTGAGTCCAATTCTGCTAAAGACCAGGCCCCACACCTAATTGTAAAATTGGCAGAACTTCATAGGAGCCTGAATTTACAGCCTCACAAGATCGCCTGCTCCAAAGTCTGAGCTCTAGTGAGGAGACCCTGGGATTAGGGTTGGGGTCTCCTGGGCAGATGCACCTCAGAACTGTTACCCCCAGGTTTCTCTGAAACTCCTGGGCCTGCAGGAATGGTCAGTTGCCCTTCGTAGAAAGAAGATTGCAGCCTCCTTTTGCTCCCAACGGCCAGGTCTGAACTAAAGCAGACACCATGCCAGATACTTAACAGCTTATTAAATTCTAGCTTAAGAGAAATAACATGGACTTTGAAACCAGAAGTGCATGGGTTTGACTCCTTACTGTGCTACTACCATGTGACCTGGACAAGTTATTTATTCCCCATGAACCCCAGTTTCATCATAAAATAAGAATCATACTAGCCATTTCACAGTATCATAATGAAGCTAATTATTATTATTATCAAAAGAAGACGGAGATAGGATAAGCTCCATCCCCAGGCATTAAAATAGCCAGCAGAGGTCTATGTAGTCTCACAGAGTCCATATTTTTAAATGTGGCTTTTTTGGGGGGGGGGGCGGGGGGCGTCTGTCTTTAGAAGTAACAGTTATTTGTTAAAATCTTTGAAAACTATTGAAAGAAATTATTCATGGTCCCAACACACTAAGCAACCAGCCCAGTGATTGGCCTCCCCATTGAAGCAGTGCATGCAAGGCAGAAACCTGAGTTGTTTGTCTAGGTCTGTCTGGGTTACTTTTACAATGTTGGCCAAGGCACTACACCTCTCTCTGCCAGGACGGTGCTGGCTTCCCCAGGAGGAAAGAATAGCTTCCCACCTGGTCATGGAGGGCAGGCCTCTAGCAATCTTACCTCTCTAGAGGCCTGGGGGCAGGTTCTCCCAGGGTGTTTTATGTAGCTGGTCCAGGAAGAACAGACACCCTTTCATACAATTAGAACCCATTTGAGGTGTCGAGGGGAACATTAGAGATGGGTCTTTCTGCATTAATTTTCTGGCAGTCAGCTGCAGAGGTTTCTTTCTTTTTCTTTTTCTTTTTTGGCTTATTGGTATGCATGCGAAATGTGAGCGATGTCTCCTGTTTAATTCTGCTGGAAGTTATCTGATCCTGGGGGACACATGCTCTGACCCTGCATTGTCTGCCTCTGAATGGGGATCTTTGATGGTTTCAAAAGGCAATTCAATCTGAGGTTGTTCCAGAATTTTAAAGCATAAAAACCAACAAGTACAGATATGTATGGAAGAGGCATTCTGAAAATGAACTACTGTTTACATGAAAGAGGCGGGAAGAGACTATTACTGCCAAGAGGATTGTGGTTCCAGGGGATGAATGGGCACCTTTTCCAGGGCAAGACCCACCTCACCTCCCAATCATGTTGACTTGAGCACAGAACCAGCCTGAAGAGCCCTAGTAGCTATATTCTAGAACATTCTCCAAAGTACATAGTCCCTGGCCTGCATTTATGGCCTCTCTAGCACCATTGCTCTGCAGAATTTACCCTACACACACTCTGTTAACTTGTTCTTCCCTCATGCTTATATCACTCTGCCCTGGAATGTTTTTCTTTATCTCACCAAATCCTCCCTGACCTTCGAGCTGCGGCTTCTCGGACAGTCCCATGGGGCTGCCCAAGCCCTTTCCACAAGGTTGAAGCCTGTGTTTTGCATGCCCTGCGCACGCCACTGCCCTCTGGAGCAGCGTGTCACACACACACACACACACACACACACACACACACACACACACACCACGTATACTTCCCTGGCTCAACAGGAAACGTCGTACTCTAGGGAAGACCTAACTGGCGTTTATTCCTCCTTGTGAAGCAAGATTAGGAGCTAAATTCACTTGGGTTAACCAGAGTCACCCAGTCACGTGGCCGTCCTGGGTGCCTTGATGGGCAGGAGTGTGTCACAGGGGACTCCTTTGTCTGCACAACACAAGCCTCCTGGGCTTCACCAGAGTGCTTGTCTTGTAGCCTCTTGTTAATAACAGGGACACACAACTCACCACAGCAGACATTTTGAGGATCTGCCTAATTTGAATGGGCTTTAGTGCCCATGGTACCTCCACCCTCTTCAACCTGCGAAGGGCTGGCAGTCAGCTTTGGGCGCCTGGGCTGAGAAGACAGGCCGGTGGTCGGGCCAGAGAAACTGCACTTCTCTGGGCTCCGCCTTGCTGTCCCCTTGGCCCACCCTTAATCCCATGTTTCCCACTGGGCGACCTGTGCCTCCAGGCGATGGGATGGTGCACTGAGGTATGAAGCATTTTCCTCAAGTACCACTTCTGCTTGGAGAGTAATTTTAAAGATTATTTTTAATTAAAAAATATGCATAATATTAATTTGATTAGAAACTATACATCCATTAGAAAAACTTGTACTTCCAAAATGTTTTATATCTCCAAGGCCCCGGAGTTACAGGTTTATTTCATCTTTGTTTATGTATTAGGGGCATTCTAAAGGAAAAGCTTGAGCAGCACCGATTTAATATTATTCACCTGTTTCTTTTTCTTTTTTAAAATCCTTATTGTTGAAAGTATCACAGATGTCCCCCTCTTCCCCCATTGACCTCTCCTAGCCTGCCCCCACCCACCACCCCAGGTCTTCACCACACTAGTGTCTGTGTCCATGGGTTTTGCATATATGCATGCAAGTTCTTTGGTTAATCACTTCCCCCCGACTCACCCACTCCCGCCTTCCCTCTGAGATTCATCAGTCCGTTCCATGCTTCTGTGTCTCTGGATCTATTTTGTTCATCAGTTTATTTTGTTCCTTAGATTCCACATATGAGTGAGATCATGTGATACTTGTCTTTCTCTTACTGGCTTATTTCACTTAGCATAATACTCTCCAGGTCCCTCTAGAAGCATAAGCATGCTTATGCTTGGATATGAACTAATAAGCATTCTTTGGACCAGAAAGGGTTAGAGATAAAGGGTATGACAGAGGAACCTGTGGGGAGGATGGTGGACAATTGGTGGCAGGTGCAGTGGGAAGTGATGCTAAAACCAAGGCCATGTGAGCTGAGGCCAGTATAAACAGTTTACCATGCTTCAGGCACCTCTCCCATGATGCCAGAATGATACAAAGCCCTGGGCCCCTTCCAATAATTTAGTTCCATCCCTAGGAAAGAGAAAGTAAGATTAATAAGGATGTTGAGAATTTAAAATTAATTGAATTAAAAATTTTTTATTGGGATGATGTTAGTTAACAAAATTATATAGGTTTCAGGTGCACAATTCTATAATACATCATCTGTATATTTGTATTGTGTATTCATTACACAAAGACAAGTCTCTTTCCATCACCATTTATCTTCCCTATACCCGCTTCTACCTCTCCCTCTGGTAATCACCATCCCTTCACCTTTTTCACCCAGTGCCCGCAACACCCTTCCCTTCTGACAGCTGTCAGTTTGTTCTCTGTATCTGTGAGTCTATTTCTGGCTGTTTGTTTATTTTGTTCATTAGAGTCCATATGTAAATGAAATCATATGGTCTTTGTCTGTCTCTAACTGGCTTACTTCACTTAGTATGATACTCTCCAGGCCCGTCCATGATGTCACAAATGGTAAGAGTTCCTTTTTTTTTTTTTTAGTGGCCGTGTAGTATCCCATTGTGTAAATGTACCACAGCTTTTTTATTCACTCATCTACTGATGGGCACTTGGGCTATTTCCAAATCTTGGCCACTGTAAATAACACGGTAATGAACACAGGTGTGCATATATTATTTTGAATTAGTGTTTCTGGTTTCTTTAGATATACTACCAGAAGTGGAGTTGCTGGGTCTTAAGGCAGTTCCACTTATAATTTTTTGAGGTAACTCCATACTGCTTTCCACAGTGATTGCACCAATTTGCATTCCCACCAGCAGTGCACAAGGGTTCCCTTTTCTTTACATCCTCACCAACACTTGTTTATTGACTTATTGATGATAGCCATCCTGACAGATATGAGGTGATATTTCCTTGTGGTTTTCATTTGCATTTCCCTGATGATTAATGACATTGAGCATTAATCTTTTTCAATTAGCCTCTTGGTCATTTGTATGTCCTTTTTGGAGACACGTCTGTTCAGGCAGGTCCTTTCCTCATTTTTAAATTGAATTGTTTATTTTTTTGGTGTTGAGTTGTGTAAGTTCTTTATACATTTTGGGTATTAACCCTTTATCAGATATATCATTAGTAAATATGTTCTCCCATACAATGGGTTGTCTTTTCATTTTGTTGATGGTTTTCTTTGTTGTGCAAAAACTTTTTAGTTTGCTGTAGTCCCAATTATTTATTTTTTCTTTTGTTTCCCTTGCCCGGGGAGATAAGTCAGAAAACATATTGCTAAAAGAAATATCCGAGATTTCCCTGCTTATATTTTCTTCTAGGATGTTTATGGCTTTGAATCTTATATTTAACTCTTTAATACATTTTGAGCTTATTCTTGTGTATGGTGTAAGAAGGTGATCTAGATTTATTTATTTTTTGCATGTATCTGTCCTATTTTTCCAACACCATTTATTGAATAAACTGTCTTTACTCCATTTTATGCTCTTGCCTTCTTTGTCAAATGTTAATTGACCATAAAGGTGTGGGTTTATTTCTGGGCTCTCTTTCCTGTTCTATTGACTTGTATGTCTGTTTGTATGCCAGTACCACGCTGTTTTGATTATTATGGCCTGGTAGTATAGTGTGACATCAGATAGTGTGATTCCTCCAACTTTTTCTTCTTTCTCGAGATTGTTGTGGCTTTCAGGGTCCATATAAATTTTTGGAATATTTTTTGTAGTTCTGTGAAATACACCATTGGTATCTTGATTGGAATTGCATTGAATCCATAGATTGCTTTAGGTAGCATGTACATTTTAATGATGTTAATTCTTCCTATTTGTGAACATGGTATATGCTCCCACTTATTTATATCTTCTCCCGTGTCTTATAATTTTTCCAGTAAAAACGTCTTTTACATCCTTTGTTAAATTTATTTATAGGTATTTCCTTTTTCTGATGCCATTGTAAATGGGATTGTTTCCTTAGTTTCCCTTTTTAATATTGGTGTATACGAATGCAACTGATTTCTGGATATTTATTTTGTATCCTCCTACTTTACTGAATTCATTTATCAGCTCTAGCAGTTTTTTGGTGGACTCTAGGATTCTCTATATACAGTATCACATTATATGCTTAAATTAACTGAATTTTTTTTTTAGCTCAGAAAGAGTCAATTTGAGTTTCAAAGCAGAAATGATTGGATTTGTGTTAAACTACAATATTTGTTTTTCTGCCATTAGTGAAAGTGGGATGTTTGAAACTGAGCAAATTCCAATTATAAAAAAATAACTTTATATCCATGCAACTCAGAGTCCACGATTGTGTTAGAATTTACATTCCATAAAATGTTTACTTCAAGTATGCATGTTTATACCAGCTGTGTATCCAGTACATGGGTTTCGGGCTGGTCTGCCTTGCTCAGGTGCTCAGAGGACTCTGTGGCTCTTAATGAGAGAACTAGGTCAGGCTGCTGTTCAAAGAGAATGCTGAGATTAAGGCAGGATTTGGCTTTTCTTTATCCTGAGGCTTTGGAAAGAGAGAGAGAAAACACTTCTTATGGATTTAGAAACATGAGGCAGGAAATTTTTTCCCTCAGCTATCTGCTGTATTCACCTGTCTTTAAGAAAACCTATTATATTGAAAACAAAAATCAGACTGTATTAGGAAACAACAGAAGAAATAGAGCTCATTATTTGAACTAGAAAATAATTCTTGGTAGTACAAAAGTAGTTTTTTCTTTCCTCAAATTCTTGTTTATGGATCATTAGCCACTTGACAAAAGAGATTGGGAGGCGTCAAACTAAAAGTTAAAGCACTAAGGACAAATAGCAAATTGGAGATGGATTATAAATGAAAAAGTATCTCTTGGTAATTGCCATTCAGTGAGAAAATATAATTTAGTTTACAAAGTTATCAATTAAAATTCATCTGTTGGGGAGTGGCAGGAAGCTGACCTTTCGGTAAAAGCATTTCTTGTTTTGAGATTTTATAAAAAAATGTAGAGAAATCTCTTTGCCAAGGTAGCCCAGGAATCTGGAATCCCTCCCCAACATGCCACCTAACTGTCACCCTGTGTTGGTATCAACCTGTAAAGTGTGTAGTTATGCAGGGGTCATATTGGTTATAACCAAGGCTGTTTGCCATTGAACTTCAGTAATATTTCTGCAGCCTGGAGCTTGCTTACATCTCACCTGTGCCTCACCTGTGTGGCTCTCCTCCCATGCCTTACATTGTTTTTCTGCCAGCACTTCCTGGGGCAGGATGCAACTTGCTTCCAATTAGAGTTCTGAGGACTCCGTCCAACATCCTTCTACCCTAAGCAAAACACAGCAGCTGCTATGCTCACTCATTCTGTATCCCCCTCTCACACTCCTCCCTCTCTCCCTCTCCCTCCTTCCCTCTCTCCCAAATGTTATCTCTACCAAGAAGAAGGCACTTGCCTCTGCACAGGGAAACACAACTTCCTCTTCAAAGGGAGCTCAGTTAGAGACCTCTGTGTGCTTCAGGACTGAGCGGAAAGAGCCTGAAGAAGGGAGAGACTGGAGGGAGAAGAAGGAGGATATTGGTGGGGGACAGATTAGAAGGAGGTGGGGGTGGGGAGAGGAGTGCTGAGGGAATGCAATTAGTGGTACCCAGAGCACAGGTGTACACTGAGTGGCCAGATAATTATGACCGGCCAGATTATTACGACCACCCCATCAGTACTTCGTTGGGCCACCTTTTGCCTTCAATACTGCGGCGATTCTTCTTGGTATTGACTCCACGAGATGTTGAAAGATGATGCGAGGAATCTGACACCATGCCTGATGAATAGCACTGTCCAGTTCTGTGAGATTTGATGGCTGTGGAACCAGCTGCCTGATGGCTCTTTTAACTTCGTCCCACAAATGCTCCATTGGATTGAGATCTGGTGATTGTGGGGACCACCTAAGTAAGGTAAAGTCTCCCTTCAAATAGGGCATGGGGCAAATTTTCCTTTGAGAAAGGGAACTTATCTCAATTAAGGAAAATTTCTCAGTGAAGGGGGTAGATGTTGACCTGGCCATTTGACAAGGCCAATAGACATAGTGCTTTTACAAAGACGGAAGACACTTTGAGAAATCCCCCATTATTGAAACGCATTCCTTGACAGGGGGCTGAATATCGCTCCTGCATGCCGGGTACAGGACCACTGCACCTGCTGTGTTACTCCCTGACGGCCATCTGCAGGCGAGGCGGTGGGACTTGGAGCTTCTGCTGTGACCTGGTTGCTGTACAGGTGACCATCAAGCAAGTAAAGTGGTTTTAGCTCTTTGTTCTAGATTTACGTAACTTTACCTCATGTGGGAGGTTAAGAGTTTGGGGAAATTTTTTTTAAAGTTTGAAATCTCATCTGGCAAAATGTAGCCAGTGAAATGTGACAATGTCAATCCCGATTTTTCTCATTCAATGAAACGTCTCTGAAAAAGCTGAAAGAGCAAACAGGGATGCTTTATGAGGTAGCTGATGAGGCTTGCGATGCCTGCAGGCACTGAGATTTGCCCTGGAGGACCCCTGGAGTTGCCACTGTTTCCAGGCTGGAAACGGAAGCAGGGAGAGCGAGGTTTACTAATCCAGCCGCGTTATTCCACCTGAGGCATGAGAAAACGTGCCTAGATTTTTTTTTTTTTTTTTCCTGGAGAAAAACTGAAGCTAGTCTATGGGAAAAGCAGGTGAAAGCAGATAAATCCAAAAACAGTCTGCTTTCAAAGGCAACGCTGATGGCACGAAGTGGATTCTGGGCGTCTCTCACCTTGCCTTTCTCATTCTTTTCCTTGCTGGGCCTCCCCACCCGACCCCACCCTTACTCCATCCTGATTCTGAGAGCTGATGCCCCTTCATGTCAATTTTCCCTTCTTAGATACCATGATGACAATAATTTCATTTTCTAGACCAGGGGTGGGCAAACGTTTTGACTCGAGGGCCACAATGGGTTCTTAAACTGGACCGGAGGGCCGAACAAAAGCATGGATGGAGTGTTTGTGTGATCTAATATAAATTCAAAGTAAACATCATTACATAAAAGGGTACGGTCTTTTTTTTCAATAGTTTTATTCATTTCAAACGGGCTGGATCCGGCCCGTAGATTACATAAGTTTTTTTTTTTTTTTTTTTTTTAGTTTTATTCATTTCAAATGGGCCGTAGTTTGCCCATGGCTGTTCTAGACAAAAATTATGTCACCTTGCTTGACCAGAGATTTGCAAATGTATTTATGTAAAAGTCACACACTTTTTATAGTTGCAAATGTACATAAATCCTGATTCAAAGTGACCTTTTTCTCATCCCTTCCCCCAATCCCAATCAGTCACATTCCTTTTCCTTCAGTCCACCAGTGCCGCCTAAAATGGAGTGGATAAAAGAATATACTTGGAAGTGCTGTTGGCTGATAACACCTGTCGTGGGTCTTAGTGATGTGCGTGTGTCTGGGACCCCTTTCTTCTTCTGAGATTCCCACTTCCTTCCTTTCTGTGCATCCGTTTGCTGCCTCCCCCCACAGTCCTATGAGACAGATGAGAGTTTTTATCTTCTAATGACTCTGCCTCCCTGGCCACAGAGATTGGTTCAGAGATAAAAACCTAATCTAAACTGGCCAGTCAGAGTGCTCCCTCGGAATTCTTACAATGATCAAGGAGATAATAGTCTCATTTCTCTCTGATTTTTGAGGGTGAAAGAACAGAATCCCATAGAAGGCTGTAATTGCTAGTGTCCAGGTTTTCAACTGTAAAGACGTTAAGATAAAAAGCCAACCCATCTGAGAGTTAGGGAGAGCCCTACAGTGCAGCCAGGGAAATGTAACTTTCGCAAGCCTCTACTTCCAGTTTAATCGTGGGCCTACCTCTATGCTTGCCTTTCCTGCAATTTGCTCATCGTAATGCACAAATAGCTACTCCTCTGCTTCCTGGTTTTCTCATTGTTGCCCTTAAATACCCATCAGAGTTCTGACTAATATAATTCCACCATGAACTAACCCCAAAGAAATGTGTGTTTTTTTAAGGGACATGGCACTGAGATTAATAAAGCCCATTTGCTGGCATACCCGGCAGTGCGGCCATTGGAAGAGAAGCAGTTCGCTCCACCCAGAGGCCTCTCAACTCCTGCCACAGCAGTGCCGGTTGGTGCTGCTCCCCGCCAAGCCCGGCCTCGCTACGGATCTGTTCAGCATTTGGAGGCAGCTGAGCTGGTGACTCTCTTCAGAATGGACAACCATGTCCGGCTGCTTCCTGAGAGTTCAGCGTGCATTAAGTGGTGCTTCTCTATTTCGCCCTGTAGGTCTGATCTTCCTAACAGCTCTGGGTAGGCTTTGATGCCACCACGCCCTGTGGCAGGAGCCTGGGAAAAGTCCTTGCCCTGGCAGGGAGGATGTGACTGAGGGCCAGCCACGCCAGGGTTTCCTCGGGACTGCGCAGCCTTTCAGCTGTGCAGAGCCTGGGTGATGTTCTTTCCTTCTTTCTCCAACGAGAACCTCAGCTGGCTGTACAGGAAGTTCTCAAGCTTGGGGCCAAGGTTCCTGGGAAGCGCAAAGTCCCTTTTGCCCTCACATCTTTGAAGCTGACCCCTGGAGGAGCAGGCATTCCCAGCGTGGGACCAGGGGAGGAGGGGAAGGTTTACTGCGGGACAGATCCACTTGCAGCCACGTGAAGACAGTTGGTGGATATGCTTCTTGATCTTCCCTCGGACAGCCTGTTGGGCCAGGCTGGCTTTGAAATATCCTCATGGAGAGTCTGTGTTGACAACAAGTGACAGCATTTCTGCATCTGTTCATGATGGGAATGCGCCTCATGGAGCATAACAGAGAGTTCCCAGGAAGCCTTGTGCAGCTCTCAGCCCAGGAGTGAGCATGGGCCTGGTGATGGGCCTTAGAAGCAGTGTTGGGTGCGACTGAGGCACTCGGTGGGTGTGAAATGAGTATCCAGCATCGTGTTTCTAAGAGAGAATAGTATCAGCAATGTAACTTTCATTGAGTACCTGTTATGGGCTCTGTGCTCTTCTAACTAGGTTAAGTGGACTCCTCCTAATTCTACCAAGTAGCTACCTTTATCACCTCCATTTTATGAGAAAATGAAACACAGAGAATTGAAATACATTGCCCAAGGTTACTGTGGTAGCTCACCTCCAAAGGTGAGTCTTCTAATGAGCCACGCCTCCTGATACCTTGAATGTCTCCTGGCCACTGTGACTCATGCTTAACCATCAAAATATAGTACAAGTGATGTCACGTGAGTTCCAGAGCTAGTTCGTAAGCCTTACAGATCCTTCCTGGTTCTCTTGGAATGATTGCTCTTGAACTTTCCCTGGTTGCACCCAATCACCTGTCAAAAGCCTAGGAACTCAGTGGGAGGCCATGGGAATGTGTTCTGTTCAGTAGCCCAGCTGATCTACCAGGTGGGCCTTCAGATGACTGACAGCATCTGACTGCAGCTGCAGTAGAGACTCTAAGCAAGTACAACCCAGGTAACCCCAGCCACGGAACCATGAAAGCGAATAATTAATTATTGTTTCAAATCACAAAGTCTTAGGGTGGCTTGTTACACAACAATAGATAACCAGAAACACTCACACAGCCAGCAAGTGGCAGAGCTGGGATTGAAACCCCAGAAGCTGGGGTCTAGACCCCTTGCTCTCAACCAGTATTCTACACTGACCCTCCACTGCTTTCTGATGTTCTGTCCTCATGATGAAGATGAGAGATGCATTGCCCCATGCAGGCAGGCACGCAGACTATAAACAAAGTGGGTGTGTGGAGAAGCTGGATGTAAGTGGAGTGGACTATGCATGGGATTTCGAGTCTAGTTTTGTGACCTCAGACAACTTACCACCATGTGGGGTCCTGATGGTGCTAAAGGTCAGGGTCTCAAGTCAGCAAGTGCAGTCAGTTCTTTCAGTAGAAATATTTTTGTCACGTGTCTCTGTGTGGTCATATACTCTTTAAGGTCAAATCTTTTCTCTGTAAGGCACTGCTTGACATCTGCAGCAAACGCTCACTGTGTGACATGTTTGGGGCTATGGGCACTGTTAAAAGTAAGTCCTTTGTTTTAGATTTCGACTGGATTTGTATATTTGGATTCATTTCAGTTGAATGTGTTTAGGAAGAGTCTTCATCCTACTTTTCTGTGCTTCAGTTTCCTCATATGTAATATGGGAGTTAAATGAACGGCACGGGGTTCATGCGGTATTAACTGAGATAATCCACGAAGAGTGTCTGACACTCGCTTCATTCAGAGCAGAGAATTCCTTGGATGCTCTCAAGGCTTGACTGGCTGTCCCATCACTTGCTAGGTTCCTGTGGGGAGAAACATAGACTGGTGATATAAAAAAATTTTTTTTATGGGACCAAAGAGATTAATTTACGTCACCAACTAGCAAGTCAAACTTTTTCTTTTGTGCCTCAGAGATAGAAAGTTTTCTATTTGCAGTACTTCTCACTGTATGTCTAGTGGATGAATCAAAAACATGATATGACAATTAAGTAAAGAGAACACGTGTACACTAATCATGCAAGGGTTTGTGTATTTCCTGAGAGTCTGGTTGGAACAAATGTAAAGTTTTTCGATTTTATACTTGTTGCTTTCATAATTAACCTGAAGAAACCTGTGGTGGGAATCCCTGTCAATTCTCTCATGTATGAACAAGCAGTGGAAAGGGAGAATGGAGGAGACTATATTTGAGGGTCTTATTTCAATAATGCCGTATCTCTGCTTTTTAGAGCACTTGATTGCTAAATCCAGCTGTAGCTGTATAACCAATCACCCTATGCTCTAGTAACCTAAAATAACAATTATTCCTGACTGCTCATGGTATCTGTGGGTCAGGAATTCAGAGAGGATAAAATGATGACTTGCCCCCCCTTCACATGTCCCAGGACTTGTCTGGAATACTTGACAACTAGAGACTTGAGTCGTCTGGAGTCACAAGGACTCACATGTCCCATCATAGATGCTGCCTGTTGACGGGGGTACTAGCTCGAGCTGCCAGCTGTGTTGGCTGGAAACACTCATGTGTTTTTTTTTTTAGGCTGTGCATAAGCTCTGCCCAGTTGCCAGGTTGTCATGTTAATGAATCACACTGAAAAGTCCTATGTCAAGACGTGAACCACAGTCAGGGAGGAGCCAAAGGCATCCAGGGAGCTCCATTAGGGGAGGGGCAGGGAGGAGTTTGGGAGGGTTTGAATAGTGAACCCCCTCACCAGGGTGTCACTGTGGATACTCAATTAGAGAAAAGCATTGAGACAGCGATTCAGAGCTTCCTGGCAATGAGAATTCTCACGGTGCTGGCTGAGCCTGAGCCGGTGGAAATACACTGTGTCTTGCCCCCTGTGGGCATCACTAAGAAAGGGAGGTCGCCCTGAAAGAGGAGGGAGCTCAGCATCAATGAGCTGGAGCTGTCCGCAGTGTCCAGCAGCCGCTCTTCGCTGTGTGCTGTCCCTCACGATTCCCTGAGGCGGCTGAACGCTGAGAAGATAATTCTTGGTGATGATGAAGGTGCAGTCATGTGAGCAGATTTTGTAATTCCGGAGTGCGACCAATGTTACTTTATTTTCTTCAATTAAATATATTCCTGCAAGGCATTCACTTATTCATGTACTCATGGTGCTGAGAAAAATTATCCAAAAGTTGGAAAAGAGAAAGAAAAAGAATCAGCTCCCCACATTCATAAGCTGGCCTGGCATTCACAGCGAGGCTATGTTATTCTCCTATTAGATATAAACCACCTCACTGAATTTCAACTTAGACAAGGTTACTCAGGGAAAATGAAATCAAGGTTACCCTGATAAACATGAGACCAAACAAGACCAGTTTTAAGCACAGACAAAATACAAGGTCACTGTCATTCACAAAACAGCAAATACCCCCTTTTTTCAACCAAAATGAATGTCTGCTATTTTTTTTTTAGACCATCAAATACTGTTCTTTATTTCTTTTTTCTCCCTATAGATGTGACTCTGAGACACCCAACCATAGAATTGCTCCTGCTCCCTGACAGCGCCCAATCTAGGGCAAACCCTGGCTTTCTTAGATGCCTTTCTCCCAAAACTTAACCACAACCCAAATCCTGTAATAGTTTCTTCTTCCTCGTACCCTCTTACTGGGACACCCATAGCTCTCCATGGTGAGCACTGTCCCTCATTATAGCGAGTAATAAACCCAACTTGTTCAACTCTAGGTGTGTTCTTGTGGACTTTGGCTGAGAATGATGATAGAATTGAGGCAAAAAGATGATTATGTGAAGTTTTAATGTCATGGGAAGAGAAATCATCTAACGGGTCTTAAAAGATACTTTAATTCCGGAGAATCAATTTGGTACAATTGAGTGAACCATTCTGTAAGCTTAATAAGACATAATAATTTTAGATGACATTTTTCATTTTCTGTAGAGAAGATAACACCAAAGATTCTGGTTTCATTGTCCTATTTTACATTTAATGTAGTAGTCTAATTTTAGAATTTCTCTTTTCCATTGACAATACAAATCTTAGTTCTTCAAATTCTCTTGGAATCAATTTTGTAATTCTTTTGGTACCTGCACTAATGCTCATTCTCTATTTGTATGCAAATTAAGTTGTTACCATTTTGAGACTTATACACAGGTAGTTTGGGCACTAAATGGAATGCTCCAATATGGAATCTTGAAGAAACAAGCCAAGATGTTGCTTGAACCTCACCTACTAACCCAGGCTTGTGAGTGGGGGTGTGAAGTGAAATGGAGTGGGGAAGGACGGGGAAGTTGAGAGCGCTAGTGAAGCAGAGGAGTTTATTTGTGACCAGTTTAAGTTTTCCTTGATTCAAATCCCTCTCTCCCCTCCCATTGTCATTGTGCCCAGCCCCGAGGTCGTATCTCCAGCACCATGACTGCATGTCTTGGAGGCTGTTATTAAATCACACTTAGACTGTTCTTCTTTGCTCTAAATAATGTAGGAACTGATCAAATATGCATCCACATTTATACATCTGGGAAAATGTGCTGAGGTTTTAAAAAATGATCATAGAAATGATGTGACTCTCACAGTGATCTTTGACCAAAAGCGATAAACTCAGCTGGGTAGAGAGTGAGACTACTTGAAGCTTTACTCCCAAAGGGCAGGGTACACTCCCGGCGTCTTAGTTTGTAGAACAGCAATGAATATAAAAGCTCAGCGGTTTTCCAGCAGCAAGTAAGTGAGTACACACCCAGAGAGCAAAGCTGTGAAACATGCAACTGCATTCTGAAAAGGTTTATTTAAGGGGTGTTTTCTATCTTGACATTGTAGAGAAGCTAGCCGTTCTATATCCAGGTTACAAAAAAGATAAATGGCTGCAGGACATTGGATTCATGGTGACTGGTTCGCTCCCTGACTTTCCTGTGAATGACTGTTTAAAGCAAGTATTTTTACCTATGGATTTATTATCCTTGTAGGATGTCAGAGCTGTACCTCTTATACAAGAGCCTATATGGTACCTAACTGGATGTTAGAAGATAGTGGAAGAGGTTTACCAAATTCTGAAGAAAATGATTTCAACATAGACTTTTAAACCAAGAAAAATTATGAGTCCAGGATGAGGTAGAATAAAAAATATTTCAGGCATGTACGATTTCAACAATATGCCTGCCAAGTGCCCTATTTCAAGAGGAACCTAGAAGTTCTCCATTAAATTAAAAGCTAAAGGAAGAAAGAGGAAGACAGTGGAGTCTGGAAACTGAGAATTCACGCGAGAGAGGCAAGGAGGGGTTCACCCTCACACCAGGCTCGGGCCAGCCAGTCCAGACCAGATCCGGGAGAGGGAGGCCTCCAGGAGAGAAATGGATGCAGTAGGAAATCTGACAGGTTTGACCAAGAGTAAAATCATAGTAAGCAGCTTTTCAGAGGATATGGAAAGAAAGTTAAGAAATTTTAAAAAGTAATAGCAAAATGGGGTAATTATTAACTCTAGGAAGAAAATGTTGTACAAGGAAGAACCATAATAATAGTTTGCAACTTGGTCAGCATAAGCAATGTAAATAGAATCCAATAGTGACTCTATTGTGGTTAAAAATATCGAGGATATGGTAAGAGAACTGAAATTCTCTTCTCCTGCAAGAGTTAGTCAGTAGATACTGTTTAAAATTCAAGAGAAGAGTATGCATAAGTTATTTAGGAATGTGGAGGTAGTGAGAGTGTATGGACAGCTAAGAGTCAGTGTGCCTCTGAGGAATGAGATGGGGGCGGAGCAGAAATGGTGCTGGGCTCTCTCCTGCCCTGGCCATGGGACTGCCTGAGTTTACCTGCATTATTCCTTTGCTAGGATGGAAAGGCAGACGATGTGTCCAGGAAGTGGAAACTTTGCCAGCAAAGGCATGGGTGGAGACCAGTGTGAGCCCCCTCATTTGGGAACTATTGAGAGACCCACTGATAG
This sequence comes from Myotis davidii, assembly GCF_000327345.1. Taxonomy (NCBI): domain Eukaryota; kingdom Metazoa; phylum Chordata; class Mammalia; order Chiroptera; family Vespertilionidae; genus Myotis; species Myotis davidii. The sequence continues at coordinate 344,765 of NW_006291976.1, forward strand.
GAGGGAGGGGGATCTGGAAGGGACAGGAAAGTGGAAGCTGGAGTGAAGGCCTGGGCTTTTGAAGAAGGACAGTATGGTAAAACATATCTGAATTGATGAAAAGTCTTCCCAAGGTGAATGCATCTCTAATTCCGTTCTTCCTCGTGCTGTAAAATATGGAAGCCAGAGTCCAGCTGGTTCAACATAGTAGCAATTCCAGGTACATGCCGTACCATGGTCTGCTCTAGCCAGTACCGCCTTTTCAGGGGCGTTTGGTTCCAGAGTGCTAGCGGCAGCACCCTGAAACAGCCTCCTCAGGTGAGCCCTGCGATGCGGCTGATTCATCATCTTCTAAAGTAGCTCCCACCAGACTTGGGTTGCTTGACTTGGTTTGGAATAAACCTTACTTGCCACATTTATCTTAAAGTGTTTGAAGGCATGTTTTCCTGAACACGCCCTTATTTTAAGAGAAGATTCAGGAAAGTAGGGCTAGAGAACCAAAATGTGGAAAGGTTAAGTAGTTTGTCCAAGATCCTACAACTGGTTAGTGGTGGAGCCGCTACTTGGAGCTGGAGCTGTTATACTGTGTGATTCCTCAGCCTGGGTCCTGTCCCAAACTGGTCACAGTCGCAGGCAGCTCAGTAGGATGGAGGTGGAACCGTTGAGGTCTTTGGTTCTCTGATTCCACTCCAGCATCTGAATGTCACCCTCGTAGCACAGTGGCCTGTGAAGAGTGACAGACTTAGAAATGCCAACTGTCACCAGAAACAAAGGGCCGTCTCTGGTACTGCAACACCCGTGTGTACAATGATGCTCGTCATCATCAGCCATGTCAGCGATTAACCAACAAACGTGGGCCTGGTGCTCTGTGCTGCCTGCTGCTCTCCACTGCTCTGTCCTGAGCTGTGGCATCAGCGGAAACCCACAATGCTTATTGCCACGGCTCGCTGCCCTCTTGCTTTGCAATGGCAACCAGCTCTGGCTAAAGGGTGCTCTCAGTTTTATGGAGACATTTTCTAGTTCTCAGATCTGTAGGCACTTGGTACAGAGATAGGTGATAAAAGGGTACATAAAGGAGCTACTTTGTCATTAGGTGTAATGCCCAACTTATTCATACTCATGATTCTTTGCAATGCACTTGTTCTTAAGACATTATTATTAAAAGCAATTGACTTACGTGCAAAAAAATATGAAGTTCAAGCACTGTTTTTGTTGCTGTATCCGGGTGGTATCTCATTTGCAAATGCAGAGAACCAATAATAATATCAGTGCTAAATTTTTTATACTTCTTTGTGGCGTATAAAGTAAACTATGGAATCATTACAAGCCCTCTGTGAGGTAGGGATCATCCCATTATTTTAGAGAGAAGGAAACAAAGGCCCAGAGGAGTTAGAGCATTAATTATTTATTCATTCAGCACTGTGCAGAATAGCACAGTGTCGGGATCATAGACTTTGGAATCAGACCAAACTTTTAATTCCATTTCTGGCTATTTTAGTAGCTGTGCAACGCTGGCCAAGTCTCCTAACCCTACTAAACTCCAGCTTTCTTCTCTGTGCTTTGGAGCTAATCAAAGTATCTACTCATAGGGCTGTAGTCAGGATTAAACGAGATAATTCCTGTAAAACATTAAGCACACTATTTGGAACATAGCTGTTGCTCAATAAAAATGGTGGCTGATTGCCTTAACCGGTTTGGCTCAGTGGATAGAGAGTCAGCCTGCGGACTGAAGGGTCCCGGGTGTGATTCCAGTCAAGGGCATGTACCTTGGTTGCGGGCACATCCCCAATAGGGGGGTGTGCAGGAGGCAGCTGATTGATGTTTCTCTCTCATCGATGTTTCTAACTCTCTATCCTTCTCCCTTCCTCTCTGTAAAAAGTCAATAAAATATATTAAAGAAATGGTGGCTGATATTGCTATCATATTAATATTACTGCTTTTTTTTTTGCCTATGTGTTGGCTATTGTGATAGGCACTGGTGACCTAATAGTAAAATACATTGTCTGGTGTCCTTGTATAAATATTCCCAACTAGTAAGTAAAAGAGACAACACATGTTTTCTGTTTCTTACTATTTAAACTAATTCAGTGTTGAACGCATTAATCTCTTAGCAGTGAAGAACACTGAGAAATTCAAATAAATGCAAATAAAAGCTAATTAGGCAAATGCTGGTGTCTCCTCAGTTGCTCAAAGTAAAAATTTTTTTCCTGGGTTCTGGGCAGACTCCCTTTTCCTTAAAGTAGAGACCATTCTGATTTCCAGCGGATGAACCCGCCTGCAGTGGAGCTTGTGTGCGTTGTGGCCAGTTGATCCTTTTCTTATGGAGCCATCACAGACTCGAGGTTTTCTCAGGCAGATGTTGAAATCCAGATCAAAAAATTTATCAGTGATGTACTGCAAAGACTATTCATCTTGAATAAGATGCCATGTTGCAAACTGTCTTGTTTAACAGGATTACAGAATAGTTACAGTTCCCATAGAAACAAGACTAACTCCTTTTAATACAATCCTGGAACTCTCTGAGGTCTCAGAAGACTTGCAAAACATGCCATAGACTGTTAAAACATTGCCTCTGCTGACACAGGGAGGGAAGCAATATGGTTCCATCAAGCTGCCCTTGTGTGGCACAGTGCCCAGGAAATTTCAGTTAGGATTCTGATGTTTATCAAGAAAGTGCATCTTCCTCAAATATCCACTTCGCTCTTTGAAGCAAT
>NW_006291976.1:347470-357589 GCF_000327345.1 Myotis davidii
CAGCAGGCCAAGTCCCAGGAGTTAAATCCAGACCGTTTTTATACACACTGTGCAGGAAAGTTCTAATAGAAGAGTTTTCCAAATGCAAATTCACCTGCTTCAGTTTCTTCATAGTAAGGTTGTCATTTCATAGTAATTACACTTTGTCCTTGACTTACAAGCTAGGTCATATAGTTCATATTTCATTTGCTGGAAAGAAGCAGCAAACCATTGGGAATTTTAGCCATCACACTGCCAAAAAGCCCTTGGACGCAGTTAATTTATAATTCTCTTATTGTAAATAAGAATAAATATATTGGTTGATCCATGCTATAGGAAAGCTCTGAAATACATAGAGAAGTAACCTAAAGGGATAAAAAAAAATTCAGGCTTCAGTATTTCGATTTTAAACCAAGTTGGAATAGATAATTCATTGGAAATGGTCAATTACTATGGACTAGCAATAATAAATTCTTAATGGTGTGAGGATAGTGGTAAGATTAGCTCTTGTGATAACCAAAGTGGATACATAGCAGGTAAGAAGGGCATTAACTAGGGAAAGCAGAATGCTAACATATAATTTTAGTATAATTTTCAAAAGTTACTTTGTTTAATAGTTAATTCTGGATGAGGTAAATGACCTGTTTGTGAATAATTTTTACCCTTTATTATTATTGTTTTCTCTTTAATTTGGATGCTTAATTGCTCATTAATGTCCCATCGAATGAGTTTTATTCTCCTCTTTTTTTTTTTAAAGAAATACATACTTATTGCAAGAAGTTAGAGTGAAATTCAGTAAATTACAAAGAGGAGAGCAAAGGCCAACCATAAGCTGATTGTATTGATTGTCTTATCACTTGCGTGCCCATTTTCTTAGAATTTATGCATGTATCCTCACATAAATAAACTTTTTAAAGACCAAAACAGCCATGAGTGAAAGCCATCTTGGAAATCTCAAAGGAGGGTAAGATTGAGCCAGGGTATAGGTGTTCATAAAACATAATGAAAATGCAAACTTCTTCCTACAAAAGCAATGTTTCCATGTGTAGGAGGCATCTCTCTCCCTGGATTGGATGCATACTAGCCAGCATCAGACATACACTTTCACTCTGGTCTATAAAACTTTAAAAACGTCTAAATGAAACATCATTCCTGTTATGTGCATGTCCATTTGATGGAAAGCCTGTATTTGGAAATATTCAGATGTTTGATGTCAGAACAACCCAGTTTTTACTGCATAGTTTTACTTCTCCTCTGAAGATTTTCTGTGGGGCGTGGCCACAGTGTTTTGGACAGGTTCAAGCCTTGAACTACTGAGAGGGCACAGTCCTCTCATGGCCACGTGCAAGTCCCAGCTTGGATGGCAGAGCCCTCCCAGCACAATTATAGCCAGCAGCTACAGCTGTAAACTTGAGCCTGTGATCCGAACACGTGGCCCTACGTGCCTGAGTGATAGAGTTCAGGTGCATGTAGTGGAGTGGGACTGAAACTCACGAGAATGTTGTAAACAGCTTGATCACGCCCTTACTTCGCCTCATGGCATCTGCTATAAAATAAAGACACGGCTTGTGAGCGTGGTCGCTGTTCTCAGAAGCAGCGTCCCACCGAGACCCAGCTTTTCATTCTCTTGTCTGTCTTTTCTAAGCCTTTCATCACCCCCACGTGGGTTCAACCTTGGCCGTGCCGGCGCGGCACAATTTTCATTCACTATTAACAGTGTTTTAACAACTTTGATTCAGGGCCAAGTGGCAAGACCAATTAGAAGTTAGAGCAAAGGCCCAGCTGTTGGATGGTGTTGAGTGCCTTTCCTTGTAGAATAGGCCTCCACCCGGCAATGGCAGAGTTAACCTCTCAGTCTCACCTGTTGCTACAGGCAGTTTTCTGCAGACCCGCCGGGTCAGTGGCTCTCCACGGAGCTGGTCGGGGCCTTTAGGAAACTTGTGGGAGGGTTTGGTTGTCATATGATTGGGCGTGCTACTGCCATTGCAGAGATCTGAGCCAGGGGTGCTAGACAGCCCTCCCTGTATGCAGAGTTGATACAACAGAGATTTGTCCCACCTCCCATGTGACATTTAAATATTTTAAATATTAAAATGTTATTATTTTATTACAAATGAATTCCCCTTTATTTACCTTTGAAAGAGATAGATAGATAGATAGATAGATAGGTAGATAGATAGATAGATATGTTGTAGGCAGTGGGAATGGCACCAAGTGCTAAGACTGGTGGGGTTGGACCAGCCCTGGGCTCAGCAACCTCAGTACTTGAGTTCTAGCTAGGAAAGAATTCAGAGCCAAGACTCCAACTATAAGAGAACATTTATGTATAAAATCACAGAGGTGGAAGAAGTAATTCGTAGAAGAAATGGGCTGAGGAAACAAGTTATAGAAGCAAAGAAAAGGCCCAAGGAAGTTGGGAGTGAGAAGGGGATGGCAAAGTGGCTGGGATAGGGGAGATGAAGGAGGAAGGGGAAGGAAAAGGGAAAGGTTTGGATGGATGTGCTCCCAAGAGCACTGAGTCCTTGTCCTAAGGGCTTTAAGGGTGGAGAGTTAGGAGAGGTCCCAGGGGAAGATCTTAAAAGAATATTCAGCAGGGTCTAGGTCTTCACTGATTGATTGACCAGTGGAAGGGCAGGGGGTCATTATCCAATGCAACTGGTCCTGAGGTCAGCCTTGGGGTGACTCGTTTGTGTTTTGCTGCTTTTCTGGGCCTGGAGCTGAAATACAATTGAGTCCTAGATGTTATCTCTATGGAGGAAAGTCAGATGGTCCAAACCACATGGCCAGCGATATGCTAGGGGAGGAAAGGTTACCCTGGGGGCGAGGTCCCCCCTATAATTGTCCTTTGCTAGGCACCCGGGGCTTTCCACCTGGTGACCTTCTGCACCTGGCCCCTGGTCCTTGCTCTGTTCCTACCTAACTGCCTACCACAGACAGACAACAGATAAATAGGTAGATAGCTTATCTTAATTTTATGTCTGGGGAGTTAAGGGGGCTTTAGAGAATATTGGTTTTGGGGAGCATTGGGTCTCAGAACCGGATCACACACTTCCAGAATAAAAGTGCTCTGGATGAGCGCAGGGTTTCATTTTCCTTAGAAACGGAGTTCTAGGTGAAAGTTAGTAGGTGAGCCATTTGGTGAAAAGTCAGAGAGAGAGAGAGAGAGAGTGTTCCTGAGTTAACGCTGGGACGTGTAGAGTCTGACACATGTCAAGTCTCCCCGCCCCATGTCTGTTGGTTTCCTCTCCTCTTTCCCCCTGAGCAGGAAAAGGACAGCATTTGGGGAGGGCAGATTTTCCTAAATGCACAAGAGGGATGCAGATCGTGTAGCCTGGAAGCTTCCTGCTTTATGTCTGACATGATCAGATGCTGTCTTGAGGAGGATAAATCTGACAGCAGACTGTTGGGCAATTTTGGATAAGAAAAATCACATCTCCCAGGCGTGATTTAAAAAAACGTAACATTTGCCATTTTTTCTCCTACTTAGATCTTGCTTTCTCCTTTCTGATCATGCTTCCTGATTCTTAGGGCTCTTTAATCCCCTGTCCTGAAATCTCCGAGGAGCGGATTCTGTACATGAGATTATGTAGATAATAAAGTTGGACCTGTGATTGATTTGGGACAGCTCCCAGTCTCGGTTTATCACCTTAATTTTTCAACTTGCCCTTGGGGCGGCAAATGCAAGCTTGTTTCTTTACTTTCTAGACTAACTCCTCTTTGAGGCCTGCATCCTTGGTGCTGTGTGAATATAAAATTCTACAGCTAGTGATTTCAGGATCTTACCTCTTATCCTATGAGAGTATTTTAGAATTCTGCCAGCGCGGACTAAACTTCAATTTCTAGCTCCTCTGTCCATTTACATTTCCCAAAAGGCATCTTGTGTCTTTTGCAGGGAGGAAAAAATATGGGTTGATAACTAGCCACAGTCTACTTTACTCCTCATTATGTAACAGTTTCAGTGACCGTGGTCTAGTTTAGAGGCAGTAAAAAGGAGGCTGGGCATGCTTCGTGCATCAGTAATTATAATCCTAACCTACATTTCTACCTGCACAGGGACCGATTCCTAACTGATCTCTTTCTGATGTTGGGTTGACTCTTTCGTCCTCTCATGTTTACAAGAAGGCGATAAACTTTGGAAAACAAACAAGCTCCTGTGAATTTTCCTGATTGTGCTTGTTCTGTTTTTGCAAACACAACGGCAAAAGCAAAACCAAACCGAAATCACCACTGAGGAGATAAGAGCCTATGGGAAGGAGCCAAAGGCTCTAGAGGAGAGGGGGGCAAGGGGCTGGGAAACCAGTTTAAGTAAGACTTCTGTTCCCAATACTGTTTCTATTAGATTAAAAAACAAACCCAAGGCCACCCAGTACTTTAAGGTTTTAAACCAAGGCAACTGGGACTGGTTTGAACATCCTGATGTCCATTGGACCAAAAATTCTATCAGAAGTAAAGGCCTTGGACATTCTGGGAGGCCACGGTACACTGAAGTCTGGGAAAGGAAACTCAGTAATACGTCACCATCCATCAAATCCTTGATCAGGTTAGATGTCTAGTAAGACCTTGGGCAAGGGCATTGGAAGAGAAAAGGAGGAAGAGGCCAGGAAAGCTCCATAGACAACTTTGCCAGGAAGGCAGGTGGGGCTCACCAAGCAATTACGTGAGGGCCCTGACTGTTGGGCGGCAAGGGGACCTGGGAGGTAGTAGAAGGACGACTGACAACGGGGTCATGAAGGACTCAGCAGCAAACTCCCCCGATGTGTACAGTGCCGAGCACAGTGCACAGAGCGCAGTGAACTGACACCACAGATCAGTTCCTCCTCTCTCCTCTCAGCTCCCTCTAAGAGGGGCTGTCCGGCAGCCTCTGCACCTGTCCAGGACTTGCACTGGCTGGACCAAGGTGTCCCTTGGGCTCCCAACCCTGCTGCTCGGTCAGCGGTCAGCTGTAGGACTCAGAGTGATGCTGGCACCACTGCTCTCCCGGCAACTCGCCCACATGCTGTGTGCTGCCTCCAGGCCTCTCTGGCAGCTCCCTGTGTGCCTGCAAGACACTGTCTTCCCACCCTGCCTCTCCTCCCTGGAGTTCCTGTGTCAGGACCTGAGATGCTCACTCTTCGATGATGAATGTACGGAGTTCTTCAATGATGAATGTATGGAGTTCTATGCATATAATATAGAGCCTGATTTTACATTAAACGGTCTCAAATATTATCAGACTATTCCATCCCAAGGAATTCAGTCCTGCAGAAAGTGTGAAGTTTGGAGCTAGGGTATAAAAAAAGCCGTCTTCCCTAAGAAAAGCAACTTGGAAATCTCCAAATTTTGCTTTGGGTGGCCCGCTTGCATCAGTGATTATAATTACTGGTTGTACTTATATTGTCCTGATTTTACTTTCTCTAGGGATTTCCTTATTTGGTTTATTATTGCTAACACTCTTACTTCAAAAGGAGTATGGATCCTCTTTGACACCTTCTACCAGGTGTCAAAGCCTTTTCTAAGTGGCTGAGTGAGTTTGAATGTCTGTACTTATTTTATTAAATTGCGGGGAATGACAAAACGGAAATAGAGTTCAAAATGCCTTCATTAATGGCATTCTCGTGAGGTGTTGCTCTTCTTTTTTTGAATGAAGTCTACAGAATGCTCGTTCTCCATGCTACTTATAACCCGGGAAAGGGCTTCTCTGAGCAGCAGGCCCTGCATTCCGACCCCAACCCCAGTGTCCCGGGCTCTCTTTTCCCAGGCTGCTCCTTCCTCTGTCCCAGGTCATGGTGCAGTCAGACAAGGGGGGCATTAAATGCCGCGTTTAGGCATGTGTAGGCTCTGGGGCTGAGCTGAAAGTGGAGTCCTCCTTGAGTTGGAGATGTGACAGCCACGAAGACTCCCGGGCACCACATGTCTCACTGGCCGCCATGGATTGGAGTTTTTATGTAAACACTTCATCCACATTGGTGAGACTATACTTGCACAATTTCTCACAGATCCCGTTTCCCTGGGAAAGTCTGTCCGGTACAGAGCACATATCTTGTACCTGAGTAGGATCCTAAAATGTTCCTCAATGTCTCCTGTGGCCCCTTGCTCACCAGATGAGTTTAAGTCTCTCTGGCGCATAAGAACTTTGGGTCCAGAGAATCTTTTGACAGCTGATGAGCAGAAAGGTGAAGATCTATTAGAGTTATGAGTTCCAGACCTGGCCTAGCCTCATTGTAGGTCCTATTGAAAATCACAGTTCTCTGGGTAACTAGACATTGAGGCCAACAGTGCCTGTCTCACCCCGTAGGATGGCTGACAGAGGCTGAGATTCATTTTTAAGTGCCTCTTTATGGGTGTGCTGCCCAAGCCCAAGACCATTTTCACGCTCAGGTTGATGAAGACTAAGAAAACACAGGTTATGCATGGATTGAGAAGTCTGCGCGTTAAGCCCATCCATCTGTATCCTCTTGCCTCTTCTCTGCCTTTCACTTTCTCGTTAGTGTTCCTGTTGAAAATTTTCAACATATTTTTGCCTTGTTTCATTAGGCCAAAAACGAAAGGCATTTTTCTACTCATGCCTTCCAGCCATTTATAGACCACATTGAAGACATTCTTGGGGGTTCAGGAACAAAACTCCTTTTTTAGTGTTAGAGCAATTATCTATTCCCTTCTCCCTCCACCTTCCTCCCCCCGTTATGCCAATCATTTTTCTGGGTAAGGGGTTAGAATCATAGTCTGTGATCCCTTGTTTGTAAAATGCAAGGTCCCCTTAGTAATGGAAGAGCAGGCCAGGAATGTTCCGTGGAGGGGTGGGAGAAGGGTTTCCTCCTTTCTGCCACCCTCCCTGCGGGAAATGGTGTGCAGGCTGTGCAGGCCTCCAGTGTGGATGGGCTCAACTCCTTTTGGAGGTAGACCGGTCATTCCATTTCATCTTGTGCAGGCATCTGAGTAAGACAGGAGGGTTCTAATTATTAGTTAGTGAAGTGACTCTATAGGGCCCCATGGAGCCTGCTTTTAGGGAAAGGAAATTGCTTCTCTTCTCTTGTCGGTTTTTAATAATCTGGTGGTTGGCAGACCTGAATTTCTCAAGTGCTTGATTGTATATTGTATATTGAAGAAATGCTTATCATCTGTTCTTTTGATGTGGTGGGTGGTTCTACGCAAGAGTCAAAAAGAGAACCTAGGTGGGGCATACCTATCAAAAGAAAACAGAAATACATGTGTATCAATAAAAGAGCACAGAGAAACCCCAGTTGGCTTTGCCCCACATTCATAAAGGAACCTGACATTGTCCAAAATCTCTCTGGGTATCACTTATTTTTGAAATTGTAAGAAATGGTGTGTGTGGAAAGTAACATATCACACACACACACACACACACACATACACACACACACACACACAGAAATAGAAAAGGCAAGTAAAATACAACTCAAATGAAAAAATCAAATTACTACAGAGGCTCATGTTAACTTTACCTGGCTTAGGGTTGACATTCTGTCAGCTGCCCTCTGCCCTCTAATATTGCTGCTTGAGTCCAAACCCTGGCCAGTGACAACATATGCAACCAACGTTAGGCCGAGAGGACGGCCAGACATCACATGTTCTTGGGGACAGAGAGATGAGCACAGGCACTTGCGCTTGGACAGGTGTTACTCATTCCTGAATTCTCCACTTGCTGATGGCTCCACAGGCTGACATCACAGGCAGGACTTTGTTAACATTTTTGGCTTCAGCCAGAGCAGTTCGCTCTCTCTTGTCTGTTTTATATAATGAGGTCCTATGAAATATTTGGTTTGAAGGAACGTTTTCTGCTCTTGGAACAGGCATATATCTCATGGCTTTGGGAAAAACATATATTTAAAAATATCATGTAAGTTCATTTGTTTTCTGAAATCCAAACACTTAAATTCTGGAAGGAAACTCATTATTTCAAGGTAACCTCTTTAGTGTATTCTTCTGGGAAACAGAGTGTTTTTGTAAGCTTAATGATGATGCTAAGTTGTGGTTTTTTTTTTCCTGAAAATCCAGATCTTTCTTAATATGTTAAATTTTCCTGAAAGGGGGGGGGGGTATGTCTGTACAGATCCATCAGAGCACTCATGCATATCTCCAACTTCTCCCCTTGCTGTTCCCATGCTTGTCGATGCTCCATGCCTTTGCTTATGATTCTTCTACTTTTCTGAAATAGTGACCTGCCCCTCTGTCTTCGCACACCCACCCTTTCTGCAGGGCCCAGCTAGGAATTGGCTTCTTTACTGAAATCCACCCATCAATAGACACTTTGTTTTCTTCTTTTTGGTTTTGTTATATAGAATGGATAGTATGTGGGCGCTTAAACTCTTATTGTGCCTTCTAGAATATTGTGTTTTTATGTATTACTCAACATTTCCACCCGCACAGGAGAGAGAGAGGAATTAGTGTCAGAAAGCACCAGTGAGCACCAAGTCAGCAGTAGGCAGTGTGGCAGGGGCTGGCCTGAACTTTATCTCCTAGTGCAGAGTTACGCTGTGGATTCTAGGTTAAAGACTAGCTCTTTTGCTTGTGGGCTGTGTGGCCTTGCGCAAGCGTCTTTGTGCTTCAGTTATTATTTGACATGAAAATTGGAGCTAGTAACCCCATTTGGTTGTTGTGAGGATGAAATTTGATTATATATGTAAAAGATTTGAATACCTGGCACATTTTAAGCCCTCAATATATATGAAATACTAGAGGCCCGGTGCACGAATTCATGCACGGTGGGGTCCAGCTGGCCTGCTGTTGGGGGTCAGATTGGGGCTGGCCAGCGGGAGGGGCCTTGGGCAGTTGGCCGGCTGGCCCCGGCCCCACCCCTATTGGGTGAGACCCAGACCCGGCTGGCCCCACCCCCATCAAGCCCCTCCGGGTGGGAGGGCACGGGTGCAGCCTCAGGTCCCCCAGCCCAGCTCCAGGTGGGGGGGCACAGCCTCAGGTCCCCTGGCCGAGCACTGGGGCATGGGGAGCACGGCCTAAGGTCCCTGTCAAACCCCACCAGGTGGGGAGGGGGCACAGCCTGAGGTCCCTGTCAAGCCCTGCCAGGTGGGGAGGAGCAGCCTGAAATCCCTCACCCTGGCCAGGTGCCATGCAACCTCAGGTCCTTGCTGTCCGGTCGTGACGTTATGGCGTCTGGGCTAATTTTCATATTCCTTATTATTTAGATAGATTATTACTAACCTAAAGAGCCACCCTAAGAGGTAGACATTCTCTCCATCTTGCAGCTGAAGAACCTGAAACTGACAGGTTAAAGGAATTGATGAGCCATCATTGACAAGCACACATCTTTTCTACCATCTCTTGAACTCTTCTTACCAATGACATTGTTTTGCTTTAAATTTATATAGAATTACCTATACCATATGACCTCCCTACATTTTTTTTTGCACTTCCTATAACAGCTGGCTTAGTGGTGGCAAGTTGGTAAAGACAGCAAATACATGTCAATTAAATGAGGTCATGAATGTGAAAGCATCTGGAAAAATGCTTAAAACTTATTCTGTCAGATGCTATGAGATGCCCTTAGTAGGAAAGGCCACACAAGCATAATGAACTTGTGTGGTAAGCACACACCTCATAGTGATGAGTAGTGCAATGGGAAGACTTAGGTTTTATTGACATTAGAGGCAAGGAATGTTGTATTAAAAAGGGATGGTAGACCACCGGTTTTTAAATAATTTTTAATTATTGCATTCTTTCTTTTCTCTTGATTAATTAAATCTTTCTTGTAAGTCCAATAAATAATAAAATAGGCCAAAGAGAACTTCAGGTTGGAGTTGGATAGAGGCAGCACATTTTCTCTGGTAAGATCACCCCCTTCTTCCCTTGAGGCACCTCCTCAGAACCTTAGATAACTTCAAATCACAATCCTACCCTTTATTTTTACTGTGAAATAAATGGGGCTGAGAAGTTATTGGTCCAATATCCTAAGTACAAACTCAAGAACTTGGTTCTTCCGACTCTGCCCTTCTGCTCAAGGAGACACATGGTCACTGTTAGGTTTAATGTAAGGTTTAATCTGAGATGTAAGATTTAATCTGACCAAACCCAATAAATTGACCAAGACAAGCAGCGTAAGAGCGAAATATCGCGTTTATTGGAAGCTCTCGGGTGAGGTCCCATGGTCTGGGGGTGCAGGCCGGGGGAGTCCCCCCCGCCTAT
>NW_006291976.1:357889-368749 GCF_000327345.1 Myotis davidii
ACAGTAGAGAAAAGGAATGTTTTATTAAAAAGGGATGGTAGACCACCGGTTTTTAAATAATTTTTAATTATTGCATTCTTTCTTTTCTCTTGATTAATTAAATCTTTCTTGTAAGTCCAATAAATAATAAAATAGGCCAAAGAGAACTTCAGGTTGGAGTTGGATAGAGGCAGCACATTTTCTCTGGTAAGATCACCCCCTTCTTCCCTTGAGGCACCTCCTCAGAACCTTAGATAACTTCAAATCACAATCCTACCCTTTATTTTTACTGTGAAATAAATGGGGCTGAGAAGTTATTGGTCCAATATCCTAAGTACAAACTCAAGAACTTGGTTCTTCCGACTCTGCCCTTCTGCTCAAGGAGACACATGGTCACTGTTAGGTTTAATGTAAGGTTTAATCTGAGATGTAAGATTTAATCTGACCAAACCCAATAAATTGACCAAGACAAGCAGCGTAAGAGCGAAATATCGCGTTTATTGGAAGCTCTCGGGTGAGGTCCCATGGTCTGGGGGTGCAGGCCAGGGGAATCACACCAGCCTATGCCTGGCAGAGATTTTTTATGCTGCTGTTGGACCAATCAGGTTTATCTGGGGTAGCTTGTGGCAGGTGATTGATGAGCGGGAAGTTGGTGCAGCTGCACCCTGGCCATCTTGAGAAGTCTCGGTGGTTATTTATTGGCCATCAGCACAACAGGATGCTCTGGTGGGTCCCAGGATGGCAGCTATTGTCCAGCAGGATGTGGCTCCGCAGTTCTGGGTTGTTTTGTCCAACTCAGCTGGTGGGATCAGGAAAGACCCTATTTTCCCAGCCCCAGACCTTCCAGTCACCTCTTCTGCTTTTGTTGTCTAGGTTCTTATGACTACTTAGGCTTGGCATAGCGAAGGACAAAAGTTACCTCTCTCACGTCCCAAGTACAAGGACCCAAATGCAACCAGGCACATGTCAGAAGCTGAGAGCTTTGACAGGCAGCGAATTGCTAATGCAAGAGTTTTCTAAGGAGACCAAGTTTTAAAAGTCTTTTTGTTTTAATGAGTGCATGAAAAGAAAAGGAATAAAATGAATATTTAAATTTTTTCTTTTAAAGGACATAATGCATTTCAAGGCTATTTAGCTTAAGCGAGGAGGAATGATCAGAAGGTGACCGAGCCCCTGTTTTTGTGGTCTAATTTTGAGGAATGTTCTTCACATTAATTGGTTCTCCTTGGTGCAATTATTGTACGAGACTTGAAGATAGACAACGAAGGAAAATATGATATATGAAATAAAGCCCTCATCTGTAAAACCTTAATAAGATCAGGGGATGCCATCAGTAAATAAATGATTTCAATCCTACAAGGTCAGAATGGGAAGTCACAGCAAGTGATACCCAAGGGACGATAGGAAATGATATTGATGACTAATCACTAGATAAGCATCTAGTGCCCTCTGGGAACTCTCTGTAAAAAACTGATAGGGGAAATGCTTAAATCCAGAGATATTTAGTGAGGCCTCCTGAATCAAAGATGGCTAGGTCAGCAGAGCCTGTCCTAGCTTAACTTATCCATGTAGTTATAGATGGAGAGCAGATGTTTCTCTCTCTCTCTCTCTCTCTCTCTCTCTCTCTCTCTCACTCACTCACACACACACACAAGCTTTTGCAATTATGTTTTTTTTATACTACAGAATCATAGAAAGAAGTGAGCCGAGAGAGAGAGAGAGAGAGCTTGGGTCTTTATAACTCGATTCACTGGTTAAACAGGACAGTGGCCATTCTGAATTCTGGCTGATCAAATTACAAACGAGCCCTTCCTAGGAGATGTCTGAGTGGAGGTCTGTGTGGGGTCAGTAAGATGAGCAGAAGCGTAGATGATCTATTTTTACTAGAAAACACATGTATGCGGTAGGGGAAAGGCTGGAGGCATTTACACCAAAGGCCACAGTGCTTTTGTTCTGGTTGGTGGGACTATAACTGATTATGATTTTTATAAATTGACGGCTGTTTGTACTTCTTGCATCACATGGATTTTTTGTAATAAAAAGTCATGCACAAAACTTTAGGTTTAATATCATTTGAAACAAACACTCTCCCCCCACATATTCATATTCAAAATATCAGCAGGACATTTTGCCTCCGACCATCGAGAGGCCTTTGAAGACATAAGCCCCTTCCTTTCCAGCCTGGGCTGCTCCTTAGCCAGCCCATCTCGCAGGCCAGGCTTATGTGAATCCTTATGAGCTCCAATCAGAGCTCCACTGACGCCCGCAGCATTGGTTGCCTGAGATGCCGCACGTACAAGGAAGATTATTAGTTGCCTGGGAACTTCAAGGAACGAAAACCAGTATTAATAATGATAATAACAGTTACACTGAGCTAGGATTGCTGAGCACCAGGCCTGCTAAAGCTTTACTTAGCACATTTGGTCCTTACAACTCCAGTAATTGGAAATTACTAAAATTCCCATTTTACAGATTAAGGCCAGAGGGATCAATGATTCACTCAGCTAATAACTGGCACAGCTGGGACCCAAACCGGGGCGGTCTGTCAGATGTCAATCACTCTGCGGTGTGCTGGTGGTTGCAGGTGGGGCCCCCTATTCCATGGCTAACTCCTACCAGCTCTTCAGGCTAACTAACCATGGTCCCATCGATGAGCGAGGGGGTCCCACATTGCAGTCACAGTGTCTGTAGCACTTGACTCAGTGAACTGTAATTTATTTTTTCTTTTTTTTCACAGTCTATTTCCTTTCCTAGATGGTGAGGTCCCTGAAGATAGGGGTTACATCTGTGGTTGTCTCCCTGGCAATTATTATCTTGCCTGACTCCTAGAAAGTGCTCAATCAAAATTAGGTGAATACCTAATTAGCTGGGTAGGGTAGACACACAAATTCCACACACTGCAAAGTTCCACTGACTCATAAGTAGGAGCTGAAGACATACCCGATAATAGACGAATTTCTTCCAGTGATAGGACGGCATAGGTGACATGTTCTCCATCTGTGTGGTCCTGGGTTTAGTCATATGGAGAAATAATTTGGTGTAATCTCTACTTTCTAAGAACTTATACCCCCAGGAGCCTTTATTGCCTATAAAGGAAAAGGCAGTTTTGCTCTGGTTTGAATATCATGCTTGGTGTTTTGTGGACCAGAGAAAGGAATAAACGAACATAGCCTCAATGTTAGAAAAAAAAAGATTAAGTGAAAAAACCTAATATGTTAATTGTTTTGCTTCTTTTTTCTTTTTAACTCACTTAATTATGCAAAAATAATTTTGTGATTTTTGTGTTAACAATGATAATGGTTATAGTTAGTATTTCTTATCAATAATTTTATTACTTTATTTTTATTTAAGTGTATTACATATCTTGTCTTATTTAGACCTCACAATAGTCTGAGGTGGATATTATTATCCTCATGTTATAGATGTAACTACAGAGTTTTTCAAAGAACACAATCAATTTATTTATTTTAATCATTTAAATTGACAAGGTAATAAAATCATATTTCAGAAGTTTGTAAAAAATAGGGTAACACTGGCCGGGTAGATCAGTTGGTTAAAGCTTCGTCTCAATACTCCTAGGTTGCTGGTTTGATTCCTGGTCAGGGCACATCAACCAATGAATGCATCAATAAGTGGAACAACAACCTGATGTTTCTCTCTCTCCTTCCCCCTTCTCTCTCTAAAATCAATAAATATAAAAATACAGGGTAAAATATCTCACTGTATTTTAAACCCATCATAGTACATTCTATTACCAAATGCTTTACTCAGTTTTCCTTTTTTTCCCTTTTTTTAAAAATGCTTTTATTTATTTTATTTATTTATTTTTTTATTGCTTAAAGTGTTACAAAGAGCATTACCTATGTCTCCTTTTTTTACCCCCGTCCTTGACAATCCCCTGGCCAGTTTTACTTTTTAATGCTAAACAGTGTGACTCTGTTGCTGCAGAGTTCAGAAGGGGACGTTTCTTGGAGAAGATGACTTCAAGTTGGTCCTTGAAAGATGAAATAAAGACAAGTGTAATGTTTCTTAAAAGACATTTATTTTAAACTTCAAAGCAGTTTATAACCATGCCCTTTGTTCCTTGTTGCTGACCCGTCTGCAGCTGGGCAGAGGGCTGTGTACAAAGAGACCGATTTCTGCATGGGCCGAAATTCACTATTTCCCGAGGTTGTCCTCCATCACTTGTAATTAGGAGGTCAATTCCACAGATATGTGCCTCTCTCATGAGTCAGTCCTAATTCCTAGTAATACATGTCTACACTGAAAGGCAAACCAGGTGGGAAATTTGTATATAGTGACTGTCAGGAGGAAGAAGTGGAAAACGTGGAAACACATAACAATTCTGTTACAAGTGATCATTGGAGCATCTGAGCCAGTGTGGTGGGATGCTGTCTTCTCCAGATTTTCCTGTAAAAAATCCTTGAAGGTGTACATTTTTCTCATTAAAAATTTTTAAATTAAATTTATTGGAGTGACATTGGTTAATAAGATTATACAGGTTTCAAGTGTAGGATTCTATGATACATCATCTGTACAGCACATTGTGTGCCCATTGCCAACGTCAACTCTTCTTTCGTCACCATATATTTGACCCTCTTTAGCCTTTACTCTCTCCCAAGCCCCTTCCCTCTGGTACCCACCTATACTGCTGTCTGTGTCTGTGAGTTTGTGTTTGTTTTTCTTGTTTGTTCTTTTGGTGCTTTCAGTTTTGTATCCCAAATATGAATGAATCATAGGGTTCTTAGCTTTTTCTGACTGACTCATTTCACTTAGCATGATATTCGCAAGATCCATCCATGTTGTTGCAAATGGCAGTATTTCATCTTTTCTTATGGCTGAGTAGCATTTCACCGTATATTTGTACCACAGAAGATATACAAATTTTCAATAGTATTGGAAATCAATAATAAGAGTAGAATGCAGGCTAGCATTTGAGGTGAATTTCTATTAATTGAAAAATTGACCAGATTCGATTGAGAAATACTTCCTTAGGTTATGCATGCTGAGCCTTTGCTCGAGAAGGTTTTGACTCATTTTTTCTCTTTTCCTCTACCTCAGGAACAAAAGGGGCACACTAAAAAGACAGGTTACCTCCAAACTGCACAGGAAACATTTTCTGAAGCAATAAAGGATGTATACCATTACCCCAGCATTCCATCCCTCACTCTAACCAAACAAATTATCATCTTTTTCTTTTTTTTTTTTTTAAATATTTTATTGATTTTTTACAGAGAGGAAGGGAGAGAGATAGAGAGTTAGAAACATCGATGAGAGAGAAACATCGATCAGCTGCCTCCTGCACATCCCCTACTAGGGATGTGCCCGCAACCCAGGTACATGCCCTTGACCGGAATCGAACCTGGGACCCTTCAGTCCGCAGGCTGACGCTCTATCCACTGAGCCAAACCGGTTTCGGCTATCATCTTTTTCTATATCAATTTTATATTGCACTTCCAGAGCACAACACCAGGGGGGAGGAAGATCTGCATTAATTCATTGCCTCCTAAGATTTGTATTTATTACCTAAAATGGAGAGTCTGACAGCAAGGGATAATATTTCAGCAGAGCCACACGGGATAAATGCTTGCCATCCACTGTAAATTGGATTAGGGGTATACTCATTATTATGTTTCTAAGTTTAGATTTTAAATAAGCCATCTAATGCCACAAATGTCCAATGAGGAGACACTTGAGGACACAGAATTTAGCATGTCTGTTGGCAACACTAGACTTGATTAGCTCTCAACTTAGTCAACAGTCAATACAGAAAAAAAATTAAAAGCAAAGCAAAATAATTAGGTCAATGAAATATTCTACAGCACCAAGAAGGAAGGTTAACTTGAAAGCTCAAAGGGAGAGTACAACTGAAAATTACTTATGTTAAAAAATAAACAACCTAGATAATCTATTTAGTGTTTTCAGTGAAAGGTTTGAAAGTATGACTTTTATGAAGCACCAGCAACTAATAAGAGAACACGGTCTGGGATAAAGGACAACCCGGAATGGAAGGTAGCTATTACGTAGAAAAGAATGCAGGAGCTTCAGTACATAGGAGCAGAACCAAATTATCTGCACGACACAGAATTGGCTGTATAGAAATTTTAATCATGAGATGAAAAGCTTTCAAAGTTTCACAGACTAAGTGGGAAAGGAAATATAGAAATAGAGAGAAAACAAAACAATAGCAAAAATGGATACATGGGATGTCTCCAAATTTTGTGTTCCCAAATGAGGTTAAGATATATAGACCACAAGCATTAATATACACTAAAATAGGAATAGAATTGCAATGTAAGTCTATAAGTTATAAAGGATCACTGTTTTCTAGGTAAACTAGTGGTAATACATCTATAAGTAGGCATCATAGAAGACACTCAAAATTGCAAGAATAATGAAAAATATCCATGACCATCAAAATGGAAAATAAAGTCCAGTTTTGTTTAAACAACATGAAGCAGGCTGACTTCATACTTTTAAAATAGTACATGATGGCCCTGGCCCATGTGGCTCAGTTAGTTGGGCATTGTCCTGTGCACCAAAAGGTTGCTGGTTCTATTCCCAGTAGGGGAACATGCCTGGGTTGCAGGCCTGATCCCTGGTGGGGAGTGTACAGGAGGCAGCTGAGCAATGGTTCACTCTCACATTGATGTTGATCTCTCTCTAAAAATTAATTAAAAAATATTTTAAAAGGTAAAATAAAATACTACATGCCATAAAAAAAATGGGGCAACATAGAAAGTACCCAGTAGAACTGTCCTTTATTATCATATATTAAGGCAACAGATAGATTTCTTAATGCAGTCAAAGCTTTAGCATATGCCAGTTATGGAAAACTGAATGAAAAATAATTACTCAAAGGCATTCTTTCCTTAAAAGATTCTTTTGGTTGAGAGATGAACTATCCAAACCCAAAATAAAAGTGGAAAAGTCATCAGGTGAGTTTTGAAACTGTATAACTATAGAGATCAGAATAAAAATATTTTAAGTAGAGAAAAAAATCCAAATGTTTAAAAATTCTTAAACAAGAATAATTGCAGAACTAAACAATATTATTAATAAACAATATTATATGCTGTGTTATTACATCAAGTAAAAATGTTCCTTAAAAATTAAGAGAGAAAAAATTTCAGGTAAATAAATATCTGGGACTATTTGCTGCTATCAGAAATAAACCACAAGGAATGGAAAAGGCCGTTCTTTAGGCTGGAGAGAAATTATCCCAAGTGCAAGGAGAGCACTATACGTGGTTAATAAGTGCATTTAAAACATCCACTAAAATACCCTTAAAAGATTATTAATTGCTTACAGTAGAAATAATGAAAATGTATAGTAGATTTATATTATGTTTAGGGGTAAAATATTTATGACCAAAGTGACACAAAGGGCAAGGAAAATAAAAAGGAATTTTACTGTTACAGGTTTTTACACTTGATGTGAAGTGGAGTGATATTAGTTCAATGTAGACTGTGACTGTGATAGGTTAACAAATCATATTGTAATCTATAGAGAAATTATCAAGGAAAACACAAAGAGGTATAGATAAAAGGCCAATCAAAAAGTAAAGTAGAATACCAACATAATCAATTAACCCACTTATATCAGTAATTACATT
This sequence comes from Myotis davidii, assembly GCF_000327345.1. Classification (NCBI taxonomy): domain Eukaryota; kingdom Metazoa; phylum Chordata; class Mammalia; order Chiroptera; family Vespertilionidae; genus Myotis; species Myotis davidii. Next base: position 365,484 of record NW_006291976.1, read on the forward strand.
AAGTGTAAATAGAGTAACACTCTAAGATATGTCAGACCTATATATGAAGAATCATAAACTATATTTTGTTTATAAGAGGTATCATTTTAAATCAAAATACAGATATAGTGAACATGAAAAATGGAATATATATATGTATGTACATATATATATAATAAAAATACTAACCTTAAGAGAGGTAATGTGGCTTTATTAATTTTAGATAAAATAGATTTCAAGACAAAAAGTATTACCAGATATAATGAGGGATTCTTCAAATGGTAAAATGTTGTTTTGTCTAAAAGATGTATAACTTCCAAACATCTAACTTTTAAAAAAAAGGTAGCTTCAAAATTTATGGAAAGAAAAATAACTTTACTAATAAAAAAATAGATAAATAAACAAAAAGAATTGGAGATTTGAAAACTCCTCTCTCAGAAATTACTTGAACAGCAAAGAGAATTCTTAAAAACATAAATTTGGAGAAGTCTCTATTCAGGTCCTTTGCCCATTTTTTAATTGGATTGTTGTTGTTTTTTGGTGTTGAGTTTTTTAAGTCACACGGCTGGCCAAATGAGATATGAGAAGAAGCTCAATGTCACTAATCATCAGAGAGGTGAAAATTAAAACCACAAGGAGCTATCACCTCACACCTGTCAGAATGGCTATCATCAATAAATCAACAAACAAGTGTTGGCGAGGACGTGGAGAAAAGAGAACCTTCATGCACTGCTGGTGGGAATGCAGATTGGTGCAGCCACTGTGGAAAGCACTATGGAGTTATCTCAAAAAATTAAAAATGGAACTGCCTTATGATGCAGCAATTCCACTCCTGGGAATTTACTGAAGAAACCCAAAACACTAATTTGAAAGAATATATATGCCTCTATGTTCATTGAAGCATTATTTACAATAGCCAAGGTGTGGAAGCAGCCCGGTAGATGAGTGGATAAAAAAGCTGTGGGACATTTACACAATGAAATACTAGTTGGCAGCAAAAAAGTAGGAAACCTTAGCCTTTGGGACACCGTGGATGGACCTGGAGAGCTTTATGCGAAGTGAAGTAGGACAGTCAGGGAAAGACAGGTACCATATGCTTTCATTCATATGTGTAATCTAATGAATATAATGAACTAACAGCAAAATAGAGGTAGACACATAGATAGAGAGCAGATTGACAGCTGGGGGGTGGGTAGTGTTTGGGTGCTGGGGGGGCAATGGAGGGATTGATTAAAAAAGAAAGAAAAAAAACCCATGGACTCGAACAACAGTGTGGTGATTCCTGGGGGGAGGGGAGGGGTTTGGTGGGAGGAGGTAGAGGATGGTATAGAGGGGATAAATAGTGACGGAAGGAGACTTAACTTGGGGTGGTGAACATACAATACATTGTACAGATGATGTGTTGTAGAGTTGTGCCTGAAACCTGTATAATTTTGTTAACCAGTGTCACCCCAATAAATTCAATACAAAAGAACATAAATTTGTACATTACAGACTAGGCTAATCTAATCGACAATTATAGAATACTATATACCCAATAATCATATTCTTTTCTAGTGCATGTGGAATATTCACTAAAAACATGCTGGAGTATAAATAATCTTAACAAATGTAAAAGAATGGAAATCATACCATGTAAGTTCTGTGGAATTTTCTAAAATTCAATGTTTTAAAGGGTAGCTAGAAAATCTCCAAATGTTTGGAAATTTAACAACATAGTTCTAAATAACCCATTGAAATTAGAAAATATTTTGACCCTAAACAGCCAAAAAGACACTTGTCACACTATGAGAACTGGAACGAGCGGCCACAGCTTCTCTTTGTTCTCAGCTGGGTATGTGCCTCTGAGGGCACTCAGACTTTTGGCTGCTGTGCACATCTACAAATGACGACGAAGACACCCTGATTATTGTTTTGGGGGTTACAAATACTTTTGAATGAGTAGGTACATTTGCAAATTCTTGGTGAATATTATTAGAAGATCAAAAAACTCTTTTCCAAATTGGTAAAATGAAGTTCAAAAATAAAATTAAGAAGAAACTCTAAGAAAGACAAAAATATTAGAATTATATAACTCTATAGTTATACTTCATACTCTTGGAGAAGTTGATCATTTTCTGGTAAAATATAAAAGACTAAAATGGACTCAGAAGTAGAAAAGCTGAATAGCTATGCAATCAATTGGAAATGTTTTCAAAGGATTGCATCCCTGAAAATTTCCAACAAGATAGATAATTTTATTGCTTTCTATGTCAAAAGGCTTTCATTAAATTTAATAACCATTTTGATTTAAAAAATCAGCTTTCAGAAATTGTACTTCTATAGAAAGATAATATCTAACTTAAATCAAAACCAGTAATATGTTTAGTCATGAAATATTATGGAGACTGCTATATAAATCAGCAACAAAATAAGAATGTTTTTTAATATATGCTAAAATTTTTCTGAACTTCTAACCAATTGAAGATGACTTAAAACAGAATAAACGCACACATCAAAAGATAAGACAGCCCAGCAGGTATGGCTCAGTTGTTGAGCATTGACCTATGACCCAGGAGGGCCATGGTTAGATTCCCAGTCTTGAGCCCCAGTAGGGGACGTGCAGGAGGCAGCTGATCAATGATTCTCTCTCATTATTAATGTTTCTATCTCTCTCCCTCTTCATTCTTCTTTGAAGTCAATAAAAATATATTGAAAAAAAAGATAAGACAAATTTATAATTTCCAGATATATTTATATTTTTTTCCTTTCTCTCTTTTTAAAATATATTTTATTGATTTTTTACAGAGAGGAAGGAAGAGGGATCAAGAGTTAGAAACATCGATGAGAGAGAAACATTGATTAGTTGCCTCCTGCACACCCCCTACTAGGGATGTGCCTGCAACCAAGGTACATGCCCTTGACCAGAATCAAACCTGGGACCCTTCAGTCTGCAGGCTGATGCTCTATCCACCAAGCCAAACCAGTTAGGGATCATTTCTCTTTTTTTATTTAGAAATCTAGAATAATATACCAAGGAATTATTAAACCGAAAAAGCTTATTAAGGTAGTTGTGTATAAAATAAATATTTAAAAATTCCTCAATTTTCCTATACTGCTGGGGTCCAACCCCAGCAGATCCAGGGGTCCCCAATAGGTATGGACGGAGTCGGCAAAGAAGGAATGACACGGAGAAAGCGTTCAGTTGATCAGCAGCCTAGCTAGGATCTCCAGCCAAGTTCTGGTTAGGATCTCCAGCCAAGTTCTGGTTAGGATCTCCAGCCAGGTTCTGTGTCCATGTTCTCTTG
>NW_006291976.1:368777-374512 GCF_000327345.1 Myotis davidii
TTTTTTCCAAAGGTTAGGGCATTTCTTATCTCCATTCCAGGGATTAAAAATTATGTAGTTTAAAGGTGATTGTTTGTAGTTAAAGTGATTAACTACCCGCCCAGCACTTAGTTAAGGGGTTTTATTCCCTCCCTAACTTCAGGGAAAAATCCCTACCTGGGAAAACAACCTTTCTCGGAGAGGTGCCCTTGGTTAAAACACATAGCGCTAAGGGGAGCAAACATATTAAGAACAGTATGCTATATACGCCAGGTCCCTTGAAACATATGCTGTGCAGATGTTTCTTTCCTACAGTGACAGTGTCAAGCAGCAAGGATGGACCGGCTTCCAGCACTATACCAGAAAAATTATAACAATATGTGAAAATGATGCAACAAAAATGGAATTATACATGAAAACTATGCATAATGTAAATGAAGAAAAACTCAAAATTTTATTAAGTGGCACAAAAAAACCCAGGTTAAATTTTAAGGCTAAATATTCATCCAAAGTAATCTAAGAGTTTAATGCAATAGGATTTCTTTTTAAGTTTTCAAGTTTTCTTAAGTTTATTTTGAAGGATAAACAGAAATATCTAGAATAATATTGAAATACAAAGTATTGATAAGGTACAGTAGAATGAAAATGGACTGATTAATAACAGATTCAATTCCTGATATTGAATAGATGAATAAAAACTATGATAAAACAGTCTTCATAAATCAGTGCAGAAATGAGAAATTACTCAAAAAAATGATACTGGGTAATAAATACTAATTTTCACCTTATACTGTATTTCATTATTTGAGGTTCCGAAAGTATTCATTTTAAAAATCAAAACAACAACAAAAAATTGATAGAAGACCAGAATGCAGAAAGAATACTTACAGTTGAATAATCCTATATAATAAAAGCCTAATATGCTAAGTGTCCAGTCGTCAGGTTGTCTGTTCAACCAATGAAAGTGTAATATGCTTATGATATGCTAAGGCCGTTCAACTGCTCCCTATGACGTGCACTGACCATCAAAGGGCAGTCAACTGGGTGGCCAGTCACTATGATGTGCACTGACGACCAGGGGGCAGATGCTCTGACTGGTAGGTTAGCTAGCTGCTGGGATCTGGTTGATCGGGACTGAGTGAGACGAGCTGACATGCCCTAGAGCCCTCCCGTGGTCCCTCCTTGGCTGGCCAACCTCCCGCGTCCCTCCCTGGCCCAGCGATCATGCACAGGTGGGATCCCTAGGCCTGGCCTGTGCCCTCTCACAATCTGGGACCCCTCAGTGCGGGCCTAAGCTGTCAGTCAGACAACAGTAGGACAACTGGTCATTATGATGCACACTCACTACCAGGGGGCAGACATTCAATCCAAGAGCTGCCCCCTGGTGTCAGTGTTCTCCCACAGGGGGAGCACCACTCTGCCAGAAGCCGGACTCACGGCTGGCTAATGCAACAGTGGTGGTGGGAGCCTCTCCTGCCTCTGCGGGCCTAAGCTGTCAGTCAGACATCCCCCGAGGGCTCCTGGACTGCAAGAGGGTGCAAGCTGGGCTGAGAGACACCCCTGAGTGCACGAATTTTTTGTACCAGGCCTCTAGTTTAGCAATAAGAAGACAACCTGACTTTTGAAAAATGGCAAAATATTTAAATAGACACTTTATCGAAGGATGGAAAATAAGCAAAAGAAGAGATGCCCAAGAGCATTATTTATCTGAGAAATGGAAATTAAAATGACAGTGAGATACCTCTATGTAAACACTAGAAGGTACTCTGTGGCAAGGTGAGAAGGCCAGTCTGAGAAGAGCAAGTAGAAGCTGGAGTGGGGCTTTACAGGCTACATTTATGGGTGAATTCAAGAAGAGAGTAGTAAGACCAGTAGGTGTTGGGTCATATTCCAAGACAAGAGGTGGCAAACTATAGTCCACAGGACAAATCTAGTTCACAACACACTCATTGGAAGAACAAACAAGCAAGAATAATTGGATATTAGTGAAAAAGAAGAGCAATACATGAACATAGCCCAATTAGGTATTAATGAAACAGTGTAGTATACTAGTAGGTGTGAACAGGCAGACCAATAAAGCAGAGTAGAAAATCCAGAAATAGATTCAATTACATATAAAAGTTCACCACATGATAAAGCTGGCACTTCAAATAATAGGACAAGATGGACATTATAATAAGTGGGGATATGATAACTGAATTGTCACATAGAGAAAGATAAAATTAGATGTATTCCTCAAATGCTAACCAGGATAAATTCCCAATGGATCGGGGATTTAAATGTAAAACATGAAGCCATTTAAGACAAGAATAAAACGTGAACTCCTCCATTAGCTGCAAGTTGAGAAACATTCCTAAATAAGACAAAATTCAGATGCAATATGTGAGAAAATTGATAAAGTTGAAAACATAAAAGTAACTTTTAAAAACCAGGCATGGAAAAACACATATAAATAAAATTTAAAAACAAACAAACCCACACACCAATAAACTAAAGGATGCATTTGGAAATATATAAAAACCAAAGATTAATATTCATGATATATAAAAAGCCTCTGCAGATAGAGGACAAAATGGTGAACACTCAGATGGAAAATTGAGCTAGAGAAAATAACAGTTCACAGGAAAATAAATGCAAATAGTTCTTACTCATATGAAAATATGGTCATTTTGCTCATAATAACAAAAATGCAATTTAAAAGGTGCTCTGTAATTGCACTTCTCAACTATCAGACTGAAAAAATTCAGAAGTTTGACAATTTATTCTGTTAGTGGGACTTTGGAGATGTAGGGAGTTATAGATCCAATATTAAAAAGAGAAAAAGATATATATATTTTTTTCCTTTTAGCTGTTTAAATCCCATCCTCTCATTTGGTTGAAATACAGACATAATGCTATCCTGTGACAAAGTTTGGAATTTCCAGGTGAGAAATTGGCCAGTCTCGTTGAAGATTAACATACCACAGAAAAAAGGCACAATCCCCATAAGCCAGGTCTGTGTCTTTAATGAATGCTAGGGCTCAGTGAGTGTGTGGTTCTGAGTTCTTAAATGTGCTCTTTATCTCAGCTGCTCTGCTCAGGCAAAGAAACAAAGAAGGGAGCCTCCCTCCCAGGCAGACCTTGGGCCTGTCAGGTGTGATTTATGACTGTTCATTCTAATCGCTCTATGAGTAATCAATTCTCCACCACCCTCCTCCCCCCTCGACAATATACACTACTGTCTAGTTTTGCCAAGTTTTTAATAGTGAATAGAACTGGATTTGGAAATTGAAATGCTGCCAGCCGTATATGTGAGTGTGCAGGGAAAGCTATAGAGGAGGCAGCTGTGTCTTTCTTGACTATTTCCCAACACTTGAGACAGAATAAGTGCTGAAAAAGTGACACTGAATAAATAAAACAGTACATCCTCTGGAATCTTCTTAAAGAACAGTACTAGGTGTAAGGAGTGGCTATAGGGTCAAGCCTTGGACTGACCTGTGGCAGGGCCACAAACAAGTCCCAGCTTGGAGGGAAGAGCCCTCCTAGCATAATTAAGCTTGACCTTATAGTTCCTTGTTCCTCCTTTGTTCCTTCTTAGGTAGCTAATGGGCTGTGAGAGGTACAGCAAGTGCTGCCAAAACAAGGTGAAACTTGTAAGAACATTGTAAACATATTGACCACTTCCCTTGTTTTGCTTTGTGTGCTCTGACTATAAAATAAAGCCTCGGCTTGCAGGCTATGTCCCTGTGTCCTCATCCAGGTACAAGTGCACCTACGTAGCCCCGACTATATTCCCTTGTTTGTCTTCTTTAATCCTTCACCACCCCTCTTCAGGTTCACCCCTGGCCGTGCTGGATGCGGTTCAACCAGGAATGGAGATGCGCCAATACCTATCCATTGAAGCTATGGAATGGGATCTCTGGGGGGGTGTCCCTGCAACCTTGACATGCTTACAATAGCCTTTCTCTCAATTAAGTCAGGTCTCTTGGTTGTAAGTGGCACAAATATATTCATTGTAGGCAAAAAAGTAGATTTGTTACTGCTATGGACTGAATGTTTGTGCTCCCACCCCCTACACATATGTTGAAACCCCGAACCCTGTTGGAGATAAACCCAAGTGGAAGTAATGAAGTCATAAGGGTTGGGTCCTGATCTGATAGGATTTAGTGTCCTAATAAGAGAAGAAAGATGAGAGCTTTCTTTCTTTCCTCATGCCTGGGAAAGGTCATGTGAAGACATAGCAAGCAGGTGGCCCAATGCAAGGCAGGAAGCGAGATCTACTAGAAACCGAATTGGCCAGTAGCTTGATCAGGCTTCCCAGCCTCTAGAACTGTGAGACATAAATTTCTGTGGTACTTTGTTATAGCAGCCAGAGCAGACTAATACAGTCACTCATGTGGCAGACTAGAAATTGCATAGCTCACAGTGTTAAAATAGCTGTAAGAAGTCTGGCCTCAGAGAAAACCACCAACACTTGCTATCTCTCTGTCTTTTGTATGTGCTTGTGTCTGCTTTATCCTATTGAAAAGCTTTCCATGTGGCAGAAAAAACTACTCAAATTTAGACTTGCATTCTCCTACTTCAGCAATCCCAACAGAAAAATGTTCTGAAAATCGTGTCTGAAAGTCAATCCCAGAAAAGGACTTTGTCACTGCTCAGAACATAGGTTTCCAATTTAGGGTAAATCTCTCTTGTTGTGAGGACAGTTGTTATTGACAAGGCCTGGGTCACATGCCCATTGCTGTCACTGTGGAGAAGAGAAGCGCCAGGTGCAACCCCATCAAAAACATGCAGAATGGCTTAGTGGCGGTTCTTTAAGGAAAAGGAAGTTGATGTGAAAGGACACATGTCCACTCCACGTAGGCTGGGGCAGCCAGGCCTGTGAGTTAGGAGAATTGAGCACCTCCAGCAGTGCTCAGCAATTCAGGATAAAGCCATATTTGGACCAGTGTAGCTCTGATGGTGCTTCCCATGTTCATAAAATAAGCTCTGTCTAGTTCCTGAGCCAAAGTTGTTGCCCAGGACTTTGGTTCTGAGTATCTTAAGACTGTTTTGCCAACTGGTAGTTACAGAATAGTCACGGAAATGTTAAGTACAGTATAGGGAATATAGTCACTAATATTGTAATAACTATGTATGGTGCCAGGTGGGTAGCAAAATTATCAGATCACTTTGTACATTATGTAGTTGTCTAACCATTGTGCTGAATACCTGCAATGAATCTATATATATAAAAGCCTAAGCGACCATTATGACCGGATGACCGCATGACTGGTCAGTAGCTATAACATGCACTGACCACCAGGGGGCAGATGCTCAATGCAGGAGCTGCCCCTTGGTGGTCAGGGCACTCCCACCACCAACCTCCTGTGGTCCTTCCCCCCGGCCGGAGAGCTCCAATCAGCCCCGATCCGGACTGGGCAAGACGGCCCCAATTGGCCTTGATCAGCCCTGACTGCCCCTGATTGGCTCTGATCGCCCCCACATGTGCACAAATTGGTGCACTGGGCCTCTAGTATAAAATAATATTGAATGTCAATTTAAATATAAAGCAAAAACCCACTGTTTTGTTTCCATAGGGGACAAATACACCGTTATCACATCTTAGTGTTTCTAGTTCAGTGATGGTGAACCTATGACATGTGTGTCAGAGGTGACACGCGAACTCATTTTTTTGATTGATTTTTCTTTGTTAAACGGCATTTAAATATATAAAATAAATATCAGAAATATAAGTCTTTGTTTTACTATGGTTGCAAATATCAAAAAATTTCTAT
>NW_006291976.1:374857-376911 GCF_000327345.1 Myotis davidii
GAAAGAAATTCGGCTCCTCTATTGAAAAGACCACGTGGAGGAAGAGACATGCCAGAAGCGCAGCCCCAGCGTTGCCAGCGATCCTAAGCACCACGTGTGAAAGAAGCCAGCTGGCATAATCCAGCCCCAACAGAAGAACAGCCAGCTGAAGCCTACCTAGACGGAAGAATTTTGAGGAACAATGAATCGTCATCGTCTTAAAACACTGAGCCTTGCAATGGTGTGTTACACACAATAGATAACTAAACATTCTGCTTTTTACCAAATATGGAGTTTGCCAGTCTTTTGTCTTTGCCTTGCTCTGGTTCCATTCCCGAAGTCAGGATGAGTGCTCAGTCATCCATAGATGCCTCTGCTTCACCTCCCATGCAAGAAGAAGGTAGCAGGCTAAGACCCTTCACTCTGCAGTGGGGTGGAAATATCCCGGTCCGTTCTCTGTCCACTGGTGGTGATGTCGGTATGATCCTTTGTAAGCTGTGGGATGTTGGTTATTTCTTATGGTGGCTGAGAGGATTTAATGCAATGATACACATACATAAAGCATCGGGATGAGAGTTGACTATCTGTAACTATACTTCTTTCTTTCTTAATTAATTAATTAATTAATTAATTTATATATAATATTCTTTCTTCTAAGGTTTTCATTTTCTCTGTGGCCCCAGAACACAGACAACTGACTAGGGGTTTGCAGGTAGGATGATGCTCCATTTCTAACTGACTGAGGATTTCAGCATCTTTGTCTTTAATTTGAAAAGCACAAAATCGAGGGAAGAATTTGTCGAGGATTTTTTTTTTTCACCTGATCTCTCTCTGTGCTTCTGAAACCACATTCCCACCATGTTCTCATGGATGCAGTCTTCCTCCGGGCTTCTGCTCCGTGCTCTGGCATCAAGGTGAATCCCAGATCCCCATGCCTGAACTTAGTCTTTTAATAGCCAACAAATCCTAACCACGTGGATTTGGCTATTTTCCCAGCTTTGCTTATGTTTAGCTGGAGCTGTGACACACATTAGAAAATATGATTTTTGACAGATTCACACATTAGGTCTGAAAGATGTTGTAGAAAGGTAATTGACTAATGCCCATGTGATAACTCTCTCTTCTTTGGAGATTAGACATTGAGAATATTTGAAAGAAAATGAGCTTTGCAATCTGATGATGAAACTTCTTGCCAAAGGTTATGCTAGTTGCATATACATGCTCAAATGATATTTAATTAAAAGTTAGAATTTCTAGTCCATGGTTTTTAGAGCATCAGAATTTTTTAATAAAGCTTTCCTTGTACAGATATATTTTCAAGGATTATTAACTAAAAATATAATTAGAAAAAAACTTGATTTTTTTGCTTTTTAATTGAATTTATTGGAGTGAATTGGCTAATAAAATTATATAGGTTTCAGGTGTATAGTTCTATAATATGCCATCTGTATATTGTCTTGTGTGTTCACCACCCAAAGTCAAGTCTCCTTTCATCATTTTTCCCCCATATATCTTCTTCTATCTCCCCGTGGCTACCCCCTTTCCCTCTGGTAACCACCGTACTGTTGTCTGTGTCTATGATTTATTGTTTTTTCTTTGTTTGTTTTTTGCTTAATCCCTTCACCTTTTTTACCCAGCCCAGCAACCCCCGTCCACTCTGACAGTTGTCAGTCTGTTCTCTGTCTCTATGAGTCTGTTTCCATTCTGTTAGTTAGTTTATTTTCCTCATTAGATTCAACATATGAGTGAAATCACATGGTACTTGTCATTCTCTAACTGGCTTATTTCACTTAGCATAATGTTCTCCAGCTCCATCCATGGTGTCCCAAAGGATAAGATTTCCTCCAAATGTACCAGTGTTTTATCCACTCATCTACTGATGGACATTTGGGCTGCTTCTAAATCTTGGCTATTGTAAAGAATGCTGCAATGAACATATGGGTGCACATATTCTTTCGAATTAGTGTTTCAGGTTTCTCCAGATAAATTTTCAGAAGTGGAATCACTGGGTCACAAGGCAGTTACATTTTTAATTTTTTGAAGTATCTCCATACTGCTTTCCACCGTGGCTGCAC
>NW_006291976.1:377168-395963 GCF_000327345.1 Myotis davidii
CAATCAGTAAGTTGTCTTTTTGTTATGTTGATGTTTTTATTTGCTGTGCAAAAACTTTTTAGTTTGATGCAGTCCCATTTGTTTATTTTTTCTTTTGTTTCCCTTGTCTGAGGTGATATGTCAGAAAAAATATTGCTACGAGAAATATCTGAGATTTTACTGCTTATCTTTTCTTCTAGGATTTTTATGGTTTTGAGTTTAACACTTAAGTCTTTAATCCATTTTGAGTTTATTCTTGTGTATGGTGTAAGAAGGTGGTCTAGTTTTAGTTTTTTTTTGCATGTATCTAATTTTCCCAACACCATTTATTGAATAAACCATCTTTACCCTATTGTATGTTTTTGCCTCTTTTGTCAGATATTGACTATAAAGGTGTGGGTTTATTTCTGGGCTCTCTAATCTGTTCCATTGATCTCTATGTCTGTTTTCATGCCAGTACCATGCTGTTTTGATTCCTACGGTCTTGTAGTATAGCTTGACATCAGGTAGCATGGTTCCTCCAACTTTGCTCTTCTTGCTCAAGATTGCTGTGGCTATTTGGGGTCTTTTGTGGTTTCATATAAATTTTTGAAATATTTTTTCTAGTTCTGTGAAATATGCCATTGGTATCTTTATATGAATTACACTGAATTTATAAATTGCTTTGGATGGTATAGACATTTTAATGATGTTAATTCTTCCTCATGAATATAGTATGTGCTTCTACTTATTTGTATCTTCCTGCATTTCATTCTTCGCTGTCTTATGATTTTTTGAGTACAGGTCTTTTACATCCTTGGTTAGCAATTACAAATATTAGTTTAAAAGGTCAATATTCCCTTGACAACTATACCCCTTTTTTTCTATTTCAACTATTACCTAAATTTCTGTTGTCACTTCCTTCATGGTGTTTTTTAGACAATCTTGATTTTAAAGTACTCAATTCTATTAATCTTTCATTTATGTTTAGTGCCTTTTGGGATCTCATTCAATGAATTTTATTAATTATTATAGCCTTATCATAAATCTTGATAGCTAGTAGAACAAATTTCCTATATTATTCTTCTCAACTATACTTGGGCCTTGATTCTTTAATGTTAATTTTAAAATCAATTTGACAAATTTCTCAACAAACTATGTTGAGATTTGATATATTACATTACTCTATAGATTAATTTGGGCAGAATTTACATCTTCAGAATAAATTTTCTATCCATAAACACTGTATATGTTTAATTTATTAAAACTTATTCAGTGTTTTTAAATATATTAAATCTATTTTAATATTTTTATTTTAATATTTTTATGTTGGGCGTTCAATTGTTGGGTGTCCGATTGTGGTTATGCTTCATAACTTAAATATATGCATTATGCATCAAATATAATCTTTTTTAAATGTGGAAATATGTCTTATTTGGAACCTAACTATTAAAAACGATGGTAAAGTAATTGATATGGAAAGATCCATAGCATATTAATGAGTGAGAAATGCCTTTTCATAATATACTATGTTAGGTAAATGTCATTTATTTAAATACTAGAGGCCCAGTGCATGAAAATCATGCATGGGGGGGGGGGAGGAGGGCAGCCCTCAGTCCAGCCTGCGCCCTTTCACAGTCTGGGATCATTTGGGGGATGTCCGACTGATGGCTTAGGCCCACTCCCCGTGGAGAGGGCTTAAGCCACAGTTGGACATCTTTAGTGCTGCGGTGGAGGCAGGCCGCTGTGCTCTACAGCTGTGAGCCCGGCTACTGGCTGAGTGACAGCTCCTGCATTGAATGTCTGCCCCCTGGTGGTCAGTGCAAGTCATAGTGACCCATCCTTCCACTGCTTGGTCGATTTGCATATTACCCTTTTATTATATAGGATATGTAAAATTGTAAGTATAAAATAAAGAGATATTTGGACAGCTGTTAAAAATGCAGAGTAGAATAGGAGAGTCATATCGAGAAGCACTTTCAGAATGGTGGAGTAAGGACCTTTGAAAATATGCTCCTCAGAAAAGCAATGATAACACTGGCAAAAATTGTCAAAATTAAATTTTCAGAACTTTATAAGTTAAAGGATTGCAACATTTGAAGAACATTGTTCAAGAAAATAAGCTGGATCCTGGTAAGAACATTGAGCTTTATGGTGTTTTATTTTGCTTTCTTCTACCTCCCTCTCCCTAGATCTGCAATAGTTTTGAAAATCAACACTTTCACAATCACAACAACTATAATATCCAGCAAACTCATAGCTCCTGGAGGGGGTGATACAGGCTTTGGAGCTTTCTAACAGCTTCATTCCCCCGAATTTGATATTTCTTAACCTGTCTTGTAGCTCACTAAAAAGCTCCATTTCCAGGGCTTGTCTTTTGACCTGACTCAAAACTCACTGTATGTGAATAGCCATATCCCTGAAACATTTGTCAAAAACAATCAGCAGCAATTGTTTAACACTGACAAAGGTGATATTACTTACCAGTTGGGCTAAAAGAGACATGTCACAACAATAAAAAGGGAAAAAGTTGGGAATAAGATAATGTATACATGGGACTTTGAAAATCTCCAACATATTCCTGGGAATCTAGAAGGCCACACATGGATGTGTGCATGCCTAGAAAAAACCTGAGAAAGCCCTAATTTTTCATTGACCTTAAGGTTGTGCTAGCAGGAAGTAAAGGCTAAGGAAGAGTTGTGAACTGCCTTCCATAGCATTGAAGGCATCTCCCAACACATTCACAGAGCCCCTCAGCAAAGATTGGGACACTTATTGATTCAAGGTATTAAGGGAAGATCTCTGTCCAATCATTACCTGGCCATTAAGTTAGTCAAGCAGAGGCTTCAGTGGCCATACACAATTCATAGACTTTATAGTATTATTTCAGAAAAGTCATTAAACAAACAACAACAACAAACCCCAGGCAGGGGTATCAGATTTTGTTATATAATTAACTAATACGTATCTTATTTAAACTATTTAGTATTAATTGAAAATTCAGAGACATACAAAGAAATAAGAAACTATAGCCCATATACAAGAAAATATGCTGTTAGTAGACACCATCCTTAGAAAAATCTGACACTGGATTATTACACAAAGATTTTAAATCAGCTATTTTAAATATGTCCAAAGAGCTAAAGGAAACTATGTTTAAAAAGCTAGTGAAAGTGTGCATTTATTACAGAAGAAGGTGTTGGGAGAAGAATCTACTTCGGGGAGCCTGATGTGCAGGTTCAGCGTCCCCGTGGCCTTTTTCACTTGTCCCACTCTCACTGGTCGGTTGGCCAGGGAGGGAGAGGGACTGAGACAACAGTCAGGAAATGTGAGTGGGTGACCTTCTGAAGGTCACTTTGCCCAGTTCAGGGATTTACTCTCCATCCTGCCCCAATATCCTTCAGAAGCTACATATTTTGTTTCTCCATTTTAAAGTTTTTAATGTCTCAGTGGAGAGCTCATTCTGTGCCTTCTGGGTGGTCTTCCAGTCCCTTAAATGAAGAAGGAAAGGGGAAGAGATTAGAAAAAGGTAGAGATATGAGGGTGGGGAAAGAGGAAGATGTGGTGCCTAGACCAGTCTCTTACTAAAGGCTAACTGCTATTTAAGTATTTTTGGGATCCATTTCCCTGTCAGCTTAAGTCATGTAGATGAGTTCCTTTAGTCTTTCTCCTCACAGTTTGTCCTCAGCTGTCTCTAATTGTGAAGAGCAAACTCTTTTTCTCTAGATGTGAAAGTGGATTTGCTTCTGTGCTGTCTGCGTAGATAGAACTGATTCTGAATATCTAAAATCTATTCAGTCAGAGAGAAACTGCTACTTTTCCAAGCACCCTCTCCCCCTTAATAGAAGGAACCAACCATGAAAACGTCCCTGTTTTCCAAGGGGTACACATGACCCATCAGAGGTAGCCACTGACCTCAGAATCTCGGAGTCCCCGAGGGAAACAGCCTTGCTCGCTTTTACTCCACAAGGTTCTTCAAGGAGGGAAGAATTCATATCCTGCTAAATGGAACAGGCTAAAACTGCAATGGAAATAAATGGTATTTTCCTGCTTCTAGAAGCACATTACAAAAATAGAAGCTGAAAGTTAAAGGGAAAAACAAAGAAGAATTCTCATCTGCAGTGTGATGAGTTGAAATTTCCCTGAAGAATTTTGGTTTCAGGAAAACAATTTTTGCAACTTCTCACACCATCCCGAGGGTGGGATGTTAAAATCCTTAATAAATAGTATTGTTAATTCAGGACAGCTGAGTAAAAAATGTGACTGCCACTCAAGGTTTCCTCTTCCTTGCCATCTTTTGATTAAGAGGCATTTTTCATCTCACCATACCTGAACTCCTTTCTAGCTAACCCACAATTGTCTTGGCCTTTAGGCTAGATATTGCTTTCAGCGGTTCTCAACCTCCCTAATGCCGCAACCCTTTAATACAGTTCCTCATGTGGTGGTGACCCCCAACCATAACATTATTTTCGTTGCTACTTCATAACTGTAATTTTGCTACTGTTATGAATTGTAATGTAAATATCTGATGTGCAGGATGTATTTTCATTGTTACAAATGGAACATAATTAAAGCATAGTGATTAATCACAAAAACAATATGTAATTATATATGGGTTTTCTGATGGTCTTAGGCGACTGCTGTGAAAGGGTCATTCGACCCCCAAAGGGTTGCGACCCACAGGTTGAGAACCGCTGGCTTAAGTGGATTACTATGCCATTCAAAATGTTTTGCACAGTCTACTGCAAATTATTTTAAAATACAAGCAATCAAACCAACAAACTCACGACCCCTGCTATTGCACTAGAAAACACAGTTGCCAAGGGAAGCACGTAGGTTACCAGAGATATCATTTTCACGGTTGTGTTTCTCTGCTGTAGCTGGGACAGGTCGGGAAATAGGTTGGCTGAGAAGCAGGGACACGCTCCTCATACCAGGGGACTGTGTGCAGCTGGAGTGAACACACATCGGATGAGATGCTACACTTTCAGAAACACTGGAGAGCATTTAAGTCCGGCCAGATCTCTGCGGCGTGCGCTGCCTTTCCCTAATCTCTATGTCCATGCGGAGAGTGAATTTATAAAACGCCAGAGTGGGGCTGACAGGCTGACAGCCGGTGGGAATTAGAAAGAGAAGAGGTGAGATTGTCTGCGATATTGGGGCCTGGTGGAAGTGGGGCCTGGTGGACAGGGGCCTCGTATTGCTATGCATTAAGTTAATGTGTTGGGACAAGGCTGTACTCAGGACTTCGATTGCTCAGTGTTGGCGGCGTGCAGAGCGGCTCCTGCAGCTGAGCCTCTGCAAAATGTAGAGTGCAAGATGTGAAAGGGCTAACCATCCCTTGATACATGCTTTAGCTCTGGCCTTCTAGAGAGATTGTTTCTAGCTTTGCTGCCCAGCCTGGAGGGTTACACACAGTGGGGATTTCAGGCCAGAAAAAGCAGGGGGCTATGTTCATGCAGAGAGAGCTAATTGACCAGGCCCCCAATTTTGTCCTTCTTGTGGCATCCCCTGCTCACTGTACGGTAGCCCTTTATCATTTTCCTGGCCTATGACCTGGATCCTGTCTCAAGTTTTCCCTAGTTTATGCTACCTGCCCCATGTGCCACACACTGTGCTCGGTGCTGGGAATACATATAGAGGTGCCTGTGGTCTCTGCCCGTGAGATTTATAGTGTGGGGGGAACTGCAATTCTATGAGTTGCCGAAGACCTGGACAGAGTGCTGGGAGAGCATCAGGCTTCTTTTTCTCTAGTAAGCACTACTGATTTTAAATCAAGAGAGGTAGCTTCTTTATCTGCAAATAGCCAGTTAGTTTTAGAGTCCTTTGGTGGGAGGAGTGGCGTTTCTGGTCATCCACAGGCAGGGGTCAGTAAGAATAGTTATTTTAAATTTATACACGAGAGGCAAGGCATCCAAGTCCATACGGCAAATATGTAGTTGATTACATTTTAAACCCTTCTCAACAGATAGCCAGTTATATAAGCATATATCACTCACCAGAAGCAAACACATCTCCAGAACTTAACAGAGGAACTTTAACTTAAAATTTATAGCGAACCTCTGTATGTGTATCAGTAGTATAACTCAGACAACTCTTTCCTTGTATTCATGGTTTCCTTAAATGTAACACTCTAGGTGCAAATTTCCAGGCCTGGCACCAGAAGCAAACTGAGGATTGAGAGAGAAAGTCTGGGATGACCTGTGGGTACAGAGCTGTAACTCCTCTCAAAGGCAGGAACGGAAACTCTGAAGTGTCGGCAGGAAACCAGAGTTTTCTTGGAATAGGCTGATTCCCTTTCCACCCTTTCTAATGGGATTTGATGACTCCTTAAATGCATTTTTAATTAGACACCCAGATAACCAGAAGACATATGGTGCTAATGTTTCCCTGGCCTTTGACGAACGGAAGCAGCTGGTAAGCAGAACAAAAATATTTTTTAGAGGAACAAGGAAGCCTCAGGGGATAGAAGTTGTTATCAGTCAGTCCTGAGGTCTTCAGGCTTCATTCATGTCTTCATCGAGCTGGAGTGCGTGGAGAGCATACACAGGGCTGGCCCTGCTGTGAGGAGCCTGGCTGGGAATGTGTCACCTGTGATAGTCTCCTCATTGGGCCTGTGGGCTCCTTTTGTGACAATATATGTGATTATCATATATTTCTAGATGCATTGTTCAATATGTAAGTTAATACACCTAGAAACTATGTTTCTACAGCCAAGATGCGATGCGAGAGGCTCCAGGGAAGGTGGGGAGAGGCTGGTGGCCAATGGCCGTGTGGGTGGCGTGAAGGTGGTAGGAAGTGGTAGTGGTTGACCAAACTGCCCTTGTGTCTCCCTCTTAGTCCTCAGAAGCAGCTCAATCTCATTTTGTAAATTAAAACCAGGGTGACTAAACTTGGAATAAATCCAACAACCAAGTGGAATGATTCACAGTGATATTGAGAGGTAATTTTTTTTTAACCAACCAACTTCAAATTATATTAGGCTCCATTTCTGTGCCTTGTTCTGTCTTCCATATTAGGCAAATTCCCAAAGACTTCTGGAACCGTCTCTGTTTCATTTGAAGTCCCTTTTATGATAAACAGATTGCTTTTTGAATGCTGGGCATGTACCAGGTATTGTCTAATTTGAGTCTTGTAAAGAACATATTGCCCTGCCCAGTTGGCGTGGCTCAATGGTTGAGCATCATCCTATGAACCAAGAAGTCACAGTTGGATTCCTGGTCAGGGCACATGCCCAGGTTGCAGACATAATCCCCAATGTGGGGCCTGCTGGAGGCAGCCAATCAATGATTCTCTCTCATCATTGATGTTTTTCTTTCTCCCTTACTCTCTGAAATCAATAAAAATATATATATTTAAAAAAAAACATATTGCCCTTCTAGAGATAAGGAAACTAAGGCTCAGAGATGTTAAGGCACCTGCCTTGTCCAGCTAACCAGTGGCAGAGTTGGATTTGAACCCCAGCTTCCCTGACTCCAGATACTCTCTGACTCTTGCCATATTTGGTGTTGGAGGAATCCTAATTGCTGAGATCCTTCCATAATCACACTGTGGTCTTGGACAAAGACTGCCAAGGCTGTGTATCTTAATGCTGCTAAGGATGAGGATACACTTTACAAAGAATTGTGTGACTCTCAAACAATTCAGAGACTGGGCATTGGTCTGAATTTTGTATCTTTGGCAGCAGGAACTCAGGGCAGCACCAGTTTAGAGCTCCTGGAAGTTTGACCTGATGGAAGAGAGGGCAGAGTCTAAGTTCTGCTTGGAGTATATTCTCTGACTTGAGTTCTGAAGCTCTATGGCAGCGGTTCTCAACCTGTGGGTCGCGACCCCTCTGGGGGTTGAACGACCCTTTCACAGGGGTCGCCTAAGACCATTGGAAAACACATATATAATTACATATTGTTTTGTAATTAATCACTATGCTTTAATTATGTTCAATTTGTAACAATGAAATTGGGGGTCACTACAACATGAGGAACTGTATTAAAGGGCCGCGGCACTAGGAAGGTTGAGAACCACTGCTCTATGGGGAGCTGACTGCCAAAGCTCTAACTCTGCCTGTTCTGGGAAACATTCTCCTTCAAAGCTGTTTTATTAAAAATATATTTTTTATTGATTTCAGAGAGGAAGGAAGAGGGAGAGAGACATATCAATGATGAGAGAGAGTCATTGATTGGCTGCCTCCTGCAGGCCCATTACTGAGGATCAAGCCCGCAACCCAGGCATGTGCCCTGACCGGGAATCAAACAGTGACCTCTTG
Source organism: Myotis davidii (assembly GCF_000327345.1). Classification (NCBI taxonomy): domain Eukaryota; kingdom Metazoa; phylum Chordata; class Mammalia; order Chiroptera; family Vespertilionidae; genus Myotis; species Myotis davidii. The sequence goes on from NW_006291976.1 coordinate 385,390, forward strand.
GTTCCTAGGTCGACACTCAACCACTGAGTCACGCCAGCTAGGTCTCCAAAGCTGTCTTTGAAACATGAGGTGAGAAGTCCTGAAGAGGAAGGTGCACCAATCATTCTTCTGAGAGGAAAGAAGGTTTTAACACCCACTGACAAAATGTGCGCCATGAGGCAGCCGAAATAGATAAAACTGTCATTGATTTCTTTATAACTTATCTGAGACAGGGCTGTTGGCCCCTTCCCCTTCATCTCAGGTCCAGACAAGCCCTTTGCTCCACCTCCTCAGCTCCTGGTTCTCCCTAGGAGAGGAGATGATCAGACCTGGTTCCCGAAGAAGAAAAGAGAAAGAGCCTTTCTACTCTCTCAAGCCCTGTCCATAGAGTGCAGGTTTAGCCCTTAGAGCTTCTGCCTTTTCTGCAACGTGGCTTTGAGAACAAGTCATCTTGCTGACAATGCCTGGCATATTTTGTACATTTATATGTGATCACAGGCGTGATTCCTCTAAAGGCCTAGCTTCCTCCAGTGACTAATCCCTCACATTTTTATACTGCTATTTATCTGAATGGTTCTGAACACACTGTCTCATTTAATCCTCACATTAATTCTATGCCATAGGCAATATTATCCTCAAGTAAAGAGACTCAGAATCTAAGACGCATGGTCGTGGAGCTTGTAAGACGCAAAACTGGAATGCAAATTCAGGGCTGTCTGATCCCAGAGCCTGTGCTTGCTAACCACCACACCACACTGCCTTTTACAGACGTGGAAGCAAGGGCCCAGAAATGGGAGGCAACCTACCGAAGGGAGAGCTAGGCAAAGGCCATCTGAATTATCCTGTTGTTACAATTTTCTGCTTTTCGCTCTTAAAAAAGAAAGTGGCATTTTTTAAAATTATTTATTCCTTTATTAGTTCCTTTTACAAATAAACTTTAATTCTAAAACAGTTTTAGATATACAGAAGAGTTGCAAAGATGGCACAAAGAGTTTCCATATGCCTGTACCCCAATTTTCCCCATTATTAACATTTTATATGAATATGGCACATTTGTTATGATTAATGAATAAATATTGATGCATTGTTATTGACTAATGTCTATATTTATAGTTTTTACCTATTTTTTTCTATTCCAGGATCCCATCCAAGGTACCATTCAGTTGTCATGTCTCTGTAGGTGCCTCCTGGCTGTGACAGTTGGGAGAGTACTGTCAGGGACCTTGCAGGATGTTTTTCTATTGGGATTTTCTAATGTTTTTTTTTTTTTCTTCTCATGACGAGTCTGCACTTGGGAGGAAGAGCACAGAAGTGTCATTTTCCTCACATCATACTAAGGAGACATGCTGTCAATGTGATTGCTGTTGACTTTGATCACCGGGCTGAGGTAGTTTATGGCAGGCTTTTCCTCTCTAAAGTTGGCTTTTTTTCTTGCCCTGGATACTACACTCTTTGGAGGGAGGTCATTGCACAGCCCTGTTTAAAGAATGAAAATTCATTCTTTGTTTTCTTGAGGGTACAGCCTCTGCAATAATAACTTGGAATTTTTCTGCATGGATTTGATTCTTCTCCCCATTTACTTACTTGTTCAATAATTTACTTATGTCAGTATGGCTTTATGGATATTTATTTATATTTGACATTCAAGAATATCTAGTCTACCAGCAATAAGAAAGTAGGTTAGTAGAGCCCTACCTTTCTTTAGTTAAGTGGCAAACATTTCTGGTTATTCTGAAGAGTCAGTGGTGAATCTAAAGGGCATAGTCTTTCTGTGGGCTGTTTATTGACTTAAGGAATGTTGATGCTGGCAAGTATCAGAGGCATGCTTTATTTCCTCATGAGGGAAAGTTTTCACAACCATTATGGCACCACTGGCCCAGTTTGTTTTTTCATGTGTTCCATCTCTCCCGTCGCCCACATCCGGCCAGATACGGAGGGAGGCCAGAATCTATTGTTACTCATGACTGCGTCCATTCCTGGTGGGAACCAAGACAAGCAGCTTGCACCTCATGGCATGCAGTTCCAATCAGCTGCTCATCTTTGCAGCACAGTGAGGACCAGCAAGCTTCGCTCTTTCCTCTTAAGACACAGAGAGAAGGACCAGGTTTTCTTTAATGCCCTGTAGCTATTAGAAGGATGTGGAACTTGAACTTTTGTTTTCCCTTAAGTACCTAAGGTGTTGTGTTTTGGCAAGATGAGCCGAATATATCTGGGCAGCACACTCCAGTGTGATTTCAGTACAGATTTTCAAATTAAAATGGTAATAACTTGGGATTTGCACCAGCCCAGCATGAAAGAAACCCATTAGTAAGTCCTGGCAGCAAGAGTGAAATCGTATCCACCTCCCCATGCTGTCCATATTAATCATCTGCACCACGCTCTGGGCTGAGGGAGGTCTCCTCAGCCAGCTCTAACATTTGCCAGCACAACAGGAGTGGGACCCTTCCCTTCCGCCCTTGCATGGCTTCCTTAGGGAAACAGAGGTCCGTTGCCCCTGACTTGGAAAATCCTCATAACCTCTAATTCTCAGAAAATAGTCTTGGTTTTAAATATCACCGTTTGTGTGAGATCGCTCTGCTGCTCTGGGACCTCCTAGGGCATCAGGGATTGATTACTCGCCGTGTTTGCTTTCTTGTCTGGTGCTGCTCCAAGACGGAAATTGTTTTGTGTCCTTATTTCAGTGACATAGTCTACCTTTCCGGGACACGTCAAGTGTGTCTGGTCTAGGGAAGCAGACAGTCCTGCAGAGGCGGGAAGCTGCCAAATAATATTCGGTCTCTTGGTGGAAGGCTGTCCTTCACAGAGTGGTGTGGGGCCACCTGGGGCAACCTGTGCAGGGGAAGTGGAGGGCTCCAGCTAACACTAAAGCCAGGCGGTGTAGAGTAGGAGGGAAGCACTGACATATTAATAAGAGAGATTGGTCTTGTAACTGCTCTGTCCCTGATTAAACAAGTGGCCTTGGGCTGTTACTTTACCTCGGTGAATCTGTTTTGAAATGCTTACTTTAATTGATTTCTGTATGTATTAACTATGTAAAAAAAAGTATATACAGAGCCTGGAGAATAATAGGGGGTTGATAAATGATAGGGGTTATCATTCCCATCATTAAGATATTGTTGTTATATTCTCTATGATTGTAATGCCAAGATTCTGAAATCTACATGGTATGTTCCAACTTTTCTCCCTTTGGGCTTGGTTTCAGTAAGAAATATCACCCTTCACAAGGGGAAACCCTCTTGCCCACCATCACTACAGCATCATTTTAATTCCCCAACAATTTTTTTGTTAAAAACGTTTCTTTTTCAGACTCATTTTTTTATTTTGGTTCTATATAGTATTTTTGATGCTGGTTATAAAAACAGTTTGTAACTCGTCTTCCTATAAACCATATATTTTTACCATATTTTCTTAGTATACTCGTCGACGACTGAAAAAGAACATTTTGTGAAAACAAGTATACACGTTTCTGCCGGGGAAGGGGTTAAATTATTTTCCATGGTAGGCCAATCGGTTCAGACACATTCTCTTTTTCTTGCTCTCCTGATTTTATTTATGTTCAGCAATGAACATTTATAACAGTGGTTCTCAACCTTCCTAATGCCGCAACCCTTTCATACAGTTCCTCATGTTGTGGTGACTCCCAATTTCATTGTTACAAATTGAACATAAAGCATAGTGATTAATCACAAAAACAATATGTAATTATATATGTGTTTTCCACTGATCTTAGGCGACCCCTGTGAAAGGGTCATTTGACCCCCAAAGGGGTCACGACCCACAAGTTGAGAACTGCTGATTTATAAGATCATTTGCCCTGGGTGTGATATCGGTCAAATGAAGATATTGTTTCACGAGGATTGAAACCAGGACCATGACCTCAAAACTGTGAGGAAAACTAACTAATCATAGCAGGTATTGGCACTTCCTGGAAGAATGTATCTGAGCCTGCAGGAGGTTCACTTGTTTTCATCATTGTAAAGTGGTTTCTTTTCCTTAGTTGCCCCATAGCAAAGCAAGCTCAACTCTTCTCATCTCTATATATAAAAACCTAAGTGACCAAACAACTGAAAGACCCTTCGCTATGACGCACACTGACCCTGAGAGGCAGACACTCAACGCAGGAGCTGCCCCCTGGTGGTCAATGTGCTCCTACAGCCAACCTCTTGTGGGCCTTTCTCCCGGGCCCGCCAACCTCCTGCAGTTCCTCCCTGCAGCCAACCTCCCGTGGCCCTGATTGGCCTTGATCGCCAGCTAGGCCAAGGGACCCCATTCGTGCACGAATTTGTGCACCAGGCCTCTAGTTGATGTATACGCTGGTGTGCAGAGATGAAAGCTGCTTTAAGGTTTTACCTGACACATATAGACATAGACATTCAAGACTCAAGGAGACCTCACTAGTCTTGCTGTCCTAACTACCCTATAATAACTATTTGTGGGCAGCTAGGGTACATTTTCAGGTTTTTTGCTGGGTTGGACTAAAGAAATATAAGCATTCACTTGCCATACAAATGTTTTTGACTGTCACCTAACAACATTTCTTAGCAATCTCTCCATATTCATGGCTAGTCCCTCATGTTATCACACTATACCTTTTCTGTGACCTCTGTGAATGTTAGAAACATTCAAACCTGTGAGTTTATTTGAGCTAAACTGTTGACAATTGCTAGGAAGCAGAATCTCAACGGGTTGAGATTGTGCTCCAGAGAATGGCAGGTTTTCACTTTGTTTCATACATTACAATCAAAAAGGAGACATAAGGGGGGTACATGAAATCCATTGATGATAGATTAGGGAGACGGGAGAAAGCAAGGGTGGGGGGAGAACCTCTGGGATTGGATAAAAAGTAAAATGATAGACACATGCTTCTTTTACATAGGTGGGTACAGGATAGTTAGCAGTCAATGATTAACATGATAACAATAACAATGAGGGAATTTGTGGTCCCTGCCCTTGTGCATTGATTGTGCCCTGAGGGGCTGGAAAAAGGGAAGTTACCCTGACATTCCAGAGGTATGTTATCATAGATGCAAAAAGACAGTGGCTCAGTTAAGGTCAAAGTTGATCTTTGTCAGGGAAGATACCGCCTAAGACATGACTACCTGCCATACACTGATTTAATTTTAAAAGTTTTAATTCCAGACCTTCCTTTGTGGTTTCTTTATGTCTCTGAGTTTGCAAGGCTGCCGTGCAGGCCTTCTCTGAGCTTGTCAGGTTGGCATGTGACCCCTTTTCGTCCACACCTCCAAATTTCACGGCGGAATAGATACTCTCCCAGATCACTCCTTATCTCATGTACACTTGCCTTTTGTCTCCACCATAATTATGAAGTTGCTCCTTTGAGGGCCACGTATTCAGTAGCCTCACAGTGGTCTAATAAATTACCTTTCCTCAATTCTATCTTCCTTCCTGGTGTATCTGACATTCTATCATTCTTTTCTCTTTCTGCAACTGCATCCTTGACTTCTAATATTTTATACTATTCAGATTCCACTGCTACTTGTCAGAGTATTCATCTGTCTATTAGGCTGCTTTTTCCTTCTTCACCCACCTTAGAAATGTAGGTTTTCCGAAAAGTCCAATTCTTATCTGTATTATTTCATCTTCCCGCTCACCTATTTTCTCACTTATGTCATCCATTACCATTGCTTCAAATATTATCTTCTTACCAAAGGCTCCCAAATCTTTATCCAGATCTTAACTCTCTCAATCTCCTATTCTCTCTACTCAGTTGCTTGTTGAACCTTTTCACCTATGGGACTATTAGTACCTCAAAAGCTTTATATGTAAATTTCTGTCATCTATCTGAAGGGTTTTCAAGTCATGGTTTACAGATTGGTATGGTTCATAAAAATGCCTTAGATACTAATTTGGGATGCGGCTGACGGTTGTGAGAATGAGCTAACTTGGAGGACTGTTTTTCTGTTTTATATATGGGACTTCCAAGTCATATTTCATTTTTTTCTCAAGGACTGTGATGCTGAAAAAAATGTTTGGAAGCCACTGAGTTGACCAAATTAGTCCTGAACTAGTTCCTTCTACTTTTGATTTTTAAATTTCAGTTATTGCTATTGGGAATCACAAAGTCAAATGCCTACAGGGGCCAAACAGGAAAAGTAAATGAGAGAGATTCCCTGAGTCCAAGATAAAAGCGAGTAGTGGCAATTCTGGTGTACTGAAGATAACTACCTCTAAAGGCCTTCAAGTAAAAAGTTAACTTAGTGTATGAGCCATAAGTTCATATCTGTAAACTTCATCTTCCCAAGAGTTATATATTTGCAATCTTTGGGTTGCAATAATATCCAGACAACCTTCTGGACAAAGCCAGGGCCGCAGAGCTGGCCAAGGCTGCGAGGGGGTGCGAGGGCCGAGCCCTTTGCACAGATTTTGTGCACTGGGTCTCTAGTCTGATTATTGTTGTGCCCAGATTTCAAGATTCCCAAGGGCCCACCAGGGAGCCAGCGAGTCCGATGCAAAAGCAAAGAGTCATTTATTTCAAACCTAGGTTTGGCTCCCCTGCCTCCCCCTTACTGGCACAGCAGCAAGTGGCAGAGAGAGAGCAAACTCTGTGTGGAGAGAGGCTTTATAGGGGGTTGGGGCAAGGGGAGGAGAAAAGACTGTGGGCCCTGCCGATTGGCCAGGCGCAAGTCGGGGTCTTGTTACACAGGATGTGGTTGTGTCTATGCTGCGCACTTCCCTTGATTGTCATTGGTTATTTTAAAGAAATCCTAGGTGTGGCTAACAGAGGCTTGGGCTTCTGGGAAGATGCGAGGGCCGAGCCCTTTGCACAGATTTTGTGCACTGGGTCTCTAGTCTGATTATAGTCATCATCTGATATCTAAAAATATCTAATTTATTTACTAGATTGGGAACTTCCACTGTTTCATTTAATACTAGAGGACCGATGCATGGATTTGTGCACCAGTGGGGTCCCTCAGCCTGGCCTGTGCCCTCTCACAATCTGGGACCCCTCGGGGGATGTTGGATAGCTGGTTTCAGCCCAATCCCCACAGGCCCGATCCAGACAGGAGGGAGCCCGATCCTGTGCATTGAGCGTCTGTCCCCTGGTGGTCAGTGCACGTCATAGTGACTGGTTGACCGGTCATTCGGTTGTTTGTGGTTTGGTTGCTTAGGTTTTTCTATGTAGAGATAGGTATGCATTTTTTCAATAACTACCATGTCTAACAGGTACTGTTTTAAATGCTCTGGACATAATCTTTATTGTCAGAGAGATCACAGATGGACCATGCAAACAAGTAATTAAGACATTAAATAATGACTAAAGATATGTACAAAACACTATGGGAGTATAGAAAGAGAAGTAGTGAATTCTGAACAGTTTGAAGAGTGGGTGACCGATCAAGGAAGGACACTAGTACTGGAGCTTGAAAAAGGTCCCCTTGATGTAGCAGTTCACCAGGATGTAGGAGACAGAAGGAAAAATAATTGTAGGCATGCCAGATGGCTGAAACAGGATCTTAGAAATAATGTTATAAAAGGACATGCAGAACGTATTGGAGCTATATATCTGGAGAACAGGTAACATATTTGAATAGGGAATGAAATCTTCCTAGGTAATAGTAGGCTAATCTATGGAATTTACAGAGAGAAATTTTGGATTCAATATGATAAAGATGCATTTCAAAATGGAAACCATAAAACACTTCAAAAATAATTTTAATGTGTTTCTGTAGCAGCCAGGGTGACCATTTTGGCCAAATTGATTAGAACATTATTAAACTAATTAAATGTGTTGGTTCTATCATTGTTGCTTAGCACAGGAAAGGGTCTCTATAATTATAGAATTGAATCCCAGTGGACTTGTTTCTAAATAGGAGCTTTGTAAAATGTTTCCAATTACTCTGCTTCAAAAACTTTCAGCAGGGAATTGGGACATGAGCGCTTTTTATCTCTTGCTGGTCAGAGATTAAATTAGCAAAACCTTTCTGCAGGGCAATTTACATATGAATTACATATAATTAGTTTCAGCACATTCCTATCTTTTGACCTACTAATTCTATGTGTTGTAGCTTCTTCTAAAGCTATTGTTATATATTGTCAAAATTTTATCTATAAGGGCCTGGCCAGAGTGGCTCAGTGGTTGAGTGTCAACCTCTGAACCAGGAGGTCATGGTTCGATTCTGGTCAGGGCACTTGCCTGGGTTGCGGGCTCCATTCCCAGTGGGGTACATGTGGGAAGCAGCCAATTAATGACTCTCTCTCATCATTGATGTTTCCACCCTCTCTCTCTCCCTCTCCCTTCCTCTCTGAAATCAATAAAAATATATATTAAAAAAATTGTACCTATAAGGATACTCATCATGGAAGTGTTAATAGGAAAAATTGGAAATAAGCTAAATGTCCATCAATATGTAATTGGTTAAATCAATTATGGTACATTTGTACAATGAAATATTATTTAGCCACTAAAATTAACATTATAAGAAACATTTAACAACATGGGCAACCATTCACAACCTATTGTTAACTTTGAAAAAGCAAGTTTCCTAAGTACTGTATTCTACTTTTATCCTATAGATGCATTGATTTCTGGTTATGGAATATTTTAGTTTTCCCCTCTTATTTATTTGTAGTAAACACTTTTCTACACTAAACATATAACACCTTTGTAATACTTTAAAAGGATATTTTTTAAAAATCTGTCACTGCTCCCTTGGAGTCAGAGCCACCACAGCTATGGTATAGAAGCCAACAGAGTTACAAAGCCCAGCAAGCAAGCCACTCTGGAAGGACAGAGTGGTCCCAAAGGTGAATGCAGTCTTGTGAGCCAGGAGGACTTCCCCTCTCTGGCCAAGGACTGTGTTCCTCCTCTCTATTGAATTGGCCACAGATGCATCTAAGGAATTTTCCTCTTTTTAACTTTTCCCTCTATATGGCTCAGTTCATTTGAACTTCCAAAAGCTTGATGACAATTTTCCTCTTCTACTCTCTTCCCTTCACTCAAGTCCTGTCTCAATGCATCCAGGAAGCTAGTGCAGGCGATACCTGTAGGTGCACAGACCATCAGCGTAGGTGCAGGCAGGGAGTATGTGTGTGTACTTCCTTGCGGGGGAGACTTGGATTCTGAGATGTGCTCTAAGTGTCAAATACACACTGGGTTTTTTGGTTGTTGTTGTTAATCCTCACCTGAGGATATTTTTTCCTTTTTTGTTTTTTTATGGGGGGGGGGGGGGAGAGAAGGAAAAAGTGGCTCATAGAGGAACAAGGACATGGGGTAGGGAGCTGAGCTGTCTAAGCAGGGCTGTGCCTCCATCTTATTCTATGACAAAGAGACAAGAACATACAGAAAGAGCTAAGATGGCTTTTTCTTTTTCTGGTGGCTGGGGCTTGGGCAAGATGACTTCCCTACCCTGACTTCATGGGGAGGTATATATTTTTCTCCCTTATTAGAAACAAAGATCACACTCACTAGAAACCACTCTATTTTAAATTTATATTCAGGCAGAAGCATTTCTTTGTATTTGCCCCATTTAGAGTGGGAAACTCTCAGTTAATTTAATTTAATTTATTTTATAAGGGACAGTGGCAACATGCTGGGGCAGCAGCTGCAAAGAAGCTTGGAGTTCATGGGAAAGGTGCAATAGAACAACTGTTCATACACTTATTCAAGAAAACCCATGCAGGCACATTGGGGCCATGGGCACACATAGAAGATGGAGTTACAGCTGCCCTTAAGTACTAGAAGTAGACTTTTCCAGACAACTGGAGATCATTACAGTCTGCGTTAACTGCAAGGGCAGGGGGATGCTCACAGGTTGGAGGAGTGTGAGAAGGGATTCATGTGGCGCTGGTTCTGGGAATGAGAGTAGGATTTGGTAATGAGGTGAAGCCTAAATTGAGTCTTAAGGGGTGAAAGGAGGTAGCAAAGACAGAGAACGGGCAGGGGAAGACATCCCAGATAAAAGGACCACATGAACAAAGGCATGAGGTGGGTAAGTGCAAGATGTATTCAGTGAATTAGAATGTGATGGGATGTGGGCTTTGGTAAGAGATAAGGATGCAGAGTTGGCTTAGCTGGTTCTTGGAGGAACTTATGTGTTTTATTAGAGAATTTGGGCTTATTCTGTAGGCAGTGGAAAGCCACTGAGGAGTTTAAGTAGGAAAGCTACATAGTATTTGAGCTTGAGAAAGATCATTTGGTTGGAATGGTCCTGAATAGAAACAGGAGGGGTTAAGGGGCCAGTTAGGAAGCAGTTGTTATGAGCTCAGAGAGGGATGGTGAAAAACAGTTTTAATGAAAGCAAAGATGGTTAGTAGTTTGGAGAAATATTTAGGAAATAAAGTTCATAGAATGGGGGTTACTTGGATGTGTGTGGGAGAGAGCACACAGTTGGGAATCAGAGAAAAGACCTGTATTTCAGGCCATCAGAGCTGAGTGTAATGAAAGTCACATGGTTCTTGGGCTCCATTTTACTATGAGCAGTTCTTCCACAGCCAAAGCTGTGGTACTGGTCTGTTTGTCTCAGAATTAAGATAGATTGGTTGAAGGCATTATTTTATTACATGAATATGAGGCAAACAGATTTCATCTGAATCTGTCCTTTCTATTAAAAATTTTTTTTTTGGGGGGGGTGAGG
>NW_006291976.1:396003-403708 GCF_000327345.1 Myotis davidii
GAGAAGGAAAAAAATCCCTAATTTTTTATGAAGGGATACATTTAAAATTTTTTTTAGAATAGATTATGGTTTCTTAGGTATCAAAGCATTAGGGATTAATAGCCCAAGTCAGTTTTAATTCAGATGTGAATTAAATGTTGACAAGCAACATACCTGTTACTAAAGGAAAACAGTATTCCCTTTTTGTAAGGGAAATGTTCCAAGACCTCCAGTGGATGCCTGAAACTGCAGATAGTGCCAAAACCTATACACACTGTTTTTTTTATATACACATACTTATGTTAAATTTTAATTTATAAATTAGGCACAGTAAGAGATTAACAACAACTAATCTATCTATATAAAATCCTAATATGCAAATAGACTGAATGGTGGAACAACAGACCAGCCGAACAACTGGTCGCTATGATGTGCAATGACCACCAGAGGGCATGCGCAGAACATGGCGGGATGGTGGAGCAGGTGAGCTGGGGCGCCAGACCAAGGCGGGCACCAGGCACTGTCATTGGGGCAAGCCTCTGGTGGTTACTGAAAATTCTTTGCTCCTGCACACCATGGTCCTGCCCGGCGCTTGCACCTGCTGCCAGTGCTGACCCCAGCTCGTACCTGCTCCCGGTGCCAGCCCTGATCGCTCTGCACCATCAGCAGGTGCAGCAGTAGCTGCTGGCCCTGATTGCCCCTGAGGGCTTCTCCACCTCCCCCTGCTTCTGGGGGGCGATCTGGGCAGCAACTGCTACTCACACCTGCTGCTGGCGCCAGCCCCAATTGCTTGTGGTTTCTCCCCCCGCTCCCCCCGCCTCTCTTTCTCTAATAATCTGATACCAAGGTGTCTACTAAGTGACAAGTGAAGCGTTTACAGCGTGGAGAACTGGCCAAAGTGATGAATCACATCCCGGGCACGACAGAGTGGGATGGCGTGAGATTTCATCACCTTGCTCAGAATGGCACACAATTTCAAACTTATGAATTGTTTATTTCTGGAATTTTCCATTTAATATTATGGACCATGGTTGGCTGCTGGTAACTGAAAGCATGGAAAGCAAAGCCCTGGGTAAAGCAGGACTGCTGGACTTTGAATGCCTAAATAGATAAAACCCAAGGTAGTTAATTAGACTAAGTGCTGCTGGGGAAGGCTCTCCTCTGGCGCATTGCCTGGAGAGATGATTAAGGATGCAGAAAAATTAATTTTGCATCCAGGGAAAGGTGAAAGACGCCCAGTGATTCATTCAGTGGCTGTTAAGGACGTTTTGGCATCTGAGCTGTAAAACAAAATGCTGTCTTTGTGTGAATGATGTTTCCCTGACGGTTCCCGGGTGGACACTGCTAGGCCCAGGGCTCACCTTTCCCTCCACATGTTCTTTCAGTTGGGGGAGGGGGGGGGAGATTATGGATCAATGAGAAGATATTGAAGAAGCTGTATTAGTTTTAAGGATCCACTTTGGAGGGAGACACCCCTTTTCTTTGTGCTTTACATCATAATATAATCATGTTCCTAAAATCTATTCACCTTTCTCCCTTTTCCTTTCTCTTCTTTCATCCCTTTCCTCTCTCTCCTCTCTCTCCTCTCCTCAATCCTCTCCCCTCTTGCTTTTCATAAACCCAAATACTGTTTAATGAACTCAACATATCAAGCAGTCCAAAAGTTAATTTATTTGATAACTATGCAAAGTGAAGGGGCACAGTCTGCAAGTTTGGGCTCAAGAGCCCATTGTTCATAGCTATGGGGATCTTTTCTCTTACATGCAGGGAATACTGACAATACTCTTTAGGTACTAAAGTCAAATGTCTGTATGGTTACGCTTGTTCTGTATTAGCTTTACAAATATGCTGAAAAATACACGAGGGCGTGCACTCACATTTATAACTTCTAACTATAAAAGGAGACATAACATTTATCTGCTCAAAGTTCTCATGCTTTCAGAGTAATCTCTCTAAGCAAATACAATTAGGAAATGCTACTAATAGGCCAGCAGGACAGTAGGTCTTTGAGCTACAAACACTGCAACAGCATGATGGTGTCAGTGTTGAGTGCACAAACATGTTTCCTGTGGGTCTAAATGCCAATTAGCATGATGTAGGAACTGGCGACACCAATGCGGGGTGCAAATGTCAACATCATTAATTGTTTCTAGCTGTTAATTAGAGACTAGATGCATGACTAGGAAAAACTCCGAATGTCCTAAGTCTGTTAAATGAATGTTAAATAAACTTTCAAGTTCCTCATTTTGATTCAGCAATGGAACTGTCAGTGAAAAATACATATAAACAGAAATTTTATTATTATGCTCTCATTATTATGTTCTCAATATGTTCTTATGTTGATCTTTATTTGTTTGGTTAATATCCATTTCTTTTACCTAAGAGTATCCTAATTTACTTTCATCCTCACTGGATGTAATTTGGTTGAAATGTGCATTGAACTTCCTAACCAAAGGCCAGGCTTTGACACATGTCAGATAATTGGATGCTTCCTCCTTTTTAAATTTGAATTAGAACTTTATTATTTTAGAGCACGTTTAGGTTTATGGCAACATTGAGGGGAAGGTGCAGAGAATTCCCATGTCCCCCAGCCCTCACGCATGCATTGCCTCCCCCATTATCAACAGCCCCCATCAAAGGAACATTGGTTACAATCAATGAATCAATACTGATATATCGTAATCACCCAATGTCCATGGCTTACATTTCAGTTCACTGTTGGTGTTGTGCATTCTGTGGGTTCGCATTCATCATTATGGTATTATACGGAGTATTTCCATTGCCCTAAAAAGGCCTCTGTGCTCCATCTGTTCATCCCTGCCCCCACTTCAACCCCTGGCACCTTTGATCTCCATAGTTTTGCCTTTTCCAGAATGTCATATAGTTGGAATCATATAGCATATAGCTTTTTCAGAATGCCTGCTTTCATTTAGTGATATGCATTTACAGTTCCTTCACATCTTCTCATGGTTTGATAGCTCATTTCTTTTTAGTGCGGAATAGTATTCTACTATCTGAATGTACCAGTTTATTCATCTTTTCACCTACTGAAGAACATCTAGGTTGCTTTCATGTTTTGGCAATTATGAATAAAGCTGCTGTGAGCATCCATGTGCAGGTTGTGATGGACATATTTTCAATTCCAATAAGCACATACAAAAGGGTGTGATTATGTTATGAGTTTGTGTAGTCATGTGAGAAACCCTCAGACTCTTCCAAAGTGGCTGAACCATTTTTAATTACCGACAGCAATGAATGAGACTTCCTGTTGTACCGCATTCTTGCCAGGATTTGGTATTGTCAGTGTTCTGAATTTAGGCCATTGTAATAGGCATGTGGTATCTCATTGATGTTTCAAGGTTATCTTTTAATTTCCCTGATGACATATGATGTGAAGCATATTTTCTTTTTCTAAAATTAAATTTATTGGGGTGACATGGGTCAACATGAACATATAGGTTTCATGTGTGGGTGCACCATGTACCCACCAACCAAAATAAAATCTTCTCTTGCCATCATATACTGGGAACCCCTTCACCCCTTCCCTTTGGCAACCACCATACTGCTTGTTGGTCACAAGTTTCAGTTTTATATCCCTGGAGCATATTTTCATATGCCATTTGCCATTGGTTTATCTTCTTTGGTGAGGTATTTGTTAAGGTCTTTGGCCTATTTTTTAACCAGTTTTATTTTTTTAATCAGGTTTTTTTTTGAATTTTAAGAGTTCTTTATATATTTTAGATAACAATCCTTATCATATATATCTTTTGCAAATATTTTCTCCCAATTTGTGGCTTCTCTTCTCATTCTCTTAAACTGGATTTTGGAGAGCAGAAGATTTTTAATTTTAATGATGTCTAGCCTATCAATTATTTCTTTCATGAATTGTACCTTTGGTTTTTTTTATCTAAAAGGTCATCACCACACCCAAGATTATCTTTTAAATTATCTTCTAGGAGTTTCATAGTTTTCAATTTTCCAGTTAGGTCTGTGATTGTTATGAGTTAACTTTTGTGAAGGATATAAGGTCTGTGTGTAGATTTACTTATTTTACATGTGAATGTCCAGGTGATCCAACACCATTTGTTAAAAACACTTTCTTTTTTCCATTGTATTGCCTGTGCTCCTTTGTCAAAGATTGTTTGACCATATTTACGTGAGTCTACTTCTGACTCTCTATTCTGTTCCATCGATTTATTTGTCTATTATTTCATGAATACCTTAATTACCATAGCTTTGTAGTAAGTGTTAAAGTTGGGTTCAAAACTGTGTTGGCTATTCTGGGTCTTCTGTATCTCCATATAAACTTTAGAATCAGTTTGTCAGTATCTACAAGATAACTTGTGGGGATTTTGATTGAGATTGCATTGATTCTATAGATAAAACTGGAAAGAACTAATATCTTGACAATATTATCTTCCTATCCACGAACATAGGATATTTCTCCATTTATTAAGGTCTTCTTTGATTTTGTTTATCAGAGTTTATAGTTCTCCTTGTATAGATCTTGTACATATTTTATTACATTTATTTTAATATGAGCCAAACTTGTTCATATTTTTGGGTGCTAAAGTAAATGACATAGTGTTTTTCATTCCAAATTCCACTTGTTGCTAATGTATAAGAAAGCAATCGACTTTTGTGTATTAACCTATTGTGCGACTTTGCTTTAACTACGTATTAGTTTCTGGAGATTTTTTTTTCTCAATTCTTTCAGATTTTCTACATAGACTATCTTCCCATATGCAAAAAAAGACAGTTATTTTTTCCTTCCCAATATGTATACCTTTTATCCCATTTTCTTGTCTTATTGAATTAGCTAGAACTTTGAAAGGAATGGTGAGAGGGAACATCTTAGCCTTGTACCTCATCTTAAAGGGAAATCTCCAAGTTTCTCACCATGTAGAATGATGGTACCTATAATTTTTTTGCAGATATTCTTTATCAAGTTGAAGAAATCCCTCTCTATTCCTAGCATATGGAGAGAGTTTTGATCATGAATGGTCATTGGATTTTGTTGATTGTGGTTTTTGCATATATTGACATGGACATGATCATGTCAGTTTTCATTTCTTATTCCACTTGCAAAACTCTAATTAACAATAACAATAATGATGGTGTTGGAAGCATGATATGTTCCATTGCCCCTGGAAAACTAGCTAGTATGACTTTAAAAATAGTTCAGCACAGTGTGTGGATGACTAAAAACCCAACAATATTTGACAACAAGCCTTTCCTACCTGTTTATATCTACATGTTGGTCTGCAGTTGTAGACATTATAAAAAGATTCTCAATTCTTACCTTTCTGTCTCTGGATATTAAAACCATTCTCTCCTGTATGTGCCTGAGTTAGGTCTCTGAGCCAACCTTGTTTTATAGAGACCTGTAGATATACTGCATTATGAAAAATGGAAGATCAAGTTCAAACTTTCACCTAATTGCCCTTGAACCTTTTACTGCCAGCAGCTTCTAAGGTATCCTACACGATGTCAGTTCTTTTCATCCTCTTACAAGTCCATTCTCAATATATGACATGGCTCTTACTCCAGGGCATGGCTGAAGAAAAGATATTATTACACTTATTTGGATAGGAAAACATATTGAGCAATATGTTTATAACAGCAAGATAATAGTGAGAAAATAATAATGATATTGAGAAAATAACTAGCAAAAATCTCTTCAAATATTCATTTTTCTTTCACCAGAATAGAATTTCAGATGGAGCAACACATCAGCCAAAGTGCACAATAGTGGGTAATGGCCTATTTCTCTGAGAACACTATTCATGTGAAAAGGGGAGGGGAGATTGAAGGCAAGAGGAGATTGGTCCCCTGGCATAGGTGGAAGAGTGGCTTTAATAGCAGCCCGGACAGGTCACACACAATGAAAGGGAGGGGAGGGGGAAGAAGAGAATGTGAGTATAGGTGCCCAAAAGTGAGACAAAGAGGTCATTATTATATCTTTAAATCTATTTTTTCAGTGAAATTTGAGTGGGTGCATGAAGGCAAAGAGAAAATTGTGAGAAGATTATTTTGTAGAGTGGGAGAGTCCATATGTTAGAGAAAAATAATAGGCGTGCCAGGCCATGCCATGTGCCTATTTAAATTTATTGTCATGAATTCAAATGATGACCAGTCAGAACAGAGTTTTCTGATCCTCCACCCATTTTCAGCTACTCAAACAATGGCTCAAAGAAAGTAGCATTTGAGATGAAGCAGCTCTGAGTTTTTTCAAGTTAGGATAACATAGGAAGAGAAATGAGAGTGGTTGCCCAGATGGATTGTATCAGGTGGAAGTGAGAAAGAAAGAAGTGACAGAAAATGAAAAAGAAATTGGAGTCAATGTATGAGATGTTCTGATGAGAATAGAAAGTAATGATCAGAGAGTGTGAAGCTTAGAATCTAGATTTCAGACCTGATACAGTTATCAGGGAGATTATGGGTCACGAATATGACTATGAAATTGGGTAGCTGAGGAAAATTGTGTAAGCAGTGAACCCTTCATGACCATGTATACTCATGTAAAGCAGATCTGAAACAGAAATAAAAGCAAGTTCTCCTTATATTTATTTCTGTGTTGACTCTTCAACTGTATTATTAGGTGCAATACATCAGAGCTATATACCAATATAGTAAACCCTTGGTCATAGTAACCTTCCAGATGCAGGATTCTGTAGAACTGAACTTGGTTCCACATTTAGAAACAAATGTCAATTCCAATAGTGTCAGTTAATTCCTTTCCAATTCTGTGTATTTTGAGCTATGCAAAGTAGAAAAACATAGTCTAAGACACATCCATTCCTTCACATATCTACCTGTGTATGCGTTTGAACATGCATGTTCTACTCTTTTAGCAAATTTCAATTATATAATACTTGAGCTAGATAAGACCCTTGGGTAATCAAATCCACTGGGTCCCTGCATTGTCATGGCTGAGAAACTGTTCCGTGTTTTCACTACCATGGCCAGGAAAATTTTGTCTACTATATAAATTGAAAAGAAAATCATGGTTTAAATCACTTTTCAATATTAAATAAGGGCATATAATCTCAATGTACAAGATTAGCATTGCATCTGGGCACTATTTGGGACCCACGTAATATGCCTTTTAGACAGGCTTCTGCACCAATAAAAACCTCATGGATGGAAGAGTGAATTATCTTTACTTCAACCCTCTCACTTCCATTGAGCACCATTTGATATCAGGCATTATAAAAACACAAGACTTACAAAAATAGAAATAAAAACACTTCCTTGTGTTTGTGATATGTATGGATGTATATGTATGTGTGTATTTAATTTTTATATAAAATAATTTTTGAAGTTAGTGTATGACTGACCATAGATAGGTGTTATTGATTGAAAATAAATCATATTCTCCTCCTTAAAGAAGAAATGTGTTAGTGGGAAGAGAGATATGCAAATCAATTATTATAATACTAGTGGCCCAGTGCACAGATTCATGCACATTGAAAGGAAATTAATTAGAAGAAATATTTTAATATCATTATTTGCCCTTTCTCTATCATAGAAGTGTCAGAGATGAAAGAAAATTAGTAAAATGTATATGAAAATAATATATAAATTGATTATTAAATAAACAATACAACATGATATAACAACAACAAAGACACGATATAAAAATAACATTGTTAAAAACAATGACTGATAAATTGATTAAACTTATTCTAATATCTCCCTGTACACCATATTAAGAGTGAAAACA
>NW_006291976.1:403743-410837 GCF_000327345.1 Myotis davidii
TACTAGAGGCCCGATGCACAAAATTTGTGCAAGGGTAGGCCTTCCTTCCCCCAGCTGCTGGCTCCAGCTTCCCTCTGGTACCCGAGACCTGGGCTTTCCTCTGGCTGCCGGTAGGCACCCGGGACCCGGGCTTCCCTCGCAGCCCCGGCTTTGTCCGGAAGGTCATCTGAAAGGACGTCTGGTCTAATTAACATATTATGCTTTTATTATTATAGATTGCCAGTGCCTGTTATGTATACCGGCTGGTCGGTCATACGGTTGTACGGATGTACGGTCGGTCACTTAGCCTTTTACATATATAGATAATAATTGCTATCATTGTGGTTATTATCAAGAGTAGTGGAAACATTGGAGAAAAAGAGTCTGTATCCTTGGGAGAGTCTGGGAACTTCCATAGCCTGCAGCTCTGTTGCTAACTTTTTGAAGGAGTTCATGTACCTGTGGCTGACGGGGTAACTGCATACTTAGATAGTGAATTGAATGTACCTAAGATAGAGGTATACATAAGACGTTGTAGAAGCTAATATGAAAGGAAGCACCACTGAAGCTAGGTTTAGAAGGATGAGCAAGTGGAAGCAGAGAATATGGTAGAGTTGCCATTATCTGTGGAATAGAGATCAGCATGAGGTCACGACTTAGCCCCACCCAGCGCCTGATTTTCCAGTCCATCATCCTGAGCAATCATAAATCATTACTCCTCCCCATGGCTGGGTATTTAGATTAACCTTTGGCATCATGGCATTCTGGGGAATTTTCTTAGGCTCACCTTTCAAGATTTCAAGTATTCAATGAAACTATTACTGAGAATGACACGATTTAAATCAAACCAAACACACACATAATTTCCTCACATGTAAGAAACCCTTCTAATATTCATTGGGCATAACACTTTCGCAATGCCATCTAAAATCTTATTATCCATCCTTTACGGGAAGATTAATTCAAAGATTAAAATGGGTGGACACATGAATGAACACAAGCAAGTGATGGAATGCAGACATCTATGCTTTCATGCATTAAAGCATGATAACTATGGCACACTGCGATGGATCTTGTAAACACATGTTAATGCCAGAACATAAGTAAGATTTGACAAACCTGAGGAAGGAAAAATGTGCTTCCTCTTCTTGTTCTTGAAGGAATCCCCTTCCACAGACTATATGCTCATATAAATGAACGGCACTGCATGTGACATTACGTTGTTCACAGAATAAGAGCACTGTGTGATTTCAACTTTTAATGAGCCCCCCCACAGCAGTATGTTATACAAAGGGCCCTTCCTTGCATCACTTGTGAGGATTACTTGGAAGACAAAAACTTAATGTGTTCCATGAGCACAGACATATTTTTAAAACACTTTCTCTTCAGGAAGGTCTATAAATATGGATTAGTGTCAACAATAAAAAGAAAGTTTAAGAAAAAAAAATTGAGTTCCCAGGATAAGAGGAACCAAAAGGACTCCACCTGAGATGGAGGGCACATGCCCACCGCTTAAAACCAGGCAGTGGAGTGGGACTCTTTGCAACCATGAACACATAAGAGGCTGTAAGAGACTGCTCTGAACTGATGCCCAGGGCTATCACTGCTGTGGACTGAAGGTTTAAGGAGGCAGGAGACGATGGACACAGTTTTTCTAAGAATCTGAGAAAAGGCATTTGCTGGCTCTATGTCTTGGTCTACAATATTCTCAACATTACCATGGGGTAGTTACTTGAAAAACCCACTCTAAGCCCTGATTCTGGATCAGTGACTCAGAAGGCGGGTAGAGATAACCATAAGACTAGCTTAGTGGATGGGAGGGAGAGGAGGAGGGAAGACAACATGTGTTAAACAAACAAATGTCACTTTCCACTCAAAATAAGGTTGAAAATGAATATCTCCAAACTCAAAAGACAATCAACAATCAGAAGTTGAAATTAACCCAGATAAAATTAATATAATATAACCTGACAAAAAATTTAGAACAAGTATCTTGAAGATGTTCAAAGGTCAAAATAAAGTCTTTTTTATTTAAAAAGCACCAGAAAGTTTGAAACAAACAGCACACAAGAGAAGCAAGAACAATGTATATGAAAAATATATTATTTAAATTAAAAAATGCAATCATGGGTATAAATTCTAACCAGGACATAGAGTGAATTTGACAAGAATATAGTTTCCAGATACAAAGAAGCAAGCTTTAAAAAGAATGGATAAAGGTATGCAAAGCAGATCAAGAGATTCTGTATTAGTTACATATTATTGCATGACAAATGACCCCAAAACTTTGTGCCTTAGCCCAACATTTATATCTCAAAGTGTCTGTCGGTCAGGATTCTAGCTTGGTTCTGGCTCAGGGTCTCCCAGGAGGCTGTAGTCCAGATGTTGATTGAGGATGTTGTCATCTGAGGGATAACTGTATGATACAGCAAAATTTATAAAAATTTATATTTTATTACTATCAATTATCCTTTGTTTCCCCATTTTTTTCTTTTTTTAAACCCTATTAATACCTAACATCTGGTTTTCTCGTATACTTCTGTGTGTAGTATATTTTCCTAGGATGATTTTGCCCATTTTTAAAAAAACTTTCAATCTTCCTGGGTGCCGAAAATGCATTTCTTATGGACAGAAAATATTATGTCTCTCTCCCCCCAGACCCCCAGCCTGACAGTGTTTTCCTTTTAATAGTTCAGCTTTTCTCATTTTCATTATGACACACGTGTGATCTGGGCTGTCACTGTATTTTGGCAAAATGAGAATTCGTGTTGGTTTTCAATTTGGAAATTGTCAGAAGCACTTCTATTAACTCAAGCTTGTCATAAACAGCAGCAGCAGGAAAATACGTATAACCTATCTCAACCACCAGAAGTTTCTCTGAAGTTTTATGGTGTGTGTCAAGCAGGGCTTAATCCAAGGTGAAAAAGGGGAGAGAGAGGAGAGGAAATAAAATTTGCAATACATTCTCTTGTGTTTAAAATAATCAACAATGGACATAATTATGAGTTATCAAATTTTTATATACTAAGTTTATAAAATTATTTGAAACATGTTTCATAAAACTTGAGAGCCATTTATTCAGAATATCATTTCCTCAGCTTTATAGAAGTATATGATATATAATAAACTATGTCTATTTAAAGTATATAATTTGATAATTCTGGAATATGCCTAAAACCATAATCACAACTAAGTTAATGAATATAGCTATCATCCTTAAAAACTATATCAAGCAAAAACATTTCCACACAGCAAAAACAAACAAACAAACAAAAAAACATCCACCATCAATAAAATGACAGGAAAACCTACTGTATGGGAGAACATATTCGCCAATGATATATTCTTTTAGGGGTCAATTTCCAAAACATATAAACTCATACAACTCAACAGTAGGAAGACAAACAATCTAGTTAAGAAATGGGCAGAGGACCTGAATACTTCTCCAAAGAGGACATACAGATGGCCAGCAGACATAAAAAATGCTCAAGATCACTAGTCATCAGAGAGATACAAATTAAAGCTACAGTGAGGTATCATCTCACACTCATCAGAGTGGCTAGCATCAATAAATCAACAAACAAGTGCTGGTGAGGATGTGAAGCAAAAGGAACCTTTCTGCACTGCTGGTGGGAATGCAGACTAGCACAGACACTGTGGAGAACAGTATGGAGTTTCCTGGAAAAATTAAAACTAGAACTGCCTTTTGACCCAGTGATCCCACTTCTGGGAATATATCCTAATAATCCCAAAATACCAATCACCAAGAACATATGCATTATAACATATAATTATAACATATTATAACATTATAACATACAACATATGTTATAGCAGCATTATTTACAATAGCCAAGCTATGGAAGCAGCCCAACTGCCCATCAGCAGATGAGTGGATACAAAAGTTGTGGTGCATCTACACAGTGGAATACTATGTGGCTCTAAAAAAGAAGGAATGCTTACCCTTTGTGACAGCACAGATAGACCTGGAGAGTATTATCCCAAGTGAAAGAAGCCAGTCAGAAAAAGATTAATATCATATGATCTCGCTAATATGTGGAATCTAATGAACAAAATAAACTGATGAAAAACATGGAACTGAAGCATTGATACACGGAAAAGACTGGCTGATGTCTGATGGGAGAGGGGCAGGGATGACTGGATAAGGACCGTGAAGGGATTAGCTAAAGAACATATACGAATACTCTATGGACGTTTGCCACAATAGTTTGGTGAAGGCCAAGGGAGGTGGAAGCAGGGGTGGGTGGAGGTGGGCAAAGGGGGTGGGGAAATGCAGATCCCTGCAATAATGTCAACATTAAAAATAAGAAAAGAGAAAAAAAAATGCCTAAAACTATAACCACGAATAATTAATGAATATATTTACCATCCTTAAAAATTTCTTCAAGTCCCTTTGCACTCTTCCTCTATGCCCGCCTCCCTCTTCCTCCCACTCCCAGCATCTATAGTCAACCATCACTTGCCTCCTGGCACTATACGTTTCTTCACATTGTTTAGAATTTTAAGTAGGAGAAATCATGCACTCTTATGTCTCTCTTCTGTCACTTAGCGCATAATTCTTTTGAGATTTGTTTATGGTATTGTATGTGTTGATATTTCATTTTTCTTGCTAATCAGTATTCCTTTCTATGGATATACAGTAGTCCCCCCTGATTGTGGTTTCACTTTCCAGGGTTTCAGTTACCCATGGTCAAATGTGGTTTAAAAATATTAAATGAAAAAACACAGAAGTAAATAATTCATGAGTTTTAAGTTGCACACCATCCTGAGGAGTGTGATGAAATCTTGTAGCGTTCACCTGTTGATGGGCTATTTCTGGTCTTTAGCTATCACAGAGAGAAGTACTAAGAACATTTGTGTGCAAGTCTTTGTGTGGACATTTGCTTATATTTAGCTACACACCTAAGAGTATAATGGGTGGGTCACAAGTTAGGTGCTGTAAGTTTTCTTTAATAAACTGCCCAACTGTTTTCCAAAGAGTTGGTACAATTTCACATTCCAACAAGAGTATTGCTGATATTTAGTTTGATCAGGCTTTTAAACTTTAGCCATTCTAATGGGAGGAATCTCATGATTTTAATTTCCATTTCCCTAATGAATAATGATGTTGAGCCTTTTATTTTATGTGCTTATGCTCTGTGCATATATTGTCTTTGGTGAAGCATCTGTTTAAATCTTTTGCCCATATTTATTATTAAGTCCTTTGTCTTCTCACTGAGCTGCAAAAGTTATCTATATATATATACAGATCTTTTGTATGATAAATACTGTACAATTATTTTTCTCCCAGTCTGTGAATTTTCTTTTTATTTTCTTGATAAATATAAAATTTTTAATTTTATTAAAATCCAATTTATTTTTTTTCTTTTATGGTTTGTGGTTTTGTATATTTAAGAAATCATTATGCCAGTGAAGGTAACTAAGATTTTCTCCCAGGTTTTCTTCTAAAAGTTTTATAGTGTCAGCTCTTATATTTATATCTATGATACATTTTGATTTAAATTTTGTGTGAGGATGTGAGGGAAGAATCCATACTGATTACAGTTCTTGCACAAATAATCAAAACTTTATTTCTTTATTTACTTATTTTGCCACTGAAATACTTTCCCAACTTTGTTAAAAATCAATTGACTATATGGGTGGATCCACTTTTGGACTTTTATGTCTGTTCCATTGATCAATTTGTTCATCTTTACATTAATACCATACCTTTTGATTGATTAGTGTAGCTTCATGCTAATCTTATAATCAAGCTGTGTAAACTCTTCATATTTGTTCCTTTTTTTCAAAGTTGTTTTGCCTATTGCAGTTCCTTTGCATTTTTATATAAGTTATAGAATTAGCTTTCAATTTTTACACAAATGCCTGCTGGGGTCATCCTTCAATATTGGATTGAATTTACTGTCAATTTCATTGCAATATCAGGTCCTCTTATTTATGATCAAGTTTCAGACATCAATGGACTTTAAACAGGGGCCAAATGTTGATGCCTGGTATTCAGGGAAAACAATGCAAGGGAAAGATAAAGGGAACAAGCTAAAGCAGTAAGTAACTTTAATTATTAACAATAATACAGGTCATGGGGTCTCTCAGTTACAGCTCTGCCCTGGGTGAGCTGGAGAGTTACTCGGCTAATAGAGAAACCATACATCTCACTGCCCTTAGCATGCCTACCTAGTGTTGATTTCTCTACACATTGCAAAAATGATTGCTACTCACTCCTCTTCTATCCTTCCTCACTAACAGCCTACAAGTCTGAATAAACCCTCTTTATACCTTGTTTCCTTTTCCCTGTGGCTTAGTCACAATCCTTTTGCCCAGGCTCCTAGATCCTGCTATGTCAGGCAGTGGGTCATTGGCTTGTTGCAATTTGGCCACCCAATTTAGGTGGATTTGGGGCACTACCAGAATTCTACAGTGTTGAGTGTTTCCTTCCCACGCCCCGCGTGGGTCAGGGTTCAGGAACTGGAAGCAGAGCCACACACAAATGAAAATGAAAAGACAAGAGATAATTTGAAATATTGGGGGGCCAGACGGGCAAGTCCAACTCAAGGGGAAGGACTTCCACCCATGCTCAGGCCTCACCAAGCTTTTATTGATTCTGGGATGCACCCATACCATAGCCCTTAGGCAGGTGACCTCTGGCAACAGGCAGACTAGCCCATCAACAAGGATTTACATAATAATAAATGGGGGAGTAGTTTCAGCTACCATTGTCTGGACAAACAGAGGTGGCGCCCAGCTCCAACCTTTGCTAGGGCTTCAAAGGCACTCAGCCTTGGGGGAGAGGGGGGGGGTCTCTGTCTATGCTTATCAGATAGTAAAGGCAATAAATGGTCTCCCACACTGCAGAGACATGTCTGTTCTCAACATCTTTCCTGCACTGGTACAAACTGTACTGTATTTGAATACTGTCCTTCGCACATTGTGACTCAGAGTTGCAGCTGTCCTAGTTTCATCAGAGATGGGGTAGGTTCTTTTTATTTTCCTTCCTTCCTCCCTTTTTTCCTCCCTCCCTCCCTTCCTCCCTCCCTTCCTTCCTTCTTTCCTTCCTCCCTTTCTTTCTTTTGCTTCTCATTCTTTTTTTTTTTTTT
>NW_006291976.1:410907-413633 GCF_000327345.1 Myotis davidii
CCCTTTCTTTCTTTTTCTGTGTATTCTTTTTTTTTTTTTTAATTAGGGTTTATTTTAGAAAGGACATCTTAAAGGGAAAAAAACCCCACACAACTAAACAAAGCCTTTGTTATTCCACCTTCCTTAACTTTAAGATGTTAAAACCATCTTTCCTCCCTCTAGGGCAGTGCTTGGCTGAGGAGAGAGGAGAGCAGGGATGGGGAAGGGACTTTGCTAAAAGGACTCTGCAGGAATCTCTGTTTTAATCTTCCTGGCAGGACTTTCTCGACATGGATTCCATCCGTGCCTTGCAAAGATCAATAGCTGCCGTATCAAACAGATTTACCAAACGTCTTGTCTGTAAGCCAGCCGAGATCAAAAGGATGACAACTTCCAAGAATTCACAAAGTTACAGTTGACATACCAGTGTTCAGGAACTTTCCTTATAGCAGCTATATATCAGTATCCCCTGTCGGCTTAGCTCAGACCATTTCTGGCTCTGTTCTTCAGGCTGGATCCCTTTGTATGGATCCGGTGCATGTTTGCCCTCCAGTAGCCTGCAGTATTTGCATACATTTGCAAATAAGCACCAGCAATATTTGCATACAGTGTGAAAAACTGAAGTTCAGAGTGTTTAAGTGACACATTCAAAGATGTTAATTCAGACAAGGCAGAGCCGAGACTTAATTCTATCTTCTTAGCCATAGGTGCGTTTACTTTATTTTAAAAATATATCATATCCAGCCCTGTCCGGGTGGCACAGTTGTTTGGAGCATTGTCCTGTACACCAAAAGGTTGCAGGTTCAATTATCAGTCAAAGCACATACCTAGGTTGTGGGTTTGATCCCCAGTTGGGGTACGTACAGGAGACAACCGATCAATGTTTCTGTCTCACATCATTGTCTCTCTCTCTCTCTCTCTCTCTCTCTCTAATCAATAAATATATCCTTGGGTGAGGAATGTATATGCGGTGTTCAAGGATATATATATCCTCCAATAATTGTCCTAGGAGGATTATATTATTTCTTCAGAAACTGACTGAATCAGAGAATACATTCACTTACCTCAGGTCATATAGATGATAATTATAGAGCTGAGCTAGGACCAGGTCTGACCTAAATCTAGGGTGTTTTTTTGGTGCAAGAGGCTACAACCTAAATTGCGTAACTAATGCTTTCTTCCTCTCTCAACCCAGCATCTCTGACCATATTTCCTTGGCTATATTACTATTTTTTAAGTCTTATCTGTACTACCTGAATTCCTCAGATAATTTTGTGAATTAGTCAAAACAGTATAGTTCAGTTCTTCTCTATCATGTCCCCGGGGTCTGGAACATTGTGCCGGCTGATTGTGAATATTTAAAACTTCTCAGTCCTTTTACTCCCACCAAGGCCGTTTGGGACTTTGAATGAAGCCCATGGGGAAAAACCTGTGCTTACTTATAAACCCTTTATTGACACCGTTCTAAACAGTCATCAAGTAACAGGGATTTGGAAAGTTCCCACCATAACCAGTGCTAATTATCCAGCTGAGAGATACTGAGTGGGAGGATCTGGGAGTTAACGGCCTTCTGTTGTAAATATTGCAGTTTAATTTTCTGACCTTCTTTCAATGTTCACCCTGCCTTGAAGAAGACCAGGTGGCTTATTGCCTGGAATGGCAGAATTTTCATGAGTTATCAGAAGTATTACCCTCTACCTGGGAGGAAGGAAAATTATTTTCTTGAACTCTTTCAGAGGTGTCTTTTGAAAGATGTCCACCTGTAGGTGGAGAAATGAATAAGGGATCTTAACATTTCATGAACATCAGCTGATTTCAGGCCAGAGAGTGGGCAGGCCCCAAACTGCAGGGTTACTGGGGAATGTGGGGCTCAGGCAAACATCTTAAACCAAATTCTAACATATTTAGTTAAATAAACCTTCTATTCAAAACACCTTTGTTAATTACAGACAAACGAATTTCAACCTTACAGAACGTGGTTTATGAGATTGCAATGTTATTTGGAAAGAATATGATATTTTGGCTTTTAAAAGGGAGCATGGATGTGGATAGTACCTAGTGCGTTTAAACTTGTAACATGTGAAAGGGTGAAAGAGAATAAAACGGGGCAGAGAACAGCGTACTGTGCTTAGCAGATACCTTGCAGAAAGCTTGCAGCCTTGAACACCGCCTAGCTCTGATAACCAGAAGACACCCGGCGGTGGGAGGAACGAAGGACCGGACCCTCACGTCAGCCAGCCAAACTGCTTGCAGCCAACAATAGCTAATAAAAGTCTTCCCCCTTCCTACACTCTCTGCTGACCCCACTTTGTCCATTCAGCCCATCTGCACCCAGACGACTGCAATAAAAGCTTTTTGATAAATTATAGCCTCAGGTCATAGGTGCGTGACCCCAACCACTCCAAGCCTTTCAACATGTGGAATCACTTGTTCTTAAGGATTCTGAATGATTTAGGACTGCATTCATCAGTCTTCTTTAATATCCAATAATCAGGGCAGCAATCTTGCCCTTAACTTGTTGTTTACAACAATGCCCACTGCATGCTGGGTGACATTGTAGAGTCTACAATGTAGACTCTTCCACTTTGGCCACAGGAACGTTTGTGGGGCATTCCTTCTGAGCAATGCCCATTCCCTCGATGTCTACAATACCACCTTTCTTGTAGATTTGCATGAATGTGGCCAAAGGAATAACTCCATTTTTATTAAACGCCTAGAGAACATACAGTAGTTGCCTCTCCTCTTTC
>NW_006291976.1:413672-428042 GCF_000327345.1 Myotis davidii
CAGTAGTTGCCTCCTCTTTCCTGCTGTGTTGGTCATTTTGGTGAATTACTGGAAGATGGAAGTTCCAGCCAAAAGGCTAGTCTGAATACATGTTTAAAGAGCTTTTGGATATTACAGTGCCGTGAATTAGCGGATGTTACATTAACTGCATTCATGTGTAAAACTGCCAAAGGCAGAAGGACCACCTTAAAACATCATGAGAAAATAAAACATTGCCCTTTATAAGAATAAATCAGCCTGGCCGGTGTGCCTCAGTGGTTGGATGTTGACCTATGAATCAGGAGGTCACGGTTCGACTCCCAGTCAGGGCACATGCCCGGGTTGTGGGCTCCATCCCCAGTGTGAGGTGTGCAGGAGGCAGCCGATCAATGATTCTCATCATTGACGTTTCTATCTCTTTCTCCCTCTCCTTTCCTTCTAAAATCAATAAAAGTATGTTTAAAAAAATAAAGAATAAAGCAATATATTCAGTTCGATATGGAAGTAATTTGAGAGATCAACATGCAGTTATCAAAACTGGTCTTTGATCAGGGCCTGAAAACTAAAAACAATGATTAAAAGCTACCCATTTCATCCTTTGCCTTTGTGAGCTCAGGTTGGAGACAACCTACAGACACCATATGAACAATATCTGAAAGCTTCCGTCCCAGAGCAATCTGAATTTCAGAGGAGAAATGGTCTTTTTCCCAGCAAGATTCCCAGAAATACTTTAAGCACAACGAAGCGACCCACTAACCTTTGATGCTCCACAGATTAGGCTGTTTTGGAAAGAACTCAAACGCCGTCTTCTCACGGAAGCCAGAAGTCAACACTTCTCACACGGAGCCACACAGTCACCTCCTGGCCTTTTCATCAGAAAAAGCCAGGGACACCCCTCCCCCCACTCCCACGAGCAACGGAGAAGGGCAGTCCACGGAATTTCCCAATAACAGAATGACTGAGCAAACGGGAAAGCAGCCAGGCTGCTTCCGGACTGGGCTGCCCTAGGTAGCTATGGCATATCATCGACCTATGCAATTATCCACACCATGATACCTCCTCTCACGGGTGTACTTGGGCCTTCCGTTAGGGAGAGTCAGATACTCTACTAAATAGACTTCATCACCACACAACCCGTGAGGTGGTTGTTGTAAAATGAAACGGTAGCACAGAAAGGTCAAGGAATTTTCCAAGGGCATCTTAATCAATTACTAGTGGTTGAGTTGAAAGATTCAATACCCGGGTCAGTCTGAGGTCGAAGCCTTCTCATACTCCTCTTCTACACTACATTCCCAGGAGCCTTCCATTTTAATCTCTGGCTCCTTGAGATTTCAGCTCTCAGAGCCTCTCAAGGCACTGTTTTCCAAATTAGGGGTGGCGTGGGGCGGGGGAGCAGGTGCTGTTTCTGTTCTGGCAGGGATCAACTCCACTACGGGCTTTGGGGACTTTACTGCCCTCAGGAAATACAACTCATCTCTTAGCTACTTAGTTAATATCAGCCTTTGATCTTGATACAAGCTCTGGCATTTCCCAGTTTTCCTTTATCCACAGAGGTTACTTCAGAAATTCCATTTTTTGATTCAGAATTTGTTTTTCAAGTTGCAACGCTATTGCCATCTCCCTACATTCCCGACTCCCAAAATATCACCGGCTCCTCTCTACCTCGGGTCTAAGAGTTAGGCATTTCCAAATTGAACCCTGCTTACCCACAGCTGACTTCCAGCAACAGCAGTCCTCAAGCAGTCTCCTGTGCACCATTGCCTTTGCAGGAACATAAGGGACATGAAGAATTCTTTTCTAAGTTCTAACAATTCCAGCCTCTTCTTCAGGAGCTACTTCCTACTGTTTGTTGACTCCATGATGTCATGGTGTTCTCCTTTCACTTTTCCTGTTCTTCAGTGCCTGCTTAATCATTCTGCATATGAAATTCTCTCTGTTGAAATTACTGGTATGGATTTTTTTCTCACGACAATACTGATTGATCCAAGACTCAGAAGCAAGAGATTATAAACTTTTCTCTTTTTGAACTAGAGCAGAACCATCACAGTTACTCAGAGCAATGACAATTTTGCTCTGGCCCTGTTTTATTTTTTCAAATGTCCAGGACAGATTGACTGGTATATATCAGGGGTCTATTTTTGGTCTAGCTTTAGTAGACGGGAAAAGGCCAGGTAGTTAAAACATGTTTCATTGGGAGCTGGCCCCAGAGAAAGAGAAATTATAAAAAGGGCATCTACTATGTAATTATGACTTTGGGTAACCAAACAATCCTAAAGGACTGAATCCTTTTGAATCATGAAAGGAAGAATACAGTATTTCATGCAGAATTAGTGTTGATTCTATTGTACCATATTCTATTTTTTTTAAAAAAAATTATAAGAACTTAATTAAACTTACCATTCTATGAATGATTTGATAAATAAGAATATTTCAATTTTGCCAGAATCTCAGCATTTAAAACATCTAGTTTCTGGAAAAGTGTTTATTCTGGGAGAGAAGGAGAAAGGAAGGGAGTGGGAGAGAAAATAAAAATATGAAAAACAAATTAGTTGACTAATTTGGTATATATATATATTACTCTTACTCTTAATTTGTTTATACCTATATATCTCTATCTCTATCTCTATCTCTATCTCTATCTCTATCTCTATCTCTATCTCTATCTCTATCTCTCTATATCCTCAGTGAGGACATGCTTAGAGAGGGGAAGGGAGAGAGACAGAAACTTTGGCAACTTTTTAATGACAGGACAACACTGAACCAACTGAGCCACCCTGACTCTGGCCAGGGTGGTTTTTTTTATTTTTATGTTCTGTTTGTATATTTTCAAGAAGCCATTAGTAACTCATGGATTCTTACTCTTACCCACCAAATAATGTTGATACTTAGTATAGTCATACTGTAATCTAGTGAGTTCTGTGAAGAAAAATGTATAGGAAGTCTAGAATTTATTAGTCCCAAATCATAGAATGTAAGAGCTAGAAGAAATGTTATGATTTAGGAATTCCTTCATTTGGAAAATACAGAAACTCAAATTTAAGGAGGTTAGGCAGCTAGCCTAAGGCCATACAATTTGCTGGCAGGAGATTAGAGACTACACAGAATCTCATCAGTCAAAGCAATCTAAATGTTTGCTAAATATTCACTTTGCTATGTGTTGTAGCTATTTATTTATTTATTTAAAATACAGTAATTAATGATATTTTAAAACATAAAAGTAGAGGGAATGACATAATGAACCTTCATGTATCCATCATCCAGCTTCCATAACACATGCTCATCATAATCCATAAACAAAATCTTAATCTATTTCTTCTTGAGTGATCTTTGGTAGTTTGTATATTTCAAGGAATTTGTCCATTTCATATTTTATTGTTCTCTGTACAGATGGAAGATCTATAGTGATGCACCTCTCTCATTCCTGATATTGGCAATGTGTGAATTCTCTCTCATTTTTTCTTTATTGCTCTGTTTCATAGGTCTTTGAGGCACTGTTCATTTTTCTTCATTATTTTGTTTTTCTTTCCTTCAGACTGAATAGTCTCTACTGACCTATTTTCAAGTTTGAGATTATCATTTTTAAACCAGCTTAGATCTGTTGTTTATTCCCTGTAGTGGATTTTTCATTTCAGTTATTGTAGTTTCAACTCTAGAATTTCTGTTTTTATAAGATAGATGACTCTTATCTCTTTTGTGTATAATTTCTCTTTTTTCCATTTGACAAGAAACCATTGTTATTCTTTCCTTTAATTCTTTAGGAATGGCTTTCTTGAGTTCTTGGTCATTTTTGTTATGGCCGATTTAAAGTGTATGTCAACTAATTCTAAAATGTGGGCCCCTTTAAGGACATTTTCTGTTTTTATTTTACTTTTTGCTTCCCCCTCTCCACTCTCTCTCCCCCCCAGGAGTGTAGTAAACATTCTTTTTCTTTTCATATCTCATAGTTTTTGTTGAGAACTGGACATTTTAAATCATACATTATAAACATATCTGTATTTTCCTTGAGTTGGTTGTCATTCCTGGGCTTTTGTTGTTTCCCTTGTTGCTGCTTATATTTTTAGTAACTTCCCTGGACTAATTCTATAGATTCTATAGTCTCTGTTAGGTGCAATTATTAAATTCCTTGCTAGATTTTTAAAATTACAAGTAATCATTTAAAAATTTCAAACGTGGCTTTCTAGGGTCATCCTTGGGACAGCGTAATTCAATGATAAGTCAATAATCAATCAAAAGATTACTTTAAAAGCTTTGTCTATATGTCTCCCTCCCCTTATAAAGGGTAATTATCTGAGAAAGCACACCTTCAAACTTCCAGAAGCATAAAAACAGTCTTAGCTTTCATTTCCTACTTTTGCAGGGCCAGAAGGTGACTGGGACCTACTTCTTTCTCTGTCCCCTCTCTCCCTCCCCCATTTTCTGGTCATTCACATAGCCTTGTACATACACACAGTACATATACACAGTACATGTACATAGTACATATACACAGGAAATCTCATAGATTTTCAAAATTTCCTATGGCCATTTATTTTCCCAGGATCTCTTTTTAAATTCACAGTCAGGTTCTTGTTTGACCCTCTCGAAATCACAGTCTTAGGTAGTATTGTCAGCACTTTGTTATGTATGTTTCTGGTAGGCTTTGGGGCCTGGGCATTTAATTGTTTTTCTTGAGGTGATCTTAGTCAAGTCAAATAATCACAATATCCTGGGAATAGAGATTTTCCAGGGGACTGCAAGTTTGTAAAAAACATTGACTGTTTTCTGAGGATAGTGCTTTTAATAGCCTCTCTACTGGCTGCAAGGCTGGCGGGTGAGAAAGCAGGGATCGAAGAAGGTAATAACCCCAAATTAAATATCACATCCCTCACTATTTTATCAAGGTTCAGTAGTCTCTCTTGGATAGACAGTTTTTTTTTCCAGTTTATCTATAGCATTGATATATTTTTAGAGTTCTGAAATGATAGAAGTTGTTCTGCCATTACTTTCATTGCTTTCATGGGAAAACTAGTTCAGCAATGTTTTCAATCCATTGTTCTAGAAGTCAATCCTCCTGTCTTTCTTTCTGAAATATGTTTTAGCTGAATAGAATTTCAAGAGCTTAGTCCATTGTCTTCTGATTTGCATAGTTTCAGATGAGACATCTATCTTAATTCTGATATTTACTCATTTGTGCATAGTGTGTATTTATTTCTCTGCTTTTAAGATTTTTTCTTTTTCCTTGGTTTTAGTCATTTTACTATAATTTGCTCTGGGGTGTGTTTGTGAGTGTGTGTGTATGTGAGTGTGTGTGTGTATGTGAGTGTATGTGTGTATGTGAGTGTGTGTGTATGTGAGTGTGTGTGTGTATGTGAGTGTGTGTGTGTGTGTGTGTGTGTGTGTGTGTGTGTTTTCTTGTTTACTCAGTTCAGAGTTCTTTGGCTTGGGCCTTGGATCCATGAGTTTATAGTTTTTATAAAATTTGGAAAATTTCTGGTGAATATTTATTTATTTTTGTCCCCACTCTTCTTTCATCCTTGGACCCCAATGAAATAAAATTTAGTTGGTCTGTTAATATTTTCCACAGGTCACTAATTCTGTGTTCTTTTATTTTTCAGGGTTTTTTTTTCTCTCTTCATTTCAATTGGGATAGTGATTATTGCTCTGTCTTTAAGGCAAACCATATCTTATTCTATATTGTTTAGTAAGCCTATTCAGAGAATAATTTATTCCAGATGCTATCATTCTCATATCTAGAAGTTTCTTTG
Source organism: Myotis davidii (assembly GCF_000327345.1). Taxonomy (NCBI): domain Eukaryota; kingdom Metazoa; phylum Chordata; class Mammalia; order Chiroptera; family Vespertilionidae; genus Myotis; species Myotis davidii. The sequence goes on from NW_006291976.1 coordinate 419,396, forward strand.
AGTCTTTTTCTTTTCTCCCATTTTCCTCATTTATGACATTTTTACATCCTATGTATATGGAGCACATTTAAAGTAGCTGTTTTAATGTCTCCTATCTTTAATTTGTCATCTTTGCAGATTCTACATCTGCTTATACTAAGTTATATTTTTCTGGCCGTGGGTAATATTTTCTAGCTTCTTCACATGTCCAGTAATTTTTATTGGATTATGGTCACTGCAAAATATACATTGTTGAGTGCTTTATTATGTTCTTTTAAAGAAATTAGAATTTTAGGGTGTACAGTTACATTACTTTGCAAGTTTGATCTCTTGGAAGTTTGTTTTTAAGCTCTTTTAGGACAGATCTAGAAGGGTCTTTATTCTTGGGCTAATTTAGCCCCTACATAAGTCACAGTTTTTCTAAGATCTCAGGCAACTGTCCATTATATTCAAAATAGTCTGTTCTCTGACTTGAAGAAAGTTGAACAATTTCCAGCCCTTAGTGAGCTCCGCAAGTTACACATCTAACAGATTCCTAATAATACTTCTTTACTCAAAAGTAGTTCTAATCTGGCCTCAGTTGGGTTTTATTGAGGATATATAAAAATCTACCAAAACTCAACAACAACATAAATAAACAATCCCCCAAACGCACAAGCTGTTTGAGCAAACATTTCACCAAAGAAGATATATCGATGGCAAATAAGCCACTTAAAAGTGCTCAACATTATTACTTATTAGGTAAAGCAAATTAAAAACACAATGGCATACTACTGTACACCTACTTAAATGTCTAAAAAACTGAATACCAAGTGCTGGTGAGAATTTAGAATAGCTAAAAATATCATATACTGTTTATATGAAAATAAAATAGCACAACCACTTTGGAGAATACTTTGGTAATTTCTTAATAAGTTAAACATGTACTATTATTATCTAGATTATTATCTAGACATTCATACTGAGTTGTTTGCCCGGATGAAATGAATGCATGTGATCCTACAAATACTTACCCATTCATGTTTATTTGTAATAGCTCAAAACTGAAAATAACCCAAATTTCCAGTAGCAGTTGAATGAATAAACACATTGGGCTATATACATAAAATAGAATATTACTCAGCAATAAAAAGGATAAACTATTCATGCATGCAATAACCTAGATGAATCTCAGAATAATTATGCTGAGCAAAAGAAGGCAGACCAAAAACAAACAGACAAAAAAGATGTTATGCTGTGCATTATATAACATCCCTGAAAATGCAAACCGGATAGTCATGGCCATACTTACCATACTGTGCAATTTAAATAAAGGACTTTTTCCTTATCTTAGAGAAAAAGCTTCCAACATTTCATCATCAAGTGTAATGTTACTTGTGAGTTTGTCAAACATATAAAAAATGTTCAGACCAGAAACACCAATCAGAAAGGATATATGCATCCTTATGTTCATAGCAGCACAAGTTACCATAACAAAGATCTGGAAATAAAAAATGTTCAGGTATGTTGTTTCTGTTGAATTTTTTTTTTGTGTGTGTTTTTTTAAGTCATAAAGGTTGTGGTTTCTCAAATGCTTTTTTGTGCATCTGTTGACATGATCACCTGATTTCTGGCTTTTATTTTATTAATGTGATATACTGATTTGTGTATGTTAAACTCTTCTGGCCTCCTAGGGATAAATCCTGCTTGACCATGGTGTGTGATCCTTCGGACGTGAATTTGGTTTGCTGATATTTGTCGAAAATTTTTGCATCTGTATCCATCAGAGATATTGGCTTATAGTTTTCTTTTCCCGTAATGTCCTTATCTGGCTTTGGTATCAGGATAATACTGGCCTAATTAAATGAGTTTGAGATTGTTCTTTCAAGTTTCAAACTCATCGAGGCTGTGAGTGTATTGGTCCCAGGTGAAAGGGAGAGGGAAACAAAAGGGTTTTGTGGGTCTCTACTCACTAACCTGACAGAGTTGTGTACTTGTGTGTTCCATATTGTTACAATTTCTCTTCTTTTTCTTAAATCTTATCCCTACCAACCTTTTCTTTTTACCACTCTGTGTGGGTATCTTCCGGGTTTCCCTCCCATATTCACTCTCTACCCTATCTTTGCCCCAAAATGTTCATCCATCTCAATAGGTCCGTTTCTTCAACTTCAAGTTGAATTTGGCTAACAGGGAGAATCCCAGGGGTTGGAGGGGGGAAGCGAGTGCGGGCAGGGCATTTATTCTCCTGGTTCCCAGTTTTCAGGAGCGGGGGTGTTGGTTCCTCTTCAAATTATGAAAGGTCACAGTGACTCCACATAATTTTTTTTGGTCTCCAGGTTCCAGTTAACTCTCCATTCCCTCAACATTCCAGGGCCCTGAGGGTGAATGGAATCACTATTCCAGGTGATTTCCCTGATGCCTGCTTAAACCTTTGTAAATAGCCCCTGTATTAAACTCTCCTCAAATTCTCCAATTTGCGTGTGCCAGCTGTTTCCTGCTGGGACTCTGACTGATACAGTCACTGTGCTCACCATCTTGCTCTCTTCCTCACTCTATTATCCATTCTTTATTTGAAGAAAACAAAGGATGAATGCCTTCCTCTTGTAACAGCGTACATTTTAATTATTTTTTTTGTTTGTTTCTTTTGTTTTTAGGTTTTAAGGAGCTGAGACATACTCATGCTACCGTAAGTAAGTGGGAGTTTATTGTGAGGTCATAAATAGAAATCAAGAAGACAGTAATTTCTATCACAAAATTAGCCTTTACAGAAGAGCTGAGGCTGCACGAAGTTAGCTCTCAAGAGAACTATAAAGCAGTTCAGTTTCTATTCAGTCACAATCCCTTTTCACACTCCTGTGAGGACCAGGGCTCCTATACACATTTTTCTAGGTTCTCTCTTGACCTTAAGTCTCCTTGGGAAATTTAGAGGCCACACACAAACCTTTTGAATATATTCAAAGACATATGATTAGTGGCTAAGTCCTATGAATCTAGCATCTGCCAGCCCTGGCTTGAATTTTGACTTTACTTACTATTGTGTGTTTTGGGGAAAGTTATTTAATATTTCTAAGTTAGTCCACTTGTAAAATGGGAATAATGACCAGTCTTATTTCATTTGATTCTTGGGAAAAATTCTATCTGGAAAAGATGGGCTGGGTAAAGAACCAATGCTTCAGCATATGTAAGGCACTGCTCCTATCATTTTCATTAGAAACAAAATTGTTTTGACAATGATTTGGGGGAAAAGAAATCACTGAACCCCCAGTCTGGCTAGCTGCCCACGGCAATAAGGTGAGCCTCCGGTGCTACACGATGTGATCAAAGGAGTTCTGTGGACAAGGACTGTACGATGTTGCTGAAATGGGTCCAACCAGGGTCAAGATCAACTATCGGCAGGGTGCCTTGGAGACTGGTTGCAGCACCAGCTAAACAGGGAGCCCTGGTAAAGCTTGCGCCTCAGTTACTAGTTAGGGCTCCTTCACTCCTCCATGGAGTTGGTTTGGAATTCTCTGTCAGCTCCAGGGAGCAGACATTCCCATTCATCCCTCACAGCAGTGATTCTACTGTCTCTCCTTTATGTGCTAACAGCTTCACATTTGGTCTCTGCGAGATTGTGGGTGTTAAGTCTCTGTCCCAGAGAAGGATATGCACAGGTGGTCACCACCTTCCCTACTTGGCTGAACTTTCCTATTCTCTCACCTCCTGGGCTAGGGGACACCTGTGGACTGGCTGCCTTCGGGTCTGGAGGACACTCCCTATTGAGTTGCTGGTGTGGCAGAAGCACCATGACTTATGTGAAAGTAGTTAAGAAGGAGACTCTAGGCAGGAGCCCCTTAGAAAGAACTTTGCAAATAATAGTTATTTGAGAAATTGGCCAGCAAGGGATATAAATTCTACCACCTGAGTGAATTTTCTGGCATGTAAATTATACCTGATTAAAGCTGTTTGGTAGGAGTGGAACAGAAAAGTGAAATGAGACGGAGTAGAGTGTGTGTAATGGCCATTGGGGAATCATTCAAAAACAAATATTTGTTGACATCTATGTGTCAAATACCATCCTAGCTATTGAATACAAAATATAAGTAGATATATTTCCTGACCTTCTTGAGATAATACATGGGGTATTAATCCTGTTTTTAACTTCTTGGTAGAGGTGCAATGTAGATGGCATCGTACTGTAGAATAGATTTTGCTTTTCTGGGCATGTGATAAAAAGCTGTATTTCTGTATCCTGTCCACCAAGTATAAAATATTTATGGAGTGACACAGTGTGTGTCAAGGAAAATTATGTTTCAGATCAGGCAGGCTTTCCCCCTGGGCTATCATTTCCAATATTGAGTAGAATTGCAATTTTGGTGACTTGCTATCCCACTGACAATATAAAACTAACTATACATATTTTTCATTTCCTGGAGATGTCAAAGTAGTAGTTCTTGGCCACATGACAATAAAAAATACTTTTGAACTTGTAACTGTCATAGGCATATATCTCATAATTCTTTTCATGGCCTTGGAACAATCTGTTTAATTTACTGTCCTCATAACCCACTTCTTTCCTTTTTCTTTTTTCTTTTTGTTTAATTTTGGATCTGAGTCAAAAATGGGTGAGAGTATATAAGAAGTTTCTGGCTGTTTGGTTTTCCTGAAAGAGCTGTTCCCAACTAAGCTATTTCTGGATTCCTGACTTAAAGGAATATAGACTGTTGGTTTCCATCTACACCATTGAGCAGGCAGTCATTCTCACTTTCATTTATGGAGATGTACATAGTTGATGTTTTACCATATTCACATGTTACTCAACATCTATTCATTTATTCAGCAAACATGTTTGATACCATGTGTCAGGCTGTGGTCTTGCTACTGGATATACAAATGCAAACTATAGTCCTTAAAAAAATTACTGTCCTGTGAATGATAAACAGTGCCCTGCACATGGTCATTCCCTCAAGCTTTGTAAATTCCTGAATGTTATATTATTTCAAAACACAAATATAATAGTTTAATTGACAATATCAATCAGGGGCTTTATCATTCTCAAGTCAAAGACGTTCGCTCTCCTAGTAAACATATCACTCTGTGAGCTGGTGCTGCCCACACTTCAGCTAGGAGCCCAAGGTTGTACTTCAGCTATAGAATCTGGGGACAAAAAGTATTCCGAGTTAAATTTGGTTAGATTATGTCAAATAATTTACATTCTTACCTACAGTGTACAAAATTGCATTTCTCATACACTTGCCAGTCCTGGATAGTATCAGTTTTAGATGACATTGGAAGCTAAGCCCAACGTGCAAAAGAGATCTGGGCCTGGCCGCCTTGGCAACAGTGGGAGCCAGCTGGGGAGGGCTCAGCACCCTGTCCTGTTGGTGTTCCCTTTTCCTTCCCTCTGGGTGCTTCCTGGCATCTCTGAGGGCTCCCAGGACTGCATTCATCATCGCTTGAAAATCGTGGTTTTTCTAGTTTGTCTTTTGTGGCTGCAATTGGTTGGTTTCTCATGAGTATAATGACATATCTTTTATGGTACTTAAAGCAAAAATACATGGTTTTGAAATTAACAGTGTGTTTCTTTTGTTAGTAATGTTTGAGTTATAGTGGTATTTAAATATTATTTCTAGTTCTCTAGGCACAAAATAAAAAGTCATTATACGCTTTATGCATTGTTTTAAAAAAAACTTCCTAAGATTGCAGGAGGATGCCAATAGAGAGCTTTCCTATTCTCAGGGCTCACATGCTACCCTCACTACAAGTTCAGCCATGTATGTCATATTGACTCATTCAGGTCACAAGAGAAACATCTCTAAACTTAATACATTAGTTTATTCCATTATGGCGTGAAAAGCTTTCCAAAGGCCTGAGCTAATGTTTATGGAAATAGGCATGCTTAGGTTGGAAAACTTGTAAATACCAGGACAATCTAGGGAACGTACAGGGCTCTAAATACACTGCATTAGCTTGGACAAGGGTAGAATGTGGACAGATGTATCAGTGACAATGGATCTTTTGGATCATGCTCTCCACTTACTTTTTCCATAGAGGCACATCCTGAAATTTCACTAAGTATGCATCGGTTTATAAACAGGGTCTGAAGCACTGTGATGAGCTTATTAGACATGAACTCTTTAAAAGGTGATGGGTTTCCTGGGCCTCTCAATTTGGGAAAAAAAGTGGAAGGGAGAGCAGTAGTGCCCTGCCAGTCCAGGAAGTCAAGTGGCCACTATCGCAGAGCAGTCAAGAAGAGCCTTGCTTTCAGACATAAATGATTGTGTCAATGAACCATGGGGGTAGGTAGTTCCTAATGACTCCCCTCAGGGTAAATTTATACCCTTGTGTCAATCCCTCCCAATGAGTGTGGGTTGGGCTGGATAACTTGCTCCTCATGGATAGAATGTTGAAGAAGTAATAGGATGTCTCTGAGATTTGATTATAAAAACACTGCACTTCTATCTTGGGTACTCTCACTCTTTAAATGAGACATGGCTTGAATGCAACCTCAACCTCATGAGAGCCTTTGGGACACAGGTCCCCTAACTAAGCTATTCCCAGATTCCTGGCTCAAAGAAACTGCTTTTGGGGGAGTTATTTTAAGCTTCTAAATTTTGGGGTTAATTTTTATACAACAATAGAGAAACAATATAGACTGTTTTAAAAATACAGGTCCTTTCTACAAGATTATAAACAAAGGGGAAGAAAGTTCTATGCTAAAAGGTCCTCTGTTAGTAAAACTTCAGGAACCTGGATCTTTGATGATAACTCATCCAACAGAGAGGCAACTTGCTTGGCCAACATAATTGTCACCCCACATTTTAGGATAGCCATCATCACCACTGATTTTACAGCATCTTAAGCTATACCCAAGTAAAAAGTATTTAACTGACACTACCCTAAGTCTTACTTATACCCAGGCCCATGAAGCAGTCTAGGGACTGCAACTCTACAGAGTTTAGAGGTTGGTAGTACCATATTAGACATGCCCTATATACTAGCCTACTTAATCTTCATAGGAGCACTGTGCAATAACTATTATCATCATTATTTTAGAGATGTGGAAATAAGCAGGTGTTAATACACTAGTCCAGGCATCATAGGTAGAAAAACTGAAGAGAAAATTAAAAGTCAGGTCTGCCCAGCTCTAAAGCCAGGGCTCTTTCCTCTTTATTATTCCTCCTTCAGGTGTTGGGCTGAAACTCCAGGTGAGCAGAGTGCACACAGAGATGATTATTCTTGGTGTAGAGGGCTTCACAGAGGGGTGCAAATTTGAGCTTACATGTTTTACAGGGAACCCAAGAGGCCTGTGAGCAGGGAAGGGTGAGACACAGTGAAGCACTAGGAAATGCATCAGTGCAGCCAGGAATGAAAAGAAATCAACCTAATACCATTTGCTGATGGGATCTGACACAACTCTGCCAATTCTAAGATAAAATAAACTGCCACTTACACGAATTTGACCTCCTTCTATTCCTAATTTATTGTCCTTAGGAGAGATCTTGGAGCAGGAAGTTGCTTCAAATCTAAATATGCATAATCTTTACAGCAAATACTTTACTTACATCAGGCTTTCGTGTATTCTATTTTGTTAGCCCCAAATACCAGCAACAATTTATAATTATTTTCATTTTTTCCCCAAGTGGTTACAATCTTTATAACATTGAATTTAAATAATTATATCCTTCTGGGATTGATTTTTAAAAAAAACATTGTGTGTTAGGCTGAATTTGCAATGTTTCATTTAACATTGCCGAAGGAAAGAACACATATTTAAAATATTTTGAGCTGGAGCTTTACATAGACAAAGAGAAACTTCAAATATTGATTACTAACTCCATTCATATTTTGCACCCAAAAAATAGGAGGAGTTGCAAATACAAGTTTGAAGCTTACCATTATGGGTAGTAAGAGCATCAGCAGGTGATTCCTCATTGGGGTGACTGTCTCAGGAGTTCTGGGGATATAGGGGATCCATGGAGAGTCCTATTTAAAGAGGATAGATATACAAACATGGCTGATGGAAGAACTCTACAGCACTGGGGCTCGGGGTTTTTTAAGAATATCATTATTGTTGAAAATTACACAGGTCCTCCCCTCCCCCCCCATTAACCTCTTCCAGCCCGCTCCCGTCCCCCACCCCCCTCTCCGGGCCCTTACCACCCCATTGTCTGTGTCCAGGAGTTATGCATATATGCACACAAGTCCAGTGATTGATCTTTTCCCCCCACCCTCCCCTGCCTTCCCTCTAAGTTTCAACAGTCTGTTCCTGCTTCTATGTCTCTGGATTTATTTTGATCATCAGTTTCTTGGTTCATTAGATTCCACATATGAGTGAGATCATGTGATACTTACCTTTCTCTGACTGGCTTATTTTGCTCAGCATAATACTCTCCATCCAGACTGTTGCAAACGGTAAGAGTTCTTTCTTTTTTATTGCCACATAGTATTCCGTTGTGTAGATGTACCACAGTTTTTTTAAATCCACTCATTTGCAGATGGGCACTTAGGCTTTTTCTGAGTCTTAGCTATGGTAAATTGTGCTGCTATGCACATAGGGGGTTTCTTAGGATATATTTCTAGAAGTGGGATCACTGGGTCAAATGGAAGTTTCTTTTTTAATTTTTTGAAGAAACTCCATACTGTTTTCCACAGTGGCTGCATCAGTCTGCATTCCCACCAGCAGTGCACCAGGGTTCCTTTTTCTCCA
>NW_006291976.1:428507-448386 GCF_000327345.1 Myotis davidii
TTTGGGCTTTCTTGGTGTTTTGATGATGGTTTCTTTTGCTGTGCAGAGCTTTTTATGTTGATGTAGTCCCATTTGCTTATTTTCTCCTTAGTTTTCATTGGCCGAGGAGCTGTATTGGTAAACATATTGCTACGAGAGATGTCTGAGATTTTGGTGCCTATGGTTTCTTCTAGAGGATTTTATTTTCACATTTTACATTTATGTTTTTTATCCATTTATGTTTATTCTTAAGTATGGTGTAAATTGGTGGTCTAGTTTCATTTTTTTGCATATATCTGTCCAGTTTTCCCAACACCATTTATTGAAGAGACTGTCTCTGTTCGAATGTATGCTCTTGCTCCCTTGTCAAATATTAATTGAGCACAGTGGTTTGGTCAACTTCTGGGTTCTCTGTTCTGGCCCATTGATGTATATGTGGAGCTGAGGCTTTTAAAAGGAGTAATGTGGGGGGAGGGAGAGCCAATGCTGCCTACCAACCGGTGAAGTTGAGAGTTATAGCTCCTACGTTTCCTCTTGAAATCATGCACTTGAACAAGATGTGGTGCTGTGTCCTTTAACAGCCTAAACTGTAAGGGCCAGGCTACTGTTTCTGAAGCCTTGTAAAAGGGACAGTATTCCTCGTCTGCCTGAGATCTGTGTATGTGGTGGAGGGTCAATAGCAGAGATGATGGAGAGCTTGGGGGCTGCAAGACCAGCATCTGTAGTCTCAATGAGAGTTGCTGAAACAGTCTTATTTTTCACCATGAAGATCTCATGACCTTAACAACAACCTTCAGTTTCTATCTCCTTATATCATCAAGCAGCATCAACAGACACTTACACTCTCATTTCCACGTAATCTCCCCAAATATCCCACAAGTTAGAGAACATCGGCTTCATTTGGAAGATTTAGAAACTGAATGGAAAAGGCTAAATAATTCTGTAGTTACTATTTGAGCCTGATTTGAACTTGGGTTCATCCAACTCAGGCTATTAGCTCAAAAATTTGTGAAGAAACATAGCTGTACTCCTGAGATATTCAGACATCCTGGAATTTCAGGAATTACACCCTTGTAGAAGGCTACCCTTATTCTCTCTGTGTGTGTTTGCATGCACATGTGTGTGTAATAACTTTGATAAATGGGTGGAGCTCCAGGGTATTGTGTGGAAGGCTGAGTTATAAGAGTGATCATGGCAGACATGTGACTCAATCTTTACTCATTTGTAATCTACTTTGCCAACCAGTGGGAAACAAAATTGATTCTCATAGCCTGCGGACTGAGGGGTCCCGGGTTCGATTCCGGTCAAGGGCATGTACCTGGGTTGCGGGCACATCCCCAGTGGGAGATGTGTGGGAGGCAGCTGATCGATGTTTCTCTCTCATCGATGTTTCTAACTCTCTATCCTTCTCCCTTCCTCTCTGTGAAAAATCAATAAAATATATTAAAAATAAAAAGTGTTCCTGTTGGAATGATTAACTATATGGTCACTCTATTTATTGAACACTTACTATGTGCTAGGCCCTGGATATGGACACAAAAGTGAATAAAACAAGCACCTATCCTCAAGGAGCTTATGTTCTAGTGGAAGGTCCAGCCTTCACCTTAAAAAAAAAAAAGTCACAGAAAAAAAATAAACAGAAGAATCACAGGGTAATATGAAAGAATCAAGCCAAGACCTGAGCTAATCATTGAGAATGGGGAACTCCTTTAATAAGAGTAGCTAGAAAAAGAACTTCTGAGGAGGAGACATTTAGGCCCAAACCTAAGGGATGAGGAGTTACCCACACGGCGTCATGGGGAGAATATCCCTGGCAGGGGAGTGGCAGACACAAAGGCCCTGAGGGCCTAGTACTATGACACATTTGAGAATTTGAAAGCACACAGTGAGGATGTTGGTTATCAGCAAAGAAGATTGACATGAGGTGAGGGATAAGGCAGATCATGCAGAGTCTAGGATTCACATGACAGTAAGAACCCTGGACCGTATACATACTAGGGAGCTGCTGATGATATTTTAAAATAAATTTTGTTGTCATTTCTAAGCAAATTTTTTAAAAAAAACTGTACAGCATTTGTCGTTTGTGTTTTAATACATAAAAAATGCAAAAATTAAATGATTTGTAATCTTCCTGCCCAGATAGCCTAATGATATTTTTATTAAAATGGAAGTTTTGTGTTTACATATTTAAACACACACACACACACACACACACACACACACACACACACACTTTACTTTCTTACTATGATGCTCTTGCCTTTTTTCCAATGTAGCCACTATTACATTTTTCTTGTGTTTCTTTCAAATTTGTATGCAATACTAAAATATTTGTGTATATAAAAAAGGATCACATTTATTTATGTTATGTACTTTATATTTTCATTTAATAGTAACACTCAAAGAATATCTCATTCCTTTTAAAAATATATATTTTTATTGATTTCAGAGAGGAAGGGAGAAGAAGAGAGAAATAGAAACATCAATAATGGGAGAGAATCACTGATTGGCTGCCTCCTGCACACCCCACACTGGTGGAATCAAACCTGAGCCTGCACCTGGGCATGTGCCCTGACTGGGGAATCGAATTGTGACCTCCTGGTTCATAGGCCAACGCTCAACCACTGAGCCATGTCAGTCAGGTGAATATCTTATTCTTATAAAAAACTACATAATATCCTATTTTATTGGTGTATAATCTTTCCTTTTTAAATCATCACCTATTGATTGATATTTCTATAGCTTTTCTTTTTGTTATTGTTTTGTCATAAAAGCAATGCTCCCCAAAATATCCTTGATAATAAATCTTGGGGCATATTTACAAATGTCATTAATGAGTAACATTATTATGTGTTTTTAAAAGTTAAAAGATTGCTGAATTGTTCTTGCAGAATGATTTCACCAACTTAACACTGTAGGCATGTGAGAGTGCCTGTTTTCCTGCACTCTCCTGAATGCTGGATATCATGAAATATTTCAATTCTTTCCTATTTGGTAAGTAGAAAATGGTATCTCAATGCCTTTTGAAATGAATTTCTTTGAATTGTGATGGGATTGAGTTTTTGTGTTGATAAGTTTTTATATTCACATCTTTGTAACTCTCTTGTTCATACATTTTAATTATTTTCTACTGGGTAATTATTTTCATATTGATTTATACAAGCTCCTTGTGAAATGACTAATTTGTAATTAAGAAAACTATGCCTGGCAATATTGCAACAAATATGTTTCCCCAGCTTGATATTTTGCTATCCACAGTTTAGATTTTCAGGTAATCAAATTTATCAAGTTGTTCTTTTTTTTTTTAAATCTTTATTGTTGAAAGTATTACAGATGTTCCCTTTTTTCTCCCATTGACCCCTTCTAGCTCACACCTGCCCCTCACCCCAGGCTGTCACCACACTCTTGTCTGTGTGCATGGATTATGCATACGGGCATATAAGCACTTTGGTTATCAAGTTGTTTTTTATGGTACCTAGATTTTATGCCAGGATTAAAAGACCTTTTCCATAAATAAATTATAAACAAATTCAACTATATATTCATCTGAAACTACTATTTTGAATCCTTTTAGGCAGAGGTATGGAATTGAAGGAAAAATTGGCTCTGGGGAGCCTAGTTAAATGGCAGTTAGGTAGACAGAGAACGGGGACTGGCTTAGTATGGTAGCCAGAGCTCCAGGGAAGTGGACAGTTGCAAGATATTTTGGAGTTTGTGCCCACAGGACTTAATTATGTACCAGATGTGGGTGGAATCAAATCCAACCCATGGGTTTTTAGTTTCTGCAATAGGGTGGATGTCATGTTACGCACTAAAATTAAGAAGTTTGGAGTTGGCAGCAGGGGTGTTTTGTAAGAGAAAAATCTTGGGTTCTAGTTTAGACATGTAAAATTTGACATGTTTGAGAGATCCCGTTGTAGCTGGTCGCTGTTAAGTTGGTGACTAAATATACTGATCTGGAGCTGAGATAAGCTCTGACTTGGATGGTATTTCAGTAATGAGATCACCCAGAGAAGAATCTAGAAAACTCTGACACTTCGGTCAAGATAAAGGAAGGAGAAAAAGCCAACAAAATAGGATGAGAAACAATGAGTAGGAAAGAATAGAGAAAACCCTGGAGAGAGTGGTATTGCTGGAGCCAAGAGAGGGGAGCCTATGGATTCTGTGATGGAGAGAGCAGTCAACTCTACGAAGGGCTGGTGAGAAGGCAAGTGATATAAGGGTTGGATTTGGTCTATGGCCATCATTGATGATCTTCATAGGAAAATCTCAGTAGGGTCGTGGTGTGGAAGCCAGATTTTATGGATTAAATTTGGATGGTGAGCACATATTCATGTATAATAGCTCCTGTTCTCCAACACTATCTGCTTTGAATTTACAGGAATAGTCTCATTATGGCCATTACATATGTTGTGTCTTCATTAGAATCCTGGTTCTCTTGGCGGACCCTCATGTCCCATACTCTAATTATCATAAACACCTGTGCACTTCTTATTATGTTAACTTCCCCCTTTCTCCTCAACTTCTGAAATGCTTTCACAGTGCCCTCTGAAAATCACAGTCCATTACTGGCAAAAATTTCTGTATCTTAACCATTTCTCTGAACACCTCTCATCCCTTCTTGCTACAACAGAAACCTGTCCCTCCCTAGAGGACCTTATTTTTCCTGCAGTCATCCTAAACGATGGCTGTTGTTTTTTTTTAATTTCTTTCCAAAATTATCATTATTGTTGAAAGTATTGCAGATGTCCCCTTCGTTTGTTGTTTTTCCCACTGAACCCCCTCCACCCTGCACCGGCCCCTCCCAGGCCTTCACCACTCTATTGTCTATGTCTCTATGAGCTATGCATGTATGCATATAAGTTCTCTGGTTAATCACTCCTCCCCCACCCGCCCCACCCTGCCTTCCTGTTGAAATTCATCAGTCTGTTCCATGCTTCTATGTCTCTGGATCTATTTTGTTAATCAACTTTTTGTTCATTAGATTTCTTATACAAGTAAGATCATGTGATATTTACCTTTCTCTGACTGGCTTATTTCCCTTAGAATAATGCTCTCCAGGCCCATTCATGCTTTTGCAAATAGTAAGATTTCTTCCTTTTTTACAGCTGCATAGTATTCCATTGTGTAAATGTACCACAGCTTTTTTTATCCCCTCATCTACTGATGGGCACTTGGGCTGTTTTTAAATATTTTCTATTGTAAATTGTGCTGCTATGAACATAGGGGTAAATATATTCTTTCTGATTGGTGTTTCTGGTTTCTTAAATAATGATGGGTGTTTTTACTCCTATAACCCTAGCAGTCCTGGAAACGGGATGGTTGCCTTATTTCCTCTTCATTGGTGTTTTCAGACCAAGCTCACTCTTCTAAAAATTTCCACCTTTGACTCTCATGTCATTAGATTATATTACTTACTACCACTCATTGTTCCTTTCATCTTCACTCTCCGGAAGCATTTCCCCTTATTTCTCCATTATTTGAGCTCTTGCCTAATTGGGATTCTCTAATATGACTAATTATTCTTAGTTTGTTTTTTTTTAAATAGATCCTTTTAATGCCTGCACTGTCATTCTTTGAAGTTATCTCTTCCAGTGTCCTTCACTCTACCTGAGTAGCTCATTCCCATGGGCGTACCCTAGACCTTATGACATAAATACTTGCAACTTTTCCATCATGTCAATGGAATCCTCTTTTCCATCTCACTGCTGTTAGTACTCCAATTCTAACAAGTCATTAGTCCCACTAGAATCGCCAATCCATTGATTGATTTTATCTCTTTTTCATTGACCTTCATCCCCTTGATGTCTCCTCTTCCCCAATTACCCAGCTTATATTTTATGACCAATTATTATAATCACTCCCTTTGACTCTCTTAACTGCCTTGTTAAATTTGTGTACTAAACCACAAGAATTCCCTTAATGTTGCTGAGCTCTCTTGCTGTATTTTCCCAGTGTGTTCATTCTCACACTCTCTAGACCAGCCGTGGGCAAACTACGGCCCGCGGGCCGGATCTGGCCCGTTTGGAATGAATAAAACTATTGAAAAAAAAGACCATACCCTTTTATGTAATGATGTTTACTTTGAATTTATATTAGTTCACACAAACACTCCATCCATGCTTTTGTTCCGGCCCTCCGGTCCAGTTTAAGAACCCATTGTGGCCCTCGAGTCAAAAAGTTTGCCCACCCCTGCTCTAGACAATTACTTCAGACCTTTTTTCTCCTCAAACATCTAGCATTGCCTTCTCAAAGGCAATTCAGCCTATGAATTTTCACTGAAAATTTGAAGCACCCAAACAAGATCTTACACTCTCATTCACACATTTATCCACCTACCAACACTTTCATCAACATTTCCTGCTTTCTTCCTTGTTATCATAAATAACATATTGATAGTCTTATTTAAAACCAATCTTGCCAGTTGCTTACTGTGTGCCTCTTTCACCCCTCTCACATACTTAACCATATTGCTCCAGCATCTTTCCTTCTCTTACATTATAAAATTTTACT
The DNA here is from genome assembly GCF_000327345.1 of Myotis davidii. Classification (NCBI taxonomy): domain Eukaryota; kingdom Metazoa; phylum Chordata; class Mammalia; order Chiroptera; family Vespertilionidae; genus Myotis; species Myotis davidii. The sequence continues at coordinate 435,000 of NW_006291976.1, forward strand.
CTTCACTCATGAGCATATAAACATAGCTATTTATCCTTTTTTAAAAAATACAGAAACAGAAACAAAAAAAACCTCCCGCTACAAACCTATTTATTTGCATTCCCTTTTAGAAAATTTTATTTATTGATTGATTTTAGAGGGAAGAGGTAGAGAGAGAGAAACATTGATTTGTTGTTCCACTTATTTATGCATTCATTGATTGACTCTTATATGTTCCCTGACCAGGGATTGAACCTGCAACCTTCGTGTGTCAGGACAACACTCTAACCAACTGAGCTACTTGGCCAGAGCCAGCATCTTTTTTTTAAGGAACTCCTTACAAGTACTGTTTACACTTGCCATTTCCAAGGTTCCCAATTATTCTCTCCCTTCTCTCTTAAACCAATTCCAATTCACCCCTACTACTTTACCTAAATTACTCTTCTCATGGTCATCATAACCTTCATATTGCTGAACTCAGTAGTCAATTCTTACTCCTCATTTTAGTTGAACGTTCATCTAAAGTTCTTTTGAAAATTTCCACTCTCTTCTGCTTCTTATACTTTCTTCATTTGGTCTTCAGAACACCACACTATCCATATTTTCTAATTATAAGTCATTCCTCTGCAGTCTCTTTTGGCTGAATCCTCTTTACTCTTTGACCTCTTAATTTTGGACTATCTCATGGCTCAGTTCTCTGCCCTTCTTCTTTTGTTATATGCACTTACTCCTTTGGTGATCTCTGGATAACAATGATTCCCCTTGTATCCCTCTGATCGACACCTCTCTCCCAAACTCCAGAGATGTATCCAGCTACCTACTTGTTATGTTCACTTATAGACTTCCGATTCAGTTGTCCAAAACTGAACTCAATTGTCCTCACAGACCTGCTCCACCTACAACCTTTTTGCAATCGGGGGCAGCACTATTCCTTCATGCAGCTTCTCACCCCAGATGATGTTATTCTTTTCTCCCTTTCAATCCCCATATCCAATCTCTCAGAACATAATTTTTGATTCTACCTTCCAAGTATGTTCAGGGTTAGAACCTGTCTCACTATCCCTAGTGCTATTATTGCTGTGTTTTCCAGATTTTGAAACAGTCTCCTAATAGATTTCCCTGTTTCCATTCTTTCCCAACCCCCTGCTCCAGTCCATTTTTAACACAGCGATCAAAGTAACCCTTAGAACAGCAGTGGCCCCCATTATTACAATGTCCTCCAGGACCCTGCATGACCTGCACACTCAACCATTCCTTTTTCCCTTTTGACCTCTTTTCTTACTAGTTGGACCAAATGTCAATAAGGCCTACCCAGATAACCTATAAAATGACAACCTCTTCCTCTTACTATCCTTTTCATCCTACTCTATATTTTCTCCCACATTATACTTAACACATTCTTATATGTCATTCATAGTTATTTACTTCTTTATTATAGCTACTAGAGGCCCAGTGCACGAAATTCATGCATGGGTAGGGTCCCTAGGCCTGATCGGCAATCAGAGCCAATCTGTGGGGCGACCAGTGGGGCAGTTGGGGGGGCCCCACTGGCACCTGCCTTGGCTGGCATGGGGCCTGTGGGCTGGGGGCAGCTCCTGATTTGAGTGTCTGCTCCCTGGTGGTCAGTGTGTATCATAGCGACCGGTTGTTCCGCCGTTCGGTCTATTTGCATATTACACTTTTATTATATAGGATTAGAGGCCCGGTGCTAAAACCAGCTCTCTGACATCCCCTGAGGGATCCTGGATTGTGAAAAGGTGATTTTTGGGTAATGCACCCCTGAATCAGGCTCCCTCCTCTCTGGTTCTGGGTGTGTTACCTGAGAACCGCAGCTGCCAAGTCATCGCAGCTCAGCATATCCTGTGTTGAGTGCCTGCCCTCTGGTGGTCAGTGAACATCATAGCTATCAGTTGGAGCATCTGTACCCTTGTGGTCATTGCACATCATAGCTACCGGTTGGACAGTCGAATGATCAGATGGTTGCTTAGGCTTTTATATATATAGACTAGGGGCCCGGTGCACAAAATTTGTGCAGGGGTAGGGTGGGGGGGAAGGGGCTTGTGTGTCCCTCAGCTCAGCCTGTACACTCTCCAATTTGGGACCCCTCGAGGGCAATCAGAGATCCCTCTTACAATCCAGGACTTCCAGCTCCCAACAGCTCACTTGCTGCCTGCCTGATTGCCCCCTAACCACTCCCCTGCAAGCCTGATTGACACCTAACTGCTCCCCTGGTGGTCTGATTGCCCCTAATTGCCCTCCCCTGCCAGCCTGATCACCCCAAACTACCCTCTCCTGCAAGCCTGGTTGCCTCCAACTGTCCTCCCTTGCAGGCCTGGTCTTCCCAAACTACCCTCCTCTGCTGGTCTGGTCACCCCTAACCGCTCTCCTCTGCAGGCCTGGATGCCCCCAACTGCCCTCCCCTGCAGGCCTGGGTCCCCCCTAACTACCCTCTCTTGCAGGTCTTGTCCCCCCCAACTGACCTCTTCTGCTAGCCTGGTGGCCCACAACTGCCCTCCTCTGTTGGCCATCTTGTATGTTGGAGTGATGGTCAATTTTCATATTACCTCTTTATTATATAGGATTGTTTATTTACTCTTTCTTCCCATTATCATAAAACCTCCAAAAGGGCAGGGAGCTTAGTTTTGTTCTTTGTTGTATCACAAGTACTTTAAATATTGCCTATCACATTGTCATACTCAATAAAATATTTTTGAATGATTGCATAATATTTTTGACTATTATGTTCTCAACAAATACCACATACCCATATACCTCATCCTCCATCATACACATATATACACCCAAGTCGTTAAAATAATAAAACCTTAGTAATTGATGTGGAAACATTTCCACTTCTAAAATCTTTCCAAACTTGTTTAAATATATAGTTCCAAAGTTACCAGTCATTGATAGAGTCAGGGCCCCATTCTTGTGACCAGATGCTGTAGCTTGAGCTCTTTCTTAATCAATCAATTCTAATTCCTTTAAAATACTGTATTAGACAAAGAGTAGATGTTGCATGTACAAAGGCAAAGGAAATTGGCCCAGACATTTATTACTCTGTAAGACATGATCAAATGGGCCTAGTTATCATTCAAAGGGTTACTTTGATTGCTGTGTCAGAAATCTATTAGTCTCTCTAGGGCCTGTTTACCAAGATCAATACTACAAGCCATAATATCAAAGAATTATGATGGCAACAATGAGAGCTGGAGTGCTTTGATATACAGCCAAAGATCTAGGCAAGTAAAGCCAAAAGAACACTCACTGTCTCTTTTAATATTTCTGATTGATTAAAATGATCAGTGCATTGAGTTCTACCTAAGTTATTTTGTTAACTGGAAAGGGAGAAAAATGAATAGTATTCAACATTGTGACTCTGTGATTAAACTAACCCAAATTAGGGTTCTGGAAGGTTGTATGGAGTTGACAATACTGCATTATTCTCCCCTTTAAAGAGATGATGATGATGATGATGATGATGGGGACAATGACAATGATAGCTCTATTAATAGTGATGAGAAATAATTCAGTTCTGATACAATAATATATTTAATTATTTCTCATATGGTCAAGAGAGGCTGTGTTTTCTTTCACACTGTATTTGCAGATTAGATGCTGATTTATTATTTTTTAAACAAGTTTGGCAACATTTTAGAAGTTTTGGAAATGATTCCACAACAATAAATAAATGAATTTTTTAAAACCTTTGGTCTTAAATTGGGATGACAAGCAGGGATAAGTTGGTAGGATTTGTACATGAAGTAAGCAAAGACCAGGGCTCAGTCAACTTGTTGCTTTGCACATTCCCAAAGCTGAAGTTTATCTTAGGATATTGATGAGGTTGCACCTGGTTGTGACACTTCATTTGAAATAATATGAACATCCTGCTATGGGTAAAAGTGAAGTGAAAGACTTGAACTTGAATAGAGCTCTTCCAAATTCTGAAAAACCTACCATAATTTTAGTTCAGAGTTGAATATTTTTGCATCCAGAATTTTACTGATCACAGAACTACATTTTATTTCAGTCTTAGTTACTAACACAACTGCTTCTTAGGTAAGGCAGGTTTCAGTTTAAGTTTGAGAATGCTTAAATCTGTTTTACAAAGAATCTTGAACAAAGGATATGTTAGTCATGGTTCACCAGAGAAACAGAACCAAGAGGATGCGTGTATATTTGCATATATAAAGAGATTTATTTATAAAGAATCAGCTCATGCGATTGTGGAGGCTAAGTCCCAAGATCTGCAGTTGGCAAGCTGTGGACTCAGAAGCGCTGATGGTGTAGTTTCCATCTGAAAGCGGGCAGGATTGAGACTAAGGAAGAGCTAACATTGCTGTTTGAGTCTGAAGGCAGAAAAAATCCCCACAAAAAAACAATATTCCAGCTCAAAGCAGTCAAGCAGGAGGAATTCCCTATTATTTCAGGTTGGAAGGGGTCAGCCTTTTGTTCTAATCAGGCTGATCAGTTGAGACCCACCCACAGTAGGGAGGGCAATATATGTTAAACGCATCCCTAAACACCCTCAAAGAGACATTCCTAATAATGTTGCACCAAATGTCTGAGCACCCATGTCCTAATTCAACTGGCACATAAATTAACTAACACAAATCCTTGCCAACTTGGCAGCCATATGCATCTTCTTAAACCATTCTTAATCTCCAAATGAAGATGATAACAAGGTCATAGTTATGTCTGACATAATGCAACAATCCTATGAAGGGGTGCAGTGTTATGGACTGAAATTGGTCTCCTTCTGCCCAATTCATCTGCTGAAGCCCTGATCCCTAGTGTGGCTATATTTGGAGACAGGGTTTCTAAGGAAGTAATCAAGATTAAATGAGTTGTAAGGGTGGGGCCTGGATCTGACAGGATTAGTGCCCTTGTACAAGGAGACACTAGAGCATTCTTCTGCACTTTTTCTCTGTGTGAACCCACCAAGGAAAGGCCCTATGAGTAGGTGATGAGAAGGTGACCATAAGCAAGTCAGGAGGCAGCCCTCACCAGAAACCTGAGAGCTCAGAACCTTGATATTAGACTCCCACCCTCTAAAACTGAGAGGATATAAGTTTCTGTTGTTTAAGTCACCAGATTATGGTATTTTGTTACGGTGGCCCAAACAGACTAAGACAGAGGAAATCTATGGACAGAGAGTAAATCAAATCGTCAAGCTTATTGATATTAGGGAGTCTTTTTGTTTTTAAAGCAGGTTTCATGACCTATTGTTAAATTATATTAGTTATTAAAGAACAGCAATGAGAAATGGAGAAGTCCTTTCTGAGGAAGCGTTTCTATCTGTACATTGAACAAAACAGAAAGTGAATAAATGAGTGAATCATTTAAAGTGAATAGTGAGCATTTATAAAGAAAATAGTTCAGAGAAAAAATTCAAAGGTATATTCACATTGTATTCACATGTGCAAGGGTGGGAAAAAGTAGGTTTACAGTTGTGACAAAAGTAAATAATACAATAATTAATAAATAATAATGCCAAAATAAATTCTGTAATTTCCACAGTCACAACTGTGAATCTTCTTCTGCCCACCCCTGTATATTTTGCAAATTACTCAAAATAAAGGCACAACAGAAATGATTTTAATTATCTACCAGAAGAGGGTAGTTACATAATTTATGGTTGACCTCCTCAGTGGAATCTAACATGATAATCGAACATGAGAGCTATGAATGCCACCTGGAAAATATTTATCATTTATGTTATATGAAAAATATACAATGTATTCTGCTGTGATTATAGTTAAAGAGTGTGCATGCATATTAATAAGACCTCTCCATTTGTTTTCTGGTAATTTTATACTAATTGTGCTTTTAAAATAATGTTTAGAATAATGTTTACTTAATGACATAAGGGCCTCAGAGCTGCCAGTATCTATGCTCTGTCCTTCATCCTCTTCACGTGGGTGATAGATCCCTTTGCTCAGATGAGCCAGATGGCATGCATACATCAGAGAGGTCTGAGCTTGACATCCATTTGAGTTGCACTAAATGTTTGGTTACACATTTTTCTACTCTGAATCATTCACATGAAGAGCACAGTTTTCCTTTTTTCCTCTGCAGAAGCTTAAGTGACACTGAAGGGAAGGAAGTGAGGATTTAAATGATTAAAGGTGTCAGGTGGAAGAAAACTTTGAAAAGCTAAAACTATGTTTGGAATCATAAACCTTATTGTTAAAGGGACAGTCGTCAACATCAGCATCAGATTATTACTTCTTAGCAAAATAATTTCCCCACACTACCATCCTTTCGCACTTGTGCACAGACTGCTTTAAGTGCTTCTACATGGCTCAATATGTCCTTGGCGTTTATTGACTATAGCATTTAAAAGGGCATTAGATGTCTTTAGCGGCCATTCCAGCACCTTCTTGCAGGCTGCTGTGATTGTCCCAAAAGAGAGGTCACTTGGTGCCTGGCATGGGCTGCAGGCCGTCACTGCCACAGGGATCTTTCAGCTGAGGCTTAGGGGCTGGACAAGGAGACGAGTTAGAGGTTTATGGAGAACGTGACTAGACAGGTAACGCAAGTCCAGACAGCGAATGTGCCAAGTACACACCAACTTTATAGTCTTTAATATCTGTTTATGAAATAAAAATATTCTGTCTTCCCGAAAAGAAAGCTGGAAAGACACTGGAGAGAAAGGATGATAAATTTTAGTCTTTCTTCAGAGACTCTTGTATCCATAGAACCTATTTGTCATTTTCATAGATTTATGGCCTAATTATTTCTTTGGCAAAATTTCCTCCTCGGGAACATTTTCTTTCAGATATTCTGACATTTTTCTATCTGACATTAAGGGGCTGGGAAGGGAACTCCCTGATGTTGTACCTCCTGGACAGCTCAGGCACCACGCCAAGCCCTTGGCACATGCATTCAATCGATCATTAAACAAATATCAGTGAGTTCAGGCATCAATTCAGCTGATATTTGATAAACTTCTGTTATGTTCCAGGCGCTGTTCTGGAGCTGGGAAACGGTGGTGGGCATGACAGACAAGGCAGCTTGGAGAAGGGATCATCTTCTTTATATATTATCCATTGACAGGCACTTAGGTGTTTCCATACATGTTCATGAATAATGCTGCGAAGACATTGGTTTTTATTTCCTAATAAGAGTGGGAGGCAGTTTCTACAGGAGCATCTAGGGATAGGCCTGGTAGGGAGGCCAGAATGGGATGTGCATGGCCTTATGGTGAGACTCTATGGAGAGAAAGCTGCAGGGAGATGCTACAGGGGCTCTTTCAGCCACAGTATCTGTGAAATCGGGGAAAGACACTGTGTTTCAGTTGGATGGGCAGTAGGGGTGCCTAGCTCCAGAGGACTTGCTGAACACAAGTGTGAACACTTGTGGGACCAACAGCTGCTGAAACGTTGCATTATTAATATTGATATCATTTCATCTAGAGGAGCGGTTCTCAACTTGTGGGTCGTGACCCCTTTGATGGTGGAACGACCCTTTCACAGGGGTCGCCTAAGACCATCCTGCATATCAGATGTTTACATTACGATTCATAACAGTAGCAACATTACAGTTATGAAATAGCAACGAAAATAATTTTATGGTTGGGTCACAACATGAGGAGCTGTATTTAAAGGGCCAGAAGGTTAAGAACCACTGATTTAGAGGCAGACAGAGGTGGATGCGACTTGTAAACAATTAAGCATACTAGTAAGTCAAATGTTTCTTGGATTATTCTTTGCTGCTAACTGTAAGCTGTCCCATTTAATAACAAATCTTTCTTTTTTTCTTTGCACGGATTAGAATCAAGGTAATAGGTAAATTAGATGTCTATACCAGTTTTAAGAAACATCCTGATTCCAGAAACTTTAAAATGTGGAAGGGAAAATGTTTCTTTAGGAATAAGAAGGTAAGGTATATAATATGGAATTCCAAATATAATGGCACATTTCACTGGCATCAACTCAATTGTATCACTTTCCAGCAAAAGCATTGGACTCAAAGACCTACCTGGGCTCATATCTTGGCTCTTGATCTGCTCTAAGTTACTTAAGGATTTATTTAGGCTCCCTATATCTCACTTTTCTCTTTAGTAAACTGAGACAATTATCTATTATCTAATAATAGACAAACATGGTAATTAACTGTACCTCTGACACGCTTCCCATTGGCTAATCAGGAGGATATGCCAATTAACTGCCAACCAAGATGGCAGCTGGCAGCCAGGCAGCTGAAGTGAACAGGAGGTTTGCTTGCTCCAGTGATGGAGGAAGCCAATGTTCCCTGCCTGCTGCTGCCGGCCTCTGAGTTTACAGTTTGAAGCATTGTTACAAATATAGAAGCTAAACAAAACCCCAGAAACCTGCTTTCAGGAAGCCGGGATCTCAGAGCTGGAGTTGATACAGAGTTTCAGTGATAGACACAAACAAGTCTGGGCCCGAGGGTTTCCACTTTCCCAGCAGCAGAGGCTGCAGAGCTGGAGCCACAGCTAAAGCTGTTCCAGAATAAAAAAAAAAGAAAAAAAGGAGAGGTTGGGAGCTTCAGTCACCCGACAGCCTGAAAACAGTCCTCAGCCCCTCACCCAGGCGGGTCAGGCACCCCAGTGGGGACCCCCACCCTGATCCATATGCAAACTGCCCTAACAGCAGAAAGACTGGGAATGGCTGGTCACTATGACACACACTGACCACCAGGGTCCAGATGCTCAATGCAGGAGCTGCCCTCTGGTGGTCAGGTCGCTCTCACATGGGAGGAGCTCTGCTCAGCCACAAGCCAGGCTGATGGCTGCCAGCACAGTGGTGGTGGTGGGAGCCTCTCCTGCCTTCTCAGTAGCGCTAAGGATGTCTGACTACAGTTTAGGCCTGTTCCCCGCTGGCAAGTGCACATCCCCTGCGGGCTGCCAGGGTGCCAGAGGGATTGTCTGATTGCCATCTTAGGCCCAATACCCCTGTGGAGTGGGCCTAAGCCAGCAGGTGGTCATCCCCTGCGGGGTCCCAGACTGCGAGAGGGCACAGGCCGGGCTGAGGGACCCCTCCTCCCCCACGAGTGCACAAATTTTTGTGCACCAGGCCTCTAGTCTATATATAAAAGGCTAAGTGCAGCCTGACTGGTAGCTATGACATGCACTGACCACTAGGGGGCAGACGCTCAACCCAGGAGCTGCCGTGCCATGCACTGGCCATCTACATATATAAAGCCCTAATATGCAAATAGACCGAATGGTGGAACAACCAAAAACTGGTCCTTATGACATGCGTTGACCACCAGGGGGCATGCGTGGAACATGGCGGGCATCGGCTGCAGTGGGATGGTGGAGCAGGTGAGTGGGGGCACCAGATCAAGGCCAGTCGCTATCATTGGGGTGAGCTTTTGGTGGTTACTGAAAATTCTTTGCTCCTGCACGCCGCAGTCCTGCCTGGTGCTCACACCTGCTGCTGGCGCCTGCCCCGCTTTCACTTGCTGCCAGTGCCCGACGCTGGACCTGATCGCTTGGCACCGTCAACAGGTGTGAGTGGCGGCTGCCCCCCTGATCGCCCCTCAGGGATTCTCTGCCTCCCCCTGCTCCTGAGGAGCAATCAGGGCCGGCAGCCGCTGCTCGCAACTGCTGCAGGCACTGGAGCTACTGCTTATACCCACTGCTGGCACTGGGCCCACTAGCACCTGCAACCAGAGCCAGAGCCACCATTTGCACCCACTGCTGGCGGCCAGTGCCGGTCCTGATTGCTCAGCGACCTCAGAGGGTGTGAGCAGTGGCTGCTGGCCCTGATTTCCCCTAAGGGCTTCTCCACCTCCCCCTGCTCCTGAGGGGCGATCGGGGCAGCAGCTGCCATTCGCACCTGCTGATGGTGCTGGCCCTGCTCGCACCCGCTGCTGGCGCCAGCCCCAATTGCTCCATGCCATCAGCAGGTGCTGGTGCAATTAGTGTGTGGGAGTGGCAGGAATGGGGCTGCTGGCAGACAGGGGACCGGTGCATGAAATTTGGGCACTTGGGGTGGGGGGTGTCCCTTAGCCCAGCCTGTGCCCTCTTGCATTCGGGAGCCCTCAGGGGATGTCTGACTGATGGCTTAGCAGTCGGACATCCTTAGCACTGCGGCGATGGAAGAGGCTCCTGCCACTGCCGCTATGTTTGCCAGTCATGAGCCTGGCTCAGGGCTTCTGGCTGAGTGGCGCTCCCCCTATGGGAGCATGCTGACCACCAGGGGGAAGCTCCTGTGTTGAGCATCTGCCTCCTGGTGGTCAGTGTGCATTATAGTGACCAGTTGTTCCGCCATTTGGTCGATTTGCATATTAGCCTTTTATTATATAGGATTCTTTTATTTTTCCACTAGCAATAAACACGGCAGGTTATGTAATTGTCCTCTGCATTCATAATCCCCCCTCCCAGATGTATATCACTTTTCAGTAATAATAGAATATGTTACAAAGAAAAGTTAATGTACTGTATCATTCGTTGATGGGCACTTAGGTTGTTTCCAAATCTTAGGAACTGGAGAGCATTATGCTCAGTGAAATAAGCCAGTCAGTGAAAGAAAAATACCACATGATCTCACTAATTTATGGATAATAAAGACCATTATAAACTGATGAACAAAAATAGTTACAGAGGCAGAGCAGCATGAAACAGACTGTCAAACTACAGTAGGAAGGCCAGGGGGGGCGGGTAAGAGATCAATCAAAAGACTTGTATGCATGCATATAAGCATAACCAATGGACACAAGACACTGCAGGGTAGGGAAGGCTGGGGGAAGGCCAAGGGGAAAAAAAGGAGACAAATGTACTACTCGTCGTAATATTTTAAGCAATAAAAATAAATGAATAAATAAATAAATAAATGAATAAATAAATAAATAAATAAATGAATATTAGAAAAAAGAAGGTAATCATCCTCATGCATTAATGACCAGAAATTTAAAAATGAACAAACCTTTATACATTGTTACTCAGACCAAGCTCTGTTGACTCTGATCCGGTCACCATTGCTTTTTCTGACCACAGACTGCTTCCCATTGCTGTTGCCCATTTTCAGCTTTGATCTCAATGGAGGGAGCGACAGTAAGACTTGCTGAGTTCAGTGCCTTAGAAAGTTGAAACTAGTAGGTTGCTCTGACATAAGGTTAGTATGATTTGGCTCCTTGGATGTTTTGGTGGCCTTTACAAAGCCTTTATTTGGGGTCTTTCATATAGTGATGGGAAGAAGCTGAGCGTCTTGTGGGAAAAAGAAATTGAATAGTGGCTGAGGCAGGTTTAGTCTTTGTGCTATTAATCACCATCAGTAGAATGTTAGAAAATTCCTTCTAATCGCTCAGGCTACAAGCTCCTTATCTATAGAAAGAAATTAATGAGTACAGTGCTGGAGCCGCATATAAAAGAGTTATTTTCATCTGGGTCTTATCGGTTTGACAATGTGCTCAAATGAATGGCAATGAAAGAACAAGGCTTAGAGTTCATAGTATGAGTATCATGATGTCAAGATTACCAGTGTATTCAATACGGCCTTCAAAATAGCAGTGCCACTGGTGATTGACTATGAACATTGAACCGTATTCTTCAAATGCAAAACACGGGCCTGGCAGAGCCTGCAGATGCTCTGCGGCAGACCTGGTCTTTCACCTGTCTCGTTAGTAGACCTGACCCAAATGTAGCATCAGTGCAGGGCTCTGTGTGAGCTGATAGAATACTTAGTTTATTCATAGTTGTATGTCTCCCTCTGTCATATGTTTAACAGGTAGGTTGCTCTGTAGGTGTTGCTGTCCTGTGATGGGAACAGGTGCAGGTGTAAGGAGCTCGCAGAACAAAAGGCAAACGCAAAGGCAAAGGAGAAACATTAGCAACCTAAGGCTTGGGACTGGGGAAGCTTCATCGTAACTGCGCCAGAGCACTGCTCCTGTGACGTAGGCCACGCCAGTTTCATTGCCACAGGCAAGTAGCTGGATTAATCTGCTTTCTGCATGTGTTCCATTGTTGACCTGTCACATCTGCAAGAGTGGAAGGATGCAAAATGTGGATCAGGAGCTTATATGTGCCAGACGGGAGTGTGTGCTGTGGTCTCTCCTGACTGCGGAAAAGCCTGGCTTAGAATGTTCTTGAGTTACAAAAACATCTCCTCATTACCGTGTACAATTAATTACACAGCGTATTGTTTGCTGTAAATAGCCACAGATTCGTCTTCAGTTCGATTTTAAAAGGCTTACTCTTTGCCTAACAAAGGAACTGTCTCTCCAAGGGAGATGTGGCGCAATCCTGACAGGACCCTGGTGTTTTTAAACAGTGACTCCTAGTTGCAAATTTTCCTCTTTTTAATCATTAAGGACCTCTTTTATTCTTTAACTCTGTCAAGCATACCATATTTTGAAAATTGTGGTTCATCAAACTGCATGTACTAAGTAAAATTTCTTCCCATTTTAACTAATTACAATATCTATAATTCAACAGTTCTGATCAATTAATACAATTATAGCTGAGAAAGAAAAAAATGATATAGTCAGGTTTTTGTTGATTTTTTTAAGAGACATAGTGTTATTTCCATTAGTTATTATTGAAAAATAATGAGAAACAGATCTACAACTTTTTTTATCCTCACCTGAGGAAATGTTTATTAATTTGAGAGAGAGAGAGAGAGAGAGAGAGAGAGAGAGAGAGAGAGAGAGAGATCAGTTGCCTCCCTTACATGCCCTGACCAGGAATCGAACCTTGGTATACAGGAGGACACTCCAACTAACTGAGCCATGTAGCCAGGGCTACAACTTTATTAATTCCTTCACAGTCCACTTGGAATTCATGTACCTTATAATAGACAACTTTGAATTACCAATGTCTTAACATATAGCTGCTATATTTTTATTATTAATTATAATTATAGTAAGTAACTTGTTATGCAGATATTTTTGTATTATCTTATGTAAGTCATCAGAATAATTTCTTCAAATAAATATGTTATTCCCACAATATGAAGAAACTTGAGTCAAAGAGTACAAATGACTTGTCCCATATCACATAGCTGGTCTGCGATGTCAACTTCAAAATCAGGCCCAAAGCCCCCTTTTCAAACATCTTGGTCATGCACACTCATTCTGCAAGGTTTGAACAACTCTGCACTCCTTTATGCATTTTAAAGTGGATATGTAAAGTTTTTTATTACAAGTTTAAATAATTTCAAATGTAAAGTTTCCAGCATATTGTAAACATTTCCATTTTAACTAGAAAACTGTTCCACCAGTCTTTTGAATGTGTAAGAATTACACCCATGTGTAAAATAGAAGACACACACACACACACACACACACACACACACACACACTTAGAATGTGTAAAAGCCTATCTAATAAAGAGGGAATATGCTAATTGACCCTCACACTGCCGCAAAGATGGCAGTGCACACAGCCACAAGATGGCAGCTCCCAGTCCCCTCAGCCCCACCGGAGCAGCAGGCATGCG
>NW_006291976.1:448692-449325 GCF_000327345.1 Myotis davidii
ATGCACTGGGTCTAGTATGTAAATAAAAATATCATTCATTTTTAATTATATATATAATTGATTTCAGAGAGGAAGGGAGAGAGAGATAGAAACATCAATGATGAGAGAGAATCATTGATTGGCTGCCTCTTGAACACCCCCTTTTGGGGATCGAGCCTGCAACCTGGGTATGTGCCCTTGACCAGAATTGAACCCAGGACACTTCAGTCCACAGGCTGACACTCATTTCGATAATTATATATGGGTAGTCATGATATTCAGAATCATACTATGGTTAACTATTTAAATTAGAAAAACATATATAGTGTGAATTGCATAGAACAAGTTTATTTAGCACTGGAAGGCTAAAGACATTTCTAAATGCATTTCCAGAACCTGCTGTGCTTTTACTGCCCAAAGACAGTAAAATATGTGCTTCTCCACATAATTTTGAATGTAAAAAAAGGCAATCAAAGAAATAAATTACAAGTTTACTTTTTATCTGAATGTCACTGATCAGCATGAATTTTTTATTTGTATTTTTTTTGCTAAAATGCCTCCCTTAATAGCTTTGTGATTTTTGCTCAAAAATTATAATGGTAGTAGAGATGGTAGAACAACATCATTCTGTTCTTCTGGAGTGGTCTAACTTTC
>NW_006291976.1:449354-450247 GCF_000327345.1 Myotis davidii
ATTCCTTTGAGCTTTCTTACTTCTGTTTTGCTGAGGAAGAGGAAATGACATGAGGACTTATTTTAATAGCACTGGTCTTCTGTGAAAATTATACTGAGAGAAGTGGTTTATTCAAGGAATTCAAAGTAGTTCACAAACCCCTTGAATGTCTTTATTATGTAGCCAAAGAATAGGACACAGTTCACTCTGTGGCCACGTCTTTCCCTCAGCCCACTTTCTTTTGGCCTAAACATAAGTATGAATAGTCTCATTTTTGCCTACAGTTTCAAAAACACAACAGGACAGTGAGAGCCTTCAGTTACACTTTCCTAGACTACCACAAGGTGGGGCTAAATTTTAAGTGGAAAGCTATTTTTGTGGTCTGAGCAAGCCTTCCCTAGTTTTATTTTGCTATTGGTGCTGCTGTTGGGGGGTGAGGTGGGGTGGTGATTTTCTAACAATGTAAGGCTTACACAATTTAATTAGGAATTGAAATATTTTACCATAACTCTGTACAATATTTTACAATATTTCTTCTTTACAGAGGATGTATATACTTCTTTTTTTTCCCTTTTACCAAGTAGTGAGTTCGAGTATTTACTATATAGGTACCCCAAATTATTGTACTGACTATGATCTGCATATATGACATAAAATGACACTTTAAAAGAGAGTTTTATAGCATTCCATAAGATAATATAACTCTTCATAGCCTTTGTTTCTTTTTCCCTTGCCTCCCCACTCCTTCTTTTTATTTCTTCTTTCTACTTTTGCACTGTTCTCCAACTTCTACCAGTTGGCTAATATGCTAGGGCATTTTTCCATTTTCTGTTCTTCTTCCCACCTCTGTGACTGGGGAGGATGGGCTATCCATGCTAAGATAAAATTGAAGGAATTTTCTGAGTTGGAAAGAG
>NW_006291976.1:450299-450609 GCF_000327345.1 Myotis davidii
TTTGATGATCTGATATTATGTGCCAAATATTGATACAAATACAATTATATTGATAATTATTCATTAATCAACTATTCATAGAGAAATGGCTCTGGGCCAGGTGTTAAGTGTACATTAGTTAAGAAGAAATACATGAATTCTTTCCTAATCAAGTTTTTATAAATGCAGATATTACGTTTTCAGTTGAAAGTCCCCTTATGCCCCTTTAGCTCATTTTGAGTCCATTTTCCCTGACCAGTCCTGTCCCCAGCAACCGTTCTGATTTATATCCCTATAGATTAATTTTGCCTCTTCTTAAACTTTATGTAAA
>NW_006291976.1:450688-458324 GCF_000327345.1 Myotis davidii
TTGATTTATTTCACTTCACCTTTTTTAAATAAATCTTTATTGTTGAATGTATTATATATGTCCCTTTTCCCCCCATTGCCCTCTCCCACCCACCTCCTCACCACAAGCCTTCACCACCCTATTGTCTGCGTCTGTGGGCTATGCATATACCTATATGAGTTCATTGGTTGATCTCTTTGCCCCTCTGTCTTCCCCCTTTTTTATGTATGACTTTTTCCCACTCAGCCTAGTATTTTTGAAGTTTATTCATGTTGTTAAGTGTATCAATAAAGAGATTCTTTTTATTGTGAGTAATCTTCTATTGTATAAACACACTACAAATTGCTTGTCCAGTCTATAATTGGTGACACTTCTGTTGCTTACAATATTTGACTATCATGAATAAAGATGCTATGACCTTTCTTGTATGTCTTTTTCGCGGACATGTGCTTTAATTTCTTTTGGTTGCATATCTAAAAATGGGTCTGCTGGGTCTTAGTGTAGATGTATTTTTAACATTACAAAAATTTGCCAAATAGTTTTCCAAGGTAGTTCTACCATTTTATACTCTCAAGAATAGTGTAATAAGTTCCTAGTTGCTCCACATACTCAACATTTGGTACAACCTGTCTTAATTTTAGCCATGCTAGTGGGTATAAAATAGTGAGGATATTTATTTATCTCAATTATGAGCAATAAGGTAGATCTCTAGAGCTCATGGTGAGAAAACCTCGGGAGATCAAGAGTGAAAAGAGGACTCTTGGAGAAGAAAAAAAGTAACACTAGGAGGGCACTGTGTGTGAGGGGATCCGAGTCTTCCATGTAGAGCAGCTGTCTAGGAAAGCGAGGTAAGGTCACTGAAAGTGCAGGTGGGAGCAGGGAGGGACCTCAGGAATGTGGTGCATTTTGCTGTGTATAGCCCAAACGATAGCTTAGGCTTTATAAGGAACCTACATTATGGTAGAATGTTTACATTATGATAGTCCAGAACCTCTTATGGGATCTTAAAATGTGGGTCATGCTCTATTAGAGCACTTAAACCTAGTTATCGAAGACAGTTCATCCTGAAGAGGACTCTCATATTAAATATACCACTTATGGATGGGATATTCTGGTTCGAGAACTTTTAATCATAGCTGGAAAGGGGGTTTTATTTAGATCTTCTGATAGTAATATGAACGCAATGCCTACTAAAAGGGGAATGTAGAATTTATTGGTACTATAGGTAATCAAAACAGTTTGGCAAACGTTTATTGGTCATAGAAATGATGGAGTTAGTATATTTAGATCTTGGCATTAAAAAAATTTTGCATTGCCCTAACCGGTTTGGCTCAGTGGATAGAGTGTTAGAGCGTGGGCCTGCGGACTGAAGGGTCCCAGGTTTGATTCAGGTCAAGGGCATAGACCTAGGTTGTAGGCACATCCCCAGTAGGGGGTGTGCAGGAGGCAGCTGATCAATGTTTCTCTCTCATCAGTGTTTCTAACTCTCTATCCCTCTCCCTTCCTCTCTGTAAAAACATCAATAAAATATATTTAAAAAAAACTAAAAATAAAAGAAATTTGCATCACTGTGGTTACTTTTTAAATTCAGCATTTTAAAACTTGTCAGCCAACTTTATAAAAAATAAAAAATTTATTTTAAAATAATAATTTTAGATTTATAGAAAACTCATGAAGATTATAAAAAGATCCCATATATCCCCTCATCCAGATTTCCCTAATGTTAACCAGCTTATATAAACACTAGAGGCCTGATGCACAAAAATTTGTGCACTGGCGGTGGGGGTCCCTCAGCCTGGCCTGTGCCCTCTTGTAGTCTGGGGCCCCTCTGGGGATGTCCACTTGCTGGCTTAGGCCTGCTCCCTGGGGCATTGGGCCTAAGCTGGCAGTCAGACATCCCTCTGACAGCCTGGGAGCCCTGTGGAGAGCAGGCCTAAGCTGCAGTCGGACATCCTTAGCACTGCTGAGGAGGCGGGAGAGGCTCCCGCCACCACAGCTGTGATGGCAGCTGTCAGCCTGGCTTGTGGGAGAGCACTTACCACCAGGGGGCAGCTCCTGCATTGAGCATCGGCCCCCTGGTGGTCAGTGTGTGTCATAGTGACCAGTCATTCCCTGTCATTCTGCTGTTAGGGTCAATTTGCATATTACCCTTTTATTACATAGGATGGTGCATTTGTTAAAACTGAAAAATTAACATTGATAAATTATTACTAACTCCTGAGATCTGTAAGAATTTCTTAGTCTTTTCTTGTTTTACATGATCTTGATAGTTTTGAAGAGTCCTGGTCAAATATTTTTTAGAAAGTTCCTCAATTGACATTGCCTAATGCTTTTCACATGATTAGATTGGGGTTATGATTTTGGGGGACAGATACCAAAGAGGTAGAGAGCACTTCTCATTCCATCATATTAGGGCGCTATAATATCAACATGACTTATCACTGGCGATGTTACCAAATTTCTCCATTGTGAGGTTACTACTTTTCCTGTTCTACTTAATTCTTTGAAAGAGGGAGGTTAAGTCCCATCCACACTCAGCAGGTGTGTGCCTTGGTATGGGAAAGGGGAGACTGGAGATTAAGCTCCATCTTTTGGAGGGAGGAGTAACTACATATATTTTTGGAATTTTTCTGTAAGAATAACTTGCATCTTATTTTCATGTATTTACTTATTTGCTAATTTATTTATATCAGTTATGGGCTTATGAATATTTATTTTATACTTTGGGTTATAGTCTAATAATACACTATTTTCTTCAAATTCTTACAACTTTGGTCTTTGGGAGCTCTCAAAGGAGTTCCAGTGTCCTTTTGACATACATACCCCCTATTTATTTATTTTCCATTTTAACTCTTCTTAACTTTCTAGCACATCTAGAAGATGCTCTAGACCAGGGGTGGGCAAACTTTTTGACTCGAGGGCCACAATGGGTTCTTAAACTGGACCGGAGGGCTGGAACAAAAGCATGGATGGAGTGTTTGTGTGAACTAATATAAATTCAAAGTAAACATCATTACATAAAAGGGTACGGTCTTTTTTTTCAATAGTTTTATTCATTTCAAATGGGCCGGATCCGGCCCACGGGCCGTAGTTTGTCCGCGGCTGCTCTAGACTCATATTTTCTCTGTACCAGTCCTAGAGTCAGCCATTTCTCCAACGATTCCAAGTTCCTTTTATTGGAAAATTGTGTTTTGAAACCAAGATCTGAGTACTGAATGTGCTTATTGTTGGGGTGTCATTGCCTCTAGGCTCTCTCTAAACACAGAGTTATGAAATATGTGTATGCATACCAAATATATATAGGTATTACCTATCTATCTATCTATCTATCTATCTATCTATCTATCTATCTATCTATCATCTAGCATGTATCATCTGTCTATATTAAACATACCACAGGGATTATCCTACACTTTCCCCTTACTTATTTGTAATTTCTTTTTCTGATAATAAGAAACCTAAATCCTATTGATATAGCTTTTATTCACTTACTTTTTCAATCTTAGTAAGTATATAACGTACT
This sequence comes from Myotis davidii, assembly GCF_000327345.1. Lineage (NCBI taxonomy): Eukaryota > Metazoa > Chordata > Mammalia > Chiroptera > Vespertilionidae > Myotis > Myotis davidii. Next base: position 454,191 of record NW_006291976.1, read on the forward strand.
TCCAGAATTGTTAATGGATACTCCTATGAGAAACAAATTCGCTAACTAGCACACTGTGTTCATGTACATTTTTTGGCTTTTAGTCTTACAGGTTTCATCAAAACACCATCTTTCCAAGTTAATTAGGTAAATTCCTCTTTCCCGTTCCACTTCTAATGAGGTTATTCATACATTATAATACAAATGAATTCATATGCCAATCAACTTTGTATAAAAAGGTATATTTTTCTCTCTGTTGCTGTTCCTTTGTTTAGCACTGTAAGTTGTGATGGTCTATGGATACCCTATAAATTTCGAAGAGACTTTAGTAGTCAAAGCACAGTTTTCAGGGGTAGACTAGTTGGGTATGAATTTGAGGACTGACTCATATAGTATTTAAAATTCTCTATGAAATCTAAGTTATATTATGGAGTGTTTTTTAAACAGAACAGAATTTTTACAGTGGCTTATGAAATAAATTGACATGAAATATAGGGCATACCAATATGAAAGTCAAAAGATGTGATGGAAAATATCTACTCCATGCCAGATATTTCTCCTATTATGCTTCTTTTGGTAGACACAGATGCTAGAGACTTGATAAATCATTGATAGACCATGTGCTAATTTTTCAAATGGCTGAATTATGTTTTGATGTTTATTTCTTAGGACAGAATTTATTATTCTTTACCTCTCCTTTCTTCAAGATTTTAATCTGAAAAAGTACTGCCATAAGTACTTTTATCACAAGAACTACTTTCACTTATTATTCAGGCTACTCCTGTAATTGTTTGCCATATTTTAGAATTTTTACACTTCCATATTTAACTACAGTCATAGGTTTCTTAATGATGGGATATATCCTGAGAAATATATTTTTAAGGTGACAGTCATTAAGTGACCGTCATAGACTGAAAGTACACAAATGTAGCCTACACACCTAGGTTACATGGTATAGTCTATTGCCATAGGCTACAAACCTGTACAGTATGTTACTATAGTGAATACTGTAAGTAATTATGTAAGTATTGGTGTATCTAAACATATCTAAATGTAGAAAAAACAGAGTAAATACACAGTTTAAAAGAGAAAAATTGGTATATCTGCTATAGGGCACTTACCATGGGGCACTCAAGGACTGGAAGTTGCTCTGGGTGAGTCAGTGAGTGAGTGGTGAGTGAATCTGAGGCCTAGGACATTGCTGTACTGTACATACACGGGCCACACAAGGCCTCTCCCTGTTTCTTTCTGTCAGTGTCAGAAATAGAACATTGAACTGTCAATGCTGCTCCACAAACGGGGATGTGGGCTGGATTGATTGGAAGTAATCAAGGAGCAACTGGCTGAGTAAGGCACAGATCACCACAATAGTGACTGTCAGGAGGGTGAAAGGTGGCCTGAGGATCAGTAGAAATAGGAAACCAAGATGCAGAAATAAAGGAACATAGGGGGTTGTCATGGTAATTTGGTTTTGGCTGTTGCATATTGGTGCAGTGGTCAGATTAAGGAAGTTGGTGATAGTCACACAAAAAAGAGGGTGTGTAACATGGAGGTGGTGTCGTATTCAGGAATATATATTGTTAATTCTCACCAGAGGATATTTTTTCCATTGACTTTTTAGAGATTGGAAGGGATGGGGAGAGACACAGAGAGAGAGAAACATTGATATGAGAGAGACACATCGACTGGTTGCCTCCCACAGGTGCCCCAACTGAGACCAAGGATTGAGCCTGCAACCGAGGTAGGTGCCCTTGACAGGAATGGAACCCGTGACCCCTTCAGTTCACAGGCCTACGCTCTAACCAGTGAGCAAAACTGGCTAGGGCAGGATTCAATTTTTTTTCTTTGGAAGTTTGTTTATGGTTTCATTGACTCTATCTGGCACAAAGGGCTCTCTCTGGCATTGAATTGGTGGAAAAAATAAAACTTATCTATGCTTCACAGCATTAAACTTGAAAATATTTCTAAAGTACAGGGTCAGGCTGGCTCCACACTATCACAGAAAGCTTTTACTAAAGTGGCAATGGCACTTAATACCCGTTAAGATAGCTCTTGTGGACCTGTGTCCTTGTACAGGGCCATCGGTCCTCAACAAAGAATTTACATAATGTCCTCTGAAGACCATCAGCTAGATCTGGGAGGGCTCTAGTGCCTCTAAGTATGTAATGTTGGGGATATCTCCTCTGTGCTTAAATAGGTCATTGGCTGACTGATTGGGAGGGGATCTGTCAAAATGAAGGTCTTATGAGTGAGAGGGACTCTATTGCCACTCCCCAAAGGTATTGCTGCTGTCAGGGGGAAAAAATCCTCCTGAACTACATATCCTTACATTTCTTAGTGGAAATTCAGCTTCATTATAATCTTATGGAACCATTGTCATATATGTGGTCTGTTGATTAAAACATGTGGAATGTGAGTGTATTTTTCTTTATCTAATTAGTCCTGATATCTTCAACACTTAAATATCACCACCCATAGCTACTTTTCCACTTTTCTTTAACCATCATCCTAGCTGGTTAAACCAGATACAGTTGCTTAATCCTGCTTCAATACTGCCTGCTTTACTCCTAGTATTAAGGTCTTCAAGACATCCACTTCTTTTTTTTCTTCTCCTTTTATAATTAATCTTGGGTATCTGAGGGTTGTACTCCTTACCAATTATTTTTTAAATTTTTACTGCTATGAACTTAATGTCTTTTCTATATTGTACGGCTTTGTTCTTATTATTTTTTTCTCTTCTACAGATTCTTATTGTGCACATGTTCAAACTCCTCTACTCTCCTATAGTATTTGACTGGATAACTGGGCCTTTATTTGTTGATTATCACTTGTTGGAGTAGTTGGGGGATATGTGTTTATTTTATATTATCTCCGTGTGGAAATAAGAGTGGAGAATAAAATAGTCTATACCTGATATCTCCAACCCATTGCAAACTGACTTCTAGCCGTCACTAAAACTACTCTCTTCAAGTTTCCCAAAGATTTCTAATTGCAAAACCCTAAGAATATTTTCCATTACAAATGGCATTATTGAACTACTTTGCCATGTTTAAATATTGAGTCCCACATTCAGAAAATTCTTTGTCATGACATTCTTTTAATTCTTTCCAGTCCTTGTCACACCATTCTCTCTCCCATCTGAAAGCTGTCCTCTTAGATGTTGGTGTTGCTCAAGTATTTTTGTTTGCTTTTATGTTCACTATATTCTCCCTATGTATGTATCCTGTTGCTGATATAATGAAGTACTACAAACCTAGTGGCTTAAAACAACACAAATTCATCCTTTTAGAGGTTTGGCGGTCAGATGTTGCAAGACGAGTTTCATTGAATTCAAGCCAAGGTGTTGCAAGGGCTGGAGGTGATGGGGAGAGGATATGTTTCTGGTCTCTCCCAACTTTTAGTAACTACCTGCACTCATGGCTTGTGGTCTCCTTCTCCATCTTCAAAGCACGTCACTCATATCTCTGATTCTGTCATCACCTCCTCCTGCAACTCTGATTCCCCCTGCATTCTCTTTATAAGGACCCTGTGGTCACAATATTGAGTTTCCCCAGGAATCTAGCAGAATCTCTGTATCTCAATTCTTTTCATTTAACCACATAAACAAATACCTTTTTGCCACATACGGTAACATTCATAAATTCCAGGCATTAGGATCTGGAGATCATTATTCAGCCTGTCACACTCTTGTGACACTCCTTCATTCTTTAGTTTTGATGAAAACCTCAATGCGCATGATTTCTGTATCTGCATCTCCTACCCAGCTTTCTCTCCTGCGTTCAATATCCCCATGTCTAATGCTTGCTAGACATTTTCATCTGGATCTACTTCAAATTCCATTATAAGACATAGACCTTATCGTCTTCACAGTACCATTTTCTCTCCCTGTGCTCTCTCTATCAGTTAATAGTCTCCATAATTGAAACATGGGGTCAGGTGGAAAAGTCTCACCCCTCCCTCAGTTCCTGTACTAAATCAGCCATCATGTTCTGTTAATTAACTTCCCTATATTTATCTAAACTGTCCCCTCTAATGCATCTTTATTTTAATTGTCAATGTCTTCTTTTGCCAATTAGGATGATAGTGTTTAATTCTTGTGAGCCTATTGCATCGACTTCACAGATGGAATTGAAGTACAGGGAGGGGAGGACCAAC
>NW_006291976.1:458578-466778 GCF_000327345.1 Myotis davidii
GTATATGTTGGTTTTATTATATATTTCAATAAAATCAGAAATATTCTTTGTGTCTTCTTCATGGGTCTTTAGACAATAATCATAGTAGAAGCAATTACCAGCAATTACCACGCTGAAGAAAAGCAAACGAAGTCTTTTTGTTGTTGTTGTTAATCCTCCTCCGAGGATATTTTTCCATTGATTTTTTTTCTAGGGAGAGTGGAAGGGAGGAAAGGAGGAAGGGGGAGGGGGTAGAGAGAGAAAGAGAGAGAGAGAGAGACATCAATGTGAGAGCGACACATTGATTAGTTGCCTCCCACATGCACCCTCCTATCAACTGAGGCTGGGGATCGAACCTGCAACCCAGGTATATGCTCTTGATCAGAAATTGAACCAGAGCTCCTTTGGAGCATGGACCAATGCTCTAACCATTTAGGAACACTGTCCAGGGTCTAATTCTATATTTTATATGGATTTCTGTTTTAATAAAAAGTTGTTTTATGCAAAATAATAAAAATAAAAAAATCATGAAATTAATGTTTAATACTAAAAAGAATGATTTCATTACGCTTAAGAAAGTATTTTCTATTGAGCCAGAGCTCCTTTGGAGCATGGACCAATGATCTAACCATTTAGGAACACTGTCCAGGGTTTAATTCTATATTTTATATGGATTTCTGTTTTAATAAAAAGTTGTTTTATGCAAAATAATAAAAATAAAAAAATCATGAAATTAATGTTTAATACTAAAAAGAATGATTTCATTACGCTTAAGAAAGTATTTTCTACTTTTCTCTGTTCAAAATAAACAAGTTAAAGGCATAATGAAGAAAACATATAAAGGATCATTATTCATACATAAATTCCTCATCACTAATTAGTGATACTAGTAAAATTCCTTCTTGTTTGTATATGTATCAAATCAAGCGTGAAAGTACCAATAACTTGTTCCAACTTGTCAATTTACTCAACAGCTATATGTCTATTTTGTATCTCACAAACTGGGTGATAATAACTTTGAATAAAAAGAAGTGGTTTTCTTTGTGAAAAGAACACGCAGCTTTGTTTGGAAGTGGATCTTGCCACAGTCTAATATCAGCTTGTTACTGATTGCTGCATTCCACTGAATGTGAGTGACAATGTAGCTTTGCCAAACCTTTGCTCATGTTTACTTAATTCTCCAGTGTATAAAGGGTATCACCATCAATTTTATACATTTACATTAGTTTTCAGTGATTAATATTGACTTCCTTTAAATCTGGCCAGATTTTATAGAAATTATGTTATGCCATTTATATAATGAGAATAAGCTATTGTCATGGACAATAGTTTGATAAAGGCCAAGGGAGGGGGAGGTGGGTGGAGGTGGGCAAGGGGAGGAAAGGGGGACACTTGCAACTGTGTCAACATTGAAATTTTTTAATTAAAAAATAAGTAAATAAACTGCAATAATAAAGCTTTACAGACATAAAAAGGCGAAGGTATTATTTTTTTTTGCTAATGGAAAACTACCAATAAAAAGCAAACAGCAAAAAACAAAGGTGCTCATTTTTGAAATAGGACACCAAGTAGAGCAGGGAACAACTGAGGAAGAAATGCTGCTACACTAATCGGAAATCAAGGACACTGAGAAGCAATGACCTCATCAGCCTGGAGACAATTAACTTTAATATGGTTCATTACATAATCTGAAGACATAAGCATAATGTAAACCATGAAAAATGAAGAAGTGACAAGAAGAACTATGGATAGAGAAGAAGTTGAGCACTTCTCCTTGGTAGCTTTAATGCTATTTGAGTTTTAAAAATACTGTAGTTATCTTGTTAAAAAATGTTGGAAGTAATTAATGATGATATTTGAATGGGGCATTTGCTTTTATACTCTAACCAAATTATTTAAACTACTTCTTGATGAATTTAAAGGTGCAGGTGGTGGCTATTGCCTTATAAAAATGGACGGTAACGATGGGAAATTTGGGACATGACTCTTGGTTTCAAAACCTCTTTTGTTTGTTTTCTCATACAAAAGTACTGAACACTCTCAGTTGTGGTGTCTCTGAACAAAGATGCCATTTGTTAAAATGCTCAGTAATATACTCGTCTGTGCTCTCCCTAAGATGCTCTTCTTCATATTGTGCAGAGTTGGTGATCTCCTCTAGCCATTGCTTCAAGATCATTTCTGGTCATTTCAAATCCTACCTGTCCATTCTTTTAGGCTGGTCTTAGTTGTAGGATTGACCATTTGAGTCATCTTTTCAAATCTCAGTATCCACACAGCCAAGTCTCTCTTTCTCTATTCTCCTTGCCTCCTGGACCCCCTGGACCTGGCCAACAGTGCTTTCACAGTATATAATTGTTCTGGCTCACTAACTGACGAGAAATTCCCAACAGCCAATCATTCTAGTTTGTGTGGATGAACATCTTTTGATTATTGAAAATAAAAGGTAGCAAGCTCAAACACTTTTTTCTGGTATAAAGGGACATTATATTAGATTTAATGGCAGAGCACAACATATTTGGTATGAGTCAAGGTGGGATGATTTTTCTTGCACAACCTGGATTAAAATCCTCTTCACTGAGTCAATCAAGTCACAGGTTAGGACACCAAATGAAGGATGTTGGGGCCTCTTTATTAAGTAAAAGAACACATCTGGCCCTAACATAGAAGTGGCACTTACTAGATCTTTTTTTTTTTTTGTCCCATTAAAAAATAGTTTCTGTAGAGGGTAGCTTTTCTTTGTATTGATTTATTAATGACTGATGTGCTTTGAAAATCGGCCCTGTTAGACCAAAAGAAGGTGAAATAAAGAGGCTGATGTATTTTATTGACTTTGATTATATTTTTGGATAATATTATAGGTAGATAATATATAGCAGGTATGTTCCAAATTTGAATGATATAAAAATTGTGTGTGTGTGTGTGTGTGCGCGCGTGCTCTCATGTGTAGTGGGGGAGATCATGAAACATATAACAGGTATGTTCCAAATTTGAATGATATAAAAATGGTGTGTGTGTGTGTGTGTGTGTGTGTGCGCACGTGCTCTCATGTGTAGTGGGGGAGATCATGAACAGACTACATGGCTAAATTTTCATGGTATGCAACTGATTTCCTAAACAACTGAGGCAGTTGGACCTGCTAGTTTATGTTCCTGGGACTAATGGACTGTTATTGGATGGGTAGCTTTTTTTGATCTGTACAACACTCTCTTCATGTCACTTCTCAGGTCAAAAGTTAAAATGATTTTTTTCCCAATGACTGCCAGAGAAAGTCCATAGTAAGGCCTTCTGCAATCTGGTCTTTATTTTCTTATTCTAATTTCTCATTATTCCCCAATACACATTCTCTGATTGAGATTGGATGGTATTCCCAGTATATCCAAACACAACATACTCTCTTCCTTCTCCATGCCCACTTCATTCATTTCCATCCATTCAAATTTTACTCATTCTTCAAAGACCAATTCAAATTCTACTTTCTTAATGAGGAGATATCTGAAATTCATCTATTTTTAAAAATATTATAATACTTATTTTCCATATGACATCTGATCTGGTACTATTTTGTAATGCTATTTAATTTCTGATATTATTTAACTTCTCTTATAGTTATTAGAGTGTAACTTTTCCAAAGGCAAGGACCATATATGATCTTTATAATATCCACTTGTGCTTGGTTTAACACCAATCTTTCAGTCACACACATACGTGTTGAGATGAATGGATATGGATGAATTAAATTAGGCGCGACGAGTATGTGTAACTGGATCAATAAAAATCTATTTTTACTACCTAAGAAAATAACTCAAATGATATTTTCTACAAATAATGAGCTAGACTTTTCTTCCCTCCCCAAGGGATAGTCTTTCTTAGAGACAACCTTCTAAAATAGAACTATGAAATGAGATTTTGCAGTGCTAAGGGCCCAGCTGTGATTAACTATGTGCCAATGGACCATGGACAGGTTCCTCAATCTTTGGATGCCTTTGCTTCTCTATCAAGAAAATGCAATAAGGTACCTTCTTTTCCCTGCTTGAAAGTAGAAATCATAGGTAATAATGAGTTCTACCCTTGCCTTTCTTGTTATTTTCAAACAAAGAATAGTTATCAAGGTTTCAGGGTCAGTTTTAAGAAAACCACACGAAAATCTTTTAAAAATATTGCATGAGGTAATATTGTTCTGCTAAACTATCAGCATATACAATCTTTGGTAAAAAGATTATACGTATAAGAAAGGTCAAGAGCAAATATTTTGTGTTTTTGTAAATTATGTTGTTTCTTATGATATATTCAAAGCTTAGTTGGCAGATAATTAACGAATTGAAAATTTATACATTTGTAAACTACAGAACAATGTACTACACATAAACCACACTTAAGGTAATATTCTGTACACAAATTTATTATAACAGAACATGACAGTAAGGTGCCTAATTTTCATTTTACATTTGTAAGCTCTTATTGTCTATTTGCTCATTTAGAGTCTGTAATTAAGATAAAAGACAAGCTTTTCTGAGAACCTGGGAAGGGCGGAGCAACCAGTCACGGTTCCCCAAATAATGCACCAGCCGGCCCTGGTGCTGGAGTGACTGCACAGGAGGGATCGTTTAGAAATCTGAGGAAACGCAGCATTACTGAGCATCTGTTGAAAACTGAGCAAATTCTTAGCATGGTGCAGTTTATAGCTTTCACATTCGACTGTGCTACGTTTTCAATTACTTCATACATTTGTGAAGGTGGGTATTGGGAAGTTATTACAGCAAAAAGCAAGAGCTACAGGAGAATCAATGTGGAACAGAAAATGAAGGTGGCAATGTCTAATTTCATCCCAAGGTTTGTGAAGCTGTGCAGTACCCAACCTATTTAGTTAAAATAACTAATCAAAGAGTTTCAATTATTTAAGAATTAAATAAAATACTATTTTCCACTTTTCATGTATTTTCAAATGTTACGAAGTTGTTAGGATATAACTAAATACATATTAAATTATGTGGGCGCAACCACCATGAACATGGAATTGTTAGGTATTTTTTTTGGCTAAGGGTGCTGTTAAAAATTAGTTAGAAAACCTGAAAACCGAGAAAATGTGGGAATTTTCTTCTCTGAGATAAAAGTGAAAAAACCTTAATGGATGGAGCAGACACACGTGCAGTTTGTTTGCATAACCCGCAGGAAACACAGAGTCCCTGTTGGGAGCTGGGTGTAGAGGACTTGGGCTTTGGGAGGATTGTCTACATAGGTACATGCTGCTTATTAGGAAGCAAGGATTCCTCTATGTACTAGTATGTGGCCCCAGTAAGATCCTGTGCACATTATAGAGATGGAGCATTTCCCACCATCTGTACCCAGTGGTGGTACAGATGCCTGTCCATTTTTGTATACCAAGGGGACTTTATGACCATTTTGCTCACTGTAAGGAGAACTGAGAGAAATGGGTAAACATGTTTTATCTTCAAGGTTTCACATCTTTTGGTGGAGAAATGTTTTGGATTAATTTTAGCACACACTTGTGTTTTTAAGCTTGAACTAATCTATTTATTGCTGAAGTCACTCATTTCAATATCCACATTGAAAGTTTTTCCAGAAGTGATTACAGCATGAGTAAAATTGTGATTTGTTTTTTAAATTTCTTACACAGAAAAATCTTCCTATTAATTATTTTAAGGGATCTGAGTACATTGCCACTTAATTATGATTAGGAACATTTGGTTAATGTTTATTTTAAATCTAGTGACAAGGCAAGGGTACAACATTGTATTCTTAATGTTAATAGTTTTAAGAATTCCAATATTTGTGTTAAAATTGAATTTTAAAAGTAGATTCTTTATTTTAAAATAATGATTAAATAATAGATTGCATACTGGTGACAAATTGAAAATATGTAAGTAAATGTCTATTAACATTAACAAGGTTACATCAAGACACTTATCGATATTTCATGCGTATTATTGTTCACTGTCAAGCTCAGTAAGTTGCAGACAGGAGGATAGAATTCTTTTCTATAATATAATAAAGCAGACAGAAGAATTAGGTTATGAAAAGACAGGGAGATGCTGAACATCTAACCAAATACAATTGAGTTGAAATTTTTCTTTTTTTATCCCTTTAATTCTGTGGGCCATGTTCATGGTAGCTTCATCTAAGCAAAAGGCTTTAGGCGGCTATGGAAGGGATTTGCAGAGGAATTGCATTCTCAGAAAGGACAGGGAGAAAAAAGAGAAGCTGACCTTGCAATGTGCAAGGGGACATTTTTCTGGACACAAACTATGTCTGAAAGAAAATGGATAACTCCCCAAATAGAAAACTTATAAAATATTGGGGATTGGTGATATCCCAGAGATTTTACCCAATCCTTTCAAATGAGAGATGAGGGGGTCTGTGCCCCAAAGAGGTTAGGTAACTTGCTTTTGATCTTGTGGCCAGTTATTAGCAGAGCATCTACTACAAAGCAGAGCTTCTGCACAGACCAGCGCGCTTCCGACGCCATTGTGCTCCAGGGAATAATTCCAATATGTTAATTGTGTGTGCAATATTTATTGGCAATGCAATAAACAGCTGACGTTAATTAATCAGCTCTTGTTTCTTCTCTGTTTTTAGGACATTTGAGGACAATTACAAGACGCAGGCAGGAAGCATGTTTCAAAGGAAATAACATGGACTTAGGAGTCAGGCCTGGAATTCTGACTAATATTTATCAGCTTCATGACCTTGGGGAAGGCATTTTAAATCTTTGCGCAAGACTTTTCATATTTGCAAAATTGGAAAAATACGACCTATTATGGCAATGTAAATATTAAATGAAGCGACAAGTAAACAGGCCCTCGCCCATACTAGATTTCTCAACAAACGTTACTTTTACTTAAATAGATTTGGAAGGCGAAGGTTTGGAAATAAATTGGAAAGCAAAGGGTCTGGGTGGAAAGAAGTATTTAGGAAAATTATTAAAGGCTACAGCGGACCACATGACAGAACATGGCTATTATTAGACACATAAAGACAATACTGTGCACAGAGAAAGGCACAGTAACCTTCCCATCTAATCTCCACCTAATACCTGAAAAAGAATCCTAACTTCAAAAAAGTGTGTAGAGGGCTAATGACGCTGAAGACAAAAAGGCTGGGAACAGTAGGTGGCATTGACTTACAGGGTCCCTCCTCAGAGGAGGATGGATTTCTGCAGTGCGTGGTGGAGACTGCAAACCCACTTACGGCCACTTAAAGTCAGGTGAGGAAGCGAGTATTGTCTGCCAAAGGCACCAAAAGATGCTGACTACTGTCCCTCTTTCTTGCTTTCTTGGACATGGTGACCTCAAAACAAGGCAGCCCCCCACTGATTCACAAAGTCTACCAAGTGCTGCGTTGACTTTATTGTTTTTCTCTATTTCCTCCTTGCCCCTCCCAACCTTGTTTTGATTAACAAATCCCCATCCCTTCCGGATGGTTTTGTGATGAAATATAATCATCGAATGATGAGTTGCATTATCTTCCAGGTGCCCCTTTATATGCGAACAAAATAGTTGATTCTTCTCATTTTGATATTTTCCTTAATATTAAGTTTTCCTTACAACATTATGCAAGAATATAAAGCTCAGTATACTACCCTTATTTGTTCATAATCTCTCACTGAGAAAGTACGTTTGCCCTGTTTTCAATAGAGAATATGAGTAAGTGGGAGGCATAGAAAGATCTCCAGGAAACACGGACATGGGATTAACCTGCAGGGGAGGAGTAGGTGTATGTGTGTTAATTTCTAGGTTAGGGATCCAGAAAAACTTGCCCTAGTTAAGAGATCACCAGCTATTATATTTCTTTAGAAGAACTTGCTTTAATGTCACACGTACAGCTCCTGTGAGTTGCCAGGTTTATGCAAAGATTGACTAGCAGTGATGGCGAGCCTTTTGAGCTCGGGGTGTCAGCATTTTGAAAAACCCTAACTTAACTCTGGTGCCGTGTCACATATAGAAACTTTTTGATATTTGCAACCATAGTCAAACAAAGACTTATATTTTTGATATTTATTTTATATATTTAAATGCCATTTAACAAAGAAAACTCAACCAAAAAAATGAGTTCGTGTGTCACCTCTGACACGCGTGTCATAGGTTCGCCCTCACTGGACTAGGAGGAGAGTTCCTATTTCTCATGACATCAGGCAAGAACTCTGCTCTAGGGTCAGATGTTGCAGGTTTTCCTGCTGGAGACTTAGGTGGATGGAAACAAATTA
>NW_006291976.1:466818-468134 GCF_000327345.1 Myotis davidii
TGCCGAGCTCTGAATTGTAAAGAATTTGGGGAGTGAGGACTGCTTGTAGTTTTTACTTGAATTTGACCGAGGTGAATTTTCCCTGACTACTTCTCCGGGAAGAATGAAAAACAAATTAAACAAGCCAAAGAAAGGGGCAGGAGTTCAGAAATAGCAATGCTGTATGTGAAGGTAAGGCACACACAACAACCGATGCTTTGTTTACAGGGGCAGCACTCACCCTCTTTATTAAGGTGGAGAAACTACTCTCTTAAGGAGTCCTTCCCAGTGGGTGGTCAATCTGAAGTGAGTTCTCAGATGCCCTCACCAACTTCACAGGCAAACCAAGTACATCGGAGTGGGCTTTAAGGAATGTGTTGGAGCACAATACCTCCAGCAGAAATGGGCTTGTGGGCATGCATAGGCAAGTTTCTTTTTCTAACATCCCCGCAGAAACTTCATTTTCCTAAAGTGTTTGGATTCCTTTTACTAGCTCCAAGGCTTACACATTTTTTTTTTTAAATGGAGCATAGGTTACTCCTATTGTCTCCCTTTAAAAACCTTAATTCAAATATAGAACACAGCGCTCTTCCTATCAGAGCCTTTGTCGCCCCCCTCCTGAACGAAAACACCAAGGAAGCCCTGGCAACCCTGAGTGCAGACAATGGACAGCCTCTCGCTAGGCCTCCGTTTATTTACAGTTTAAAAATTCAGTGGGAAGATCATGATCAAAGACAGGCTAATTCCTACAGAAAGCTCCAGGACCACTCACTTGGCGAGATGCTATAAAGAGTCTTTGATTCACATGGTTCACACGAGGCAAAAACGTCCCGTAGGTTCAGAGTTCTTTCTGGCAATAAACCTCCAGTGTAAACAGGAAGACTCTGGGGGCCTCTTGTAAATTTTAGGAACAAATTGTACTCATTGCTCAGCACTCAGTCATTTTGACTTGGAGACAAGAGTCAGAATGATTAGAAAAAGTTGGGGTTTTAAGTTCAATGTAAAAGGTTATTTACCATAGCCATACAGAACATTGTGTGTGTGTGTGTGTGTGTGTGTGTGTATTAGCAGTTTTTTTAAAAAACATATTTTATTGATTTCAGAGAGGAAGGGAGAGGGAGAGATAGAAACATCAATGATGAGAATCATTGATGGTCTGCCTTCTGCACACCCCCTATTGGATTCGAGCCCACAACCCAGGCATGTGCCCTTGACCAGATCAAACCTGGGACCATTCAGTCCACAGGCCAACACTCTACCCACTGAGCCAAACCAGCTAGGGCTGTATTGGCAGTTTTATTAAAAAAATGTGAAGGGCCTAATGCTATTTAGTACCC
>NW_006291976.1:468194-469343 GCF_000327345.1 Myotis davidii
AGCAATTTTAGAAGAGAGTCCCGAATTTCTTCTCTAGAAGAGAAACTATGCAGTTAGCAACTTACTCCGCAGGCTGAGAAAAGACAATGTATATATATTCATATATATATATTTAAGGGTAGCATTTTTAAAGAGATTTTTTTTCATTACTCATCCAAGTATATGTTTATTGATTTTAGAGAGAAAGGGAGAGAAAAAGAGAGAGAGAAACTTAGATATGGGAAATAAATGTCAATTGGTTGCCTCCCTTAGGGGCCACTACTAGGACAAACCCGAAACCTAGGTAATGGAGCCCGAAACCTTTAGGTGTACTGGACAGTGTTCCAACGGAGCCACACTGGCCAGGGCCACGTTTTTCATGTCTTTAACTCCTATTTAAAAATCTGAGAATCAGGCACATCTCTGCATCAATTTGAGTGTATTTATCCATCATATAAAAGGAAATCTCAAAAAGCATTCATATTTATTTGGGCCCGCATAAACATTTGGGAAGGTTTAGAGTTAAAAGCAAATGGGGTTGGGGTCAGAGCACAGCTATGCGTGTTTTTTTTTTTTTTCCCTTAAATACAATCCACAAACCCATCTGCCTTCACCTTGGAAGGAGCAGTCCTTAACAAAACTACAAAACAGAACGGTTTGGCCTTAGTGTCATTAGGGGGCTAAAGCCTGAGCCCTGAACTTTTCTTTCCCGGGAAGGGAAAGGTGGGGAGGGTGCTCATCTGCTTTGTTGCGGAGGAAGGCACAGCCTAGGACCCCTCTTCCAGGACAGTCTTATCTGCTCTCTCCCCCTAGCCTCCCCCCCAACCCCCCACCCCCAAATCAGAACAAGTCTGAGGCTTTTCTGGAGCCAAAGCAGAGCGTGGAGCGGCTGCTGGTCTGCAATGAAGCAGCTCCGCCACAAACTCTCAGCAAGAGCTCTGCTCGCGCGGTGACGCTTCTCTCCTTGGGCTTGGAAAGCCTTTCTCCCACTCCCCTTAGCTTTCCGGGCAGCAAGTGCAGCCAAGTGCAAACAGATCGTGTATCTGGCGCTAAGAGCCTGGAGAAGGAGGGCCATGGGATCACTCCCCGGGTTCCCCCAGCCCGGTCCTAGGTGGTGGAGTCTGCAAAACTGGTCCCCAGCCGGAGCCCCAGCTGACGCGGCCGCAGGTG
>NW_006291976.1:469570-470059 GCF_000327345.1 Myotis davidii
CTTCGGGGCGGCGAGCGCGGTCCCCGCGAGCTGCTTGGGCAGCATAAGTGGCAACATGTGGCCCCTTCCCTCCTCCTCGTGAGCGTCTCCTCCGGATGGGCGGGCTGGCCCGCTCGGCCTTTCCCCAGCCCAGAACTTCCTAAATAAAGTCCCAGGAAGGCGGGAAAGGGCAAAGGTGGACCTTAACCCCCACTTGGCGCGCTCGGGCTTTCCCTGGGAGGATCCCTTCCTCTCTGCGCCCCAGCCCCTCCTCCGCGGGCTAGGGGTAGGCGTTGGGGGCGAGGGCCTGTGGCCTGACCCGGACGACGGTGCACTCCCCGGAGGAGGAGACGGTGGGAGCGGGGAGGGCGCACGGAGGACGGCAGCCAAGTGTCCTTTCTGCTCCTGAAACGTGGCGACAGGCAAGGCAGAGACTCCCCATGAGTGCGATGGCGACACGTGATCCAGGCGGAGGGAGGCTCGGGGGGTGGTGGATCGAGAGAGACGGAG
>NW_006291976.1:470737-471618 GCF_000327345.1 Myotis davidii
CTCACCCCGCCGACCTGGGGTTCCTGTGGCCCCGGGCCAGACCCCGACCTCAGGGCCCTGGGGTTAGGGATGGGGGCGGGCGTTAGGACACGCCAAAGGAGTGAGACCTCGCTCTCGGGGTCTCCGGACTCGGGGGCCTGCCCGCCCACCGCAGCCTCTCACCCTCGTGCACCCTGACGGCCCGGGGTTCCTTCGCACCCACCTGTTTTCTTCCTCCCAAACTTTCCCAGGCACTGTGCCCGCAGATCCCATTCCCAGGCCCTTCATCTCTGCTGTCCCCAAGGGGCGCCTGCCCTTCCAGGAAACTCTTCCTCTCCCTTTTCCCACACTCTTGTTCTTGGCGTGACCTCCGCTGACATCTCTGAATTCCACGGGCTATCTGCATTCTGGGACGCATCCCTTCTCTCCAGCCTTCAGGCATTGGCTGTCAGATACTTGTTGGGTTGCCTTCGGATGAAAACAAAAACAAAAACCCCTCTCATTCCTTTCCCCTCACCCCATAGACTTTTTTTTCCTTATTCACTGAACATGATTAGCTTAACCTTCTTCTTTGGGCAACTCTGGTGTCTGGTGTCTAATGTCTGGTTTTCTAAACCTCCCTGGTATATCTTGCACCTGTACCTCACACCTTCTCTCTGTTTCCCCTGACTTCTCCAGTGCTTCTGCACTCATTTTTTTCCCTACCTTCCTTATCTTAAGACCTTCATACATATCTGTTGAGTGAGCAAATGCCTTCCTAGCCCTCGGAAATAGTGCTTGCTCCGGGATGACTGTATCAGCAGTTCCAGGGGTGCCAGACTCCCCTGGTTCCAGGCGTCCTTCCAGAGCACTTCTGCTCAGTCCTGCTCAGTCCTGCGCAGCCATGTCAGCCACCCTTGGCG
>NW_006291976.1:471691-478509 GCF_000327345.1 Myotis davidii
TTGGAAGGCATCCACCCTATTGCAGACAGAACCAGGAAAAGATGCAGTGTGAAAGCCCCATCCACCTTCCCTTCCCACCCTGGCCTTGGATACAAGGACTTCAACTCCTGGCAGCACTTTGACCTACTTCTTCCTTGAGCCTTCCACTTCTCCGAAGTTTCCACAATGAAACCGAACTTTGATCTTGTTCGACTGCTCTTGAGTCTCCTTGTGAAAGTCCTCTTGCAGCGGATGGCAGTCCTGCAAATATCCCGGTGGCCCTGGCATTAATGGGGCATGATCTTTTCCTTGAACCGTGGCACCACTCTTCGGTCATCTTCCTTTTCTTGTATGTGTTCTCCTCATTCATCTCTCCCCTATGATACCTTCATCATTGATAACTTAGGAAACAAAACTCAAAATGGGTTGGACTTCAGTTTACCTTCGGTCGCCTCTCCCATATGATTCCTTCATCACTGGATAACTTAGGAAACAAAACTCAAAATGGGTTGGCTGCTGCTTGCTGCTCTTTACTGCAAGTATCTCCCAGAAAGTGTAATTTTAGGAACTATTTGTTGTTGTTGAACCTAAGTCTTTATTAAAGGAGCCCAGCGATCTTGTGCAACTGTGGCTTTGTGTAAATATCTACAGCAACATTTATGCCATATACTAAATCTTTAGTACAATAGATCCATATCTGAATACAATAATTCTACTAAAGGCAATGATTCGTTTTGGGGGAATTTTTCTTAAATAGTCTTGGAGTTTTCTTTTTACTTAAGAATCAGAATTTACAAATATGTAAACAAGCAATGGCAGTGCCCCTGGTAACGCTAATTTAACCTACCTGAGGAGTAGATAAAAGTAACAGAACATAGGGTATACTACCGGAACAAGAGGGAGGAAATATTCTCTGATTTTTACCTTTATAAGTAAAATTTGAATGACACTGGCTTTCTGCTGGATAAAAGGAATGCTCCAGGTAATGGTTTTTAGGGTAAGAAATTTGAAAATTATCATGGCGATCTAATCAATGCAACAGCTATATGTACTTTCCATGCTGTAAATCTTCTCCGTTTTGAAAGCTGAGAACACACTGGTGAACATAGCGTAAACATTTTCCACATCATAGTATATGTACAAATAAATCTCATTGGCTAACCATGTTGCCAGTAGACTTAGTAACACAAAGAAAACAGAGGCTATATTTTAAAGCAGTAACTTGTTTCTGTGGTTGCCTCCCCCAACCCTGTTTTCTGTTATTTGGTGAGCTAGAACGTCGCTTCAAAAAGTTCTAGTAGATTCATTCTCCTACATTGTCAGGATTCTAAACTTCTCTGAAAACACTTGAGGAAACAGTTTATGTCCTGTCTTTTATTTCTGGTTGTTTTGATTGTTATG
Organism: Myotis davidii; assembly: GCF_000327345.1. Classification (NCBI taxonomy): domain Eukaryota; kingdom Metazoa; phylum Chordata; class Mammalia; order Chiroptera; family Vespertilionidae; genus Myotis; species Myotis davidii. Next base: position 473,072 of record NW_006291976.1, read on the forward strand.
AGCAGTCTTGCATTTGTCACAATATACTTCGGGAAAAACTGTATTTGCTATGGAAGCTCTCTTCTTTGTTGTGGCTTCATCATAGAATGTTGTCCACTGGAGATTTATTACTCATTCATAATAATTTGCAAGTAGGAAAATGGAATGATTTTAAAAAATACTAGCATATTGTTCACTAATTAAACTAGTTGTTTGATCAATGGGATATTCAAAGTCTGGTTTTTGATACTTTAAAGTCATTTTTAGATACACTGATGTTGGACTTAAAGATTATAACACATTATACCAGTTTAATAATAAAAAGTAAATTGAATTGATGACATTTTAAAAAATTCCAGAATTTGGGAGACCTGATTTTCATTTCTTGTGCCTTGGACAACTAAACATTTTTTATAGCTCCGTCTATATCATTTTAACTCTCTAGGATCCTTCTCATTTGTAAGGTATTATACTTAGGGTCCCTCCTTATTCTGGGATTATACAGAGACATATAATGTATTATCAAGCTTTTGATAAACTGCCATAATGACATATAAAAGAAAGTAAGCACATATTATGAGTTTTAAATTTTTGAGGGAGGTAGATTACTTTCTTAAGTAGGAGCATCAAAGCCATATTTATTCCACCCAATTATTAAACAATATTGGAGGACCTAGTATGTGGCAAGTATTGTGCAAAGCACGGGCAATACAATAGCCAGGAAAAAAATTCCCAGTCTTTGACCTCATGCGACTTCTTTAATTATAGCCTTTATTTAAATGAAACTGTATTGAGGGAAATCACAAGAACTCCAGTTGTCCTGGGGATGTCTAGGATAAGGTTTACTTATCATTCACTTTGGGTAGTTTTGTTTACTGTGGATCTGTGGCGTGCAGCCATAACCATAAAAACAACCCTAAAGTCTTGACTGCAGGTGCATAAATCACCTATTCTGTTATTTATCTTGAAGTCATTTACCTGGAACACATGTGGAGAAACAGCTGGGGATTATACGTCACAGGTGGATTTAGTAACCCATTTATTTTGATTTTATTCTTATAAATGAGAGTTGCGGAGAACCCTTTCACTCTGACATCGGTTTTGGGTTTGCTGGTGTCAGCCTGTCAGTGAAGATATTGAGAACAACTGGTGGGCTACACTTGTCAGAGGACGACTGGCTCTTACAACATTGCAGGTGGCTTTGAAGACTTCAGAAGCTACAGAGCAGAATGGCCAGAAGAAAAGTGACAGAACTGGAAGGATGACAACTAAGGGGGGGAAAGCTACTGACATAGGGACTAGTCCAAGGAAATGAGAGAACAGTGAGCACAGAGAAAACTGAAGGGAAGTCTGGATTCAAGCAGCAAAAAAGGAAAAATGGCTTCACTATTTTTGGAAAGGTATTACATTGATGCAAAGCCTATGAAAAAGTGAAAGGACATAAAAATACATATGTAGCCTCCCCTGAAATTGAATTCTATTAGCTTTCTGACATGTGTAAACTATTAAAAAAGCCTTGAGAGGGTGGGTAACTGGCATGTAAATAACGGAAAAGATATGAAATATATTTGTGAGGTGGGCTATTTGATAAATTTTGAAAAATATATGAAATATGTTTGTGAGGTGGGACATGTGATAAATTTTATCTTAACTGAAGTTTTTAAAATCTGGGCTCAATTTAGCTAACAGAGTTTGAGTAACAGATTCATTGCAATTAGGAAATTAGAGAAAATGTATTCCAGTAGTTTAATGTTCTCACATTTGTACACAATAGATACTGTAATCTGAAATCAGAATTTACGGACCATTTGTTGCTTTCCCTGCTGCATCCCTGACTCTGGAGAAAGAAAGTGGCAGAGGTGAAAGAAGAAGGCTCAGAGTTTGTCAGGGGTTTGAATAACTCCCTGCTGAGCCCCCTTTTAACTGTGAGCCCTTGCGAAAACCAACTCTTATCTCTTTAGAGCCTTGCTTTCCTATTCTGTGAAATAGGAATAATAACAATCTTGTAGATTTGTTGTAAACGGAGGAGCAACGTGTGTTTTTTTTTAAAACTCCTCGAACTCAATACATGATAGTTTTGGGCCGAGATCCATTACTTTCAACCAAATTTGAATGCCTCCAAATGATCTAAAAATGTCTTCTCTCTCAATAATTTACTTGCTAGTAATCTTTGAAAGAGTTCATAGGTTAACGGATGTCATGTACCCAAGAAAGAACAAAACGTAAGAAGAAGGAGTTTATTTTGTTGGCATTGCCCAGTCCATCCATTAAAAAATTAGTACCGGCGTCCCTTTCGGCTCCCTGGCTATGACTCTTGTGTGTATGTAATCGTTGCAGATTCGAACGTTTCTGTCAAACTGCAGAGTGCTTGGTGACAATATGGAAACCACTTTTACAAGTTTTATAAGGATACATACAAGGAAATACATATTTGGTAGAATGTAGGTTATTTCACAAAAAATAGTTTTTAAATTAGGAAAAAAAATAGGTGAAAGAGAAATTGCTTATTTCATTTGCCTGAGAATGTCAAATGTTCTCCATTCATTGCATTCAAACTAGTTTGTACATGTGTTCAAAGGTTTAGGCGGTGAGATGCAGCAATTACCCTGCTAATGGCATTTATGTTTTGTGGACAGTGATCTAGTCTTGTTTGGCTACCAGCTCAATTGTTAGATCCTCATTTTAAAGCTAAATTTTGACAATGGGAAAATAACATCCACAATTATTAGTTAGTTCATAATTGATCTACCTTGAAGGACTCTAGTTGTGTGGGAAGTGTGTTCGAGTGCTATCATGTCTTTTCCCCTCAGTATCATCGTTGCTCTTTTCATTCACCTTTGCTTTGTCCTGTTGTTTCTGTCATATGGAAATTAAGGTAAAATTTTAAAAAGTACATATTTTATTGAATATGACAGTAAAATAAATGCATTATTTCCAGATGTATGCATTCTTCACCCATGAGTTTAGGGAGATGGTAGAATGATACCTTTTGGAACTTCACACACCTCTAGAAAGAAAAAAAAAATGAAATGCTTAGGCAGGGAAAATATTTGCAAGGCCTTTCTGGTGACTAGGTTTTCTTTGTAGGCCCTTGCTTATTACATGAGCCAGTGATGTAGCTCAAACTTTAAAGTTCCTATTTTTAAATCCTGACTCTAACCTCAACACTCTTAACGGTTATGTCATACTAGAGACCTGGTGCACGAAATTCATGCACTGGTAGGGTCCCTAGGCCTTGCTGGCGATCAGAGCTGATTGGGGCCTTCCAGCTGTCAGCCAGGACCTTCCTTCATTTCAACCAGGACCTTCCTTCGTTCTGCGCCGCCCCCTGGTGGTCAGCGCATGTCATAGTGAGCCATTGAACTCTTGAGGGGACAATTTGCATATTAGGCTTTTATATAGAGAGATAATTTAGCATAGTACCTAATGGGTAATCAATAAAATGCTTAGAATAGATGAATGGATGTTTTTGTTTAATCATCCTCTGACACCCGCCATTTAAAGCAAACCTTCAGAATGCAGCTGTGCTAACAAGCAGATGGGGTAGTATCCTCCTCCTGGTTTTCGTTAGGTGGCCCATTTATATTTTAAGAAGTTAGGTACATGAAATGATTTCTTCAATCTCCTCCAGTCTCCAGTCTGCATATAGCATCTGCACAATTCTCTCTCAAATGAGAGGGAAATGTTTGTCAGCAAGTGGGCTACTGTTGCCAAAAAAGCACTGCTAGGAGGTGGGATGACAGTCTTGCTCCTCAAAACTCACTTCAGGACAGAATCTGAAGATCTAGAATTATGTACTGTAAGCTCAGAGCACCTCATAACATTGCAAAGTCCAGCTTAGAGTGATTTAGGAAGTAGGGGAACTGCAAATATCCCAGAAGCTGGAGACTTGTGGGGCTGTGGTGAAGAGTTGAGAAAGAGTGAACGTTCTTATGAAAACAACAGTGAGGAAATAACTTCCTAATACAGGCTGGATTTGAGACTTATTAAATAGTTCTTCATTTAAGTAGTGGTTATCCAACTCTAGTGAACACAAAAACACCTGAAGAAAATGGTTAGAATCAGATTCCTGGGCCCCTCAGCAGGTCTGGTTTGATAGCTCTGAGGAGTGGGGAGGGGAGGGACTTGGACTTTATAGTTTAAACAAAAGCCCACCTGATAGCTAGGACCCCACAGCTATACCTCAAGGACTGGATTCCACACCTTCAGGATCACTGATCTAGACTCCAGTCGACAGTGAGCTCTGCAGACTGATTTTTTGGAAAGAATGATCCTGGACATGACTCCTTTGAGGTGACTATATCCAGGTGAATTTTTGTGTCAATAGGGATAGAATAAAAGTGGTGACTTGGAGCTACATGTGATGGTTGTGTCCTTTGTGTTCAAAATAATTGTGCTGGTTGTGTGGCAGAGGAGTTTGGGGTGTCATGGTTTGTGGTTTTAATTACTTGTGGACTTTGTGGTTGTTTTTCCTGAAGACGCTTTGTTAGCTCCCCAAAGTTTACATTCAAAGTCACATACCATTGCTTAGTGTGCTAGGGATCCTTCAAATAAACTATTAGAAAATGTGGAGGAGGGCAGAGGAGAAGGGAGAAGGGTTATCTTGAGGATCCTGTGACAGGACCACCAGCCTTTGCGTTTTTCAGAGTGTCAACCGTACAACATTTCTCAAATGCTCCATCTACTGGTTCACCCTGAAGCAATAGCTTGTTCACATGCCTACAAAAAATTTCTTTAAAAGGTGAAGGGAGAAAGAAACAGATCTGGATGCCAGGAAAATATTTTTTTCCTAGAAAAAAGTAGGGGATTTGGATATTAGGTGAACCTTACTAAAATATAATACCAGCTACTCATCTCTACATCCTTAACCAGTTAGTCTTTCTCTCATTCAGTGGATAAGTTGAACTCTCCAAATAAATGGTGAGCCAACATTGCAAGAGTTTGCATTTGCAGAGAACTCTGGAGCCAGTCTATCATGAGAGGAGGCCGTCTGTGTGGAAGTCCTGGAGGTACCTTAGTTGCAAGTCCTTGAAGTCCGCTTGACTCCTTTTCTATTCACTGTACTATATTTGCTATGTGTGACTCTGCTGTGCCCAATAGAGTAATTAAAAATGTCAAAAACATGCTTACATTCCTTGTTGCTTTATGCCTACGCTTCTTCATGCATGAACTCTCCAATTTAATATTGGGGAAGAATGGTTTTCTGATTAGTTTTGTGCACAACACACACACACACACACACACACACACACACACACACGCCCATTCTGTTTCCTCTCACGGCAGTTTCCCCTATAGAATACTGTTATTGCTCACATGTCTGTATTAGGACTTGTGTTGTACTGTGATTTTGGTTTATTCTGCCTCCTCAAGACAGATTTATGCATGTCTATATCTAGTAAAAAGTCTGATTTATAAAGGCACTCAATACATGCTTGTTAGGAGAATGAATAAATCAG
>NW_006291976.1:478853-495388 GCF_000327345.1 Myotis davidii
ATAAGATTAGAAATTGTTGCTTTAAGAAATGGGGAGGAATAGTGACCAGGAACAGCTAGAAGTATCATTAGGTATTTTTTTGAGGGCCCAATTGAGGTTGGAGGTAATTAATTTGTAGCCTCGTCTGAGAGGATGAGTATGACTTGGAGAGGTATAAAGTGTTGAAGGTTTTCATTGTATATTAGAAGGCCTATCTGTCAACTTGAACTTCAGGTGTTTGGGGGGAAATCCATTGGAGCAGTGGATGATGTCTTGGGAAATAATGAAAGTGAATGTGAAATGAAGCAGACTGTAATATTCGAAAGCATTTCTAGCCTTCCTGTGTTGCACACAGATTTGATATTAAGCTTATTTGGTGTATATCTGGGTCTTACTCGTTCACTATTCAGTTAATGCTCCTAGAATAGCTAATTGACCCCCCAGGCCACCCCCTTCTGCCAAACCAGAATTGATAACTGGTTATTAGTTAGTTTTTGAGAAACTCAATGCAAATTTCTTGATTAGTATTTACGTTATGTTTTCAAAGTTAGAACTGAGCCTTGAAAAATTAAGGCTACTCAGTTATATCATTCAATGCATTATTTATGGGCCTTAGTTGTTACACAATGAGTTTCCTTGGCTCAGATTTGGTAGTACATTGCTTCGTGAACATAAAGGAGCCTCTGGGATTCGAGTAATAGGTGACTACCAAAACATTTCCTATTGTATTGGAAAACACAGCTGATATTTTCTTATCCAAAATGGTAAAAAGTCGTTCTGGTTAATCAGACATTCTGACAAAGTACACTGTCTCACATGTGCACTATCAATTTGCGAGTAGATGAAATTCAATAAAATACACTTAAGAGTTAAGCACTTTTCAGTTTGTGAGTCAGTCTTTGATCATCCCAAAGTCTCTCCTGTGTGTGTCAGTGATACAGCGTCATTATTATGACTCTTAGCTATCACTGGGCTATAGGTGTGTGGACATCCTGGTAAGTGGAGTGTTTTAGATAATCAAATGCTACATAACAGGAGTTTTTTTCTACATAGAAACACTGAGGAACTACATGGTTCTGGTGGTCTGAAAGAGTTAATGTGCATACTTGATTACTAATACTCTACCAGGGAGTCTCTTAGGCAGAGGGAGGCAAATTAGGAGTGGATTTTAACAAAAAGCTTAAAACAACTTTTAGAGATCTGTGCATAATTTGGTTAATGTGATTGCCTTGTTTTCTTGAAAAATACCCGTTCGTATATGTGTGTGTTCACAGGATGGGGGCAGATGCTGCAGTTCAATAAATGTCGCATTCTGATTTTTGTTTTAATTTGACTTTGGGGAAATAACTTTCCTGTCTTTGTTTCCCCGTCTCTGAAATCATATATAATCATACTAATCTCTCACTCCTGGGTAAATATGTAATAAAATGTGAACAGTGAATCGGAGACATAGTGTTTACTGTTATTAATTTCTTCATTGTGCTGCTATGCTGATTCCTTGAGGATTAAGGTCATGGTTAGGATTCCTTTCCCCTCTACATTCGGGGAGAATAACGGGTTTTGGAGTCAGACACTAACTCCTGTGCTATCTTGTGCATTCTTGGATAAGCCTCTCTGAGGCTCAGTTTCTTTTCTATAAAATGAAGGTAATAATTTATAGAATTATGAAGATTAAACATATACTGCATAGCACAGTATTTGGAATACAGTAAACAATTAATTTTGGTGCCTTTTTCTGACCCCTTATCAGTTATCCTACAGATCTGTATATTGGTTATCACATCTCCTGATACTTTGTTATCTCCAGCCACAGTCTTTTAGGAAACCTCCAAATATTTCCTTCCTTTACAGTTCTTGTTTAGCATTCTTGTGCTTTTCATGGAACATATGTTCAACATTTTTGGGTGTGCAACATCTTAGGATTATAAAACCTCTCAGGAATTTCTTCCCAGAAATCTTAAAAACAGATGCAGTTTTACTGGTTACTTACTTATTCACTCAGTCACTCCTCACATGCGTTCATTCGGACAGCATTTATTTAGCAAATGAGGATTTGATGATGATGGTTATGGTGGTGAGGAGAAGCAGGAGGAGAAGGAGGAGGAGGAAGAGGAGGAGGAGGAGGAGGAGGAGGAGGAGAAAGGGGTGAAGGAGGACAAGAGTGTTGATTTATCAAGCCTTACCATGTACCAGGCAGGTACCAAGTGCTCTAGACATGGTATTCCATTAAATACCCACAACAGTAACGCAGGAGTAATGCCTTCCCATGGTCTATAAGGTGTCAAAAGCCTACCTTTCTGACCTCCCCTCCTGACACTCTAACCTCCGCTCACAGTTCTACAGGACACTTCTTGCTCACTCCAGGCAAGTGTTATCTTGCCTCACTTTTGTCCCATTCCCCATGCCAGAAATGGTCCCTTGTTCCAGTTTTCCATGATTGGCCCTTTTGCGGCGTTTAGATTTCTGCTCAATGTCATCTCATCACACCCCCCCCCCCAATTATTCTCTCTCACATCACTGTTAGTGTCCATCATAGCACTCACCATCAGACGGTATCTATTTTCCAGCTTGCCTATCTGTTACCTGTCTCCCCTCACTGCAATTTAAGCTCTGCACGAGCAGGGCCTTGTCTGGGTTGCTCACAGTGGTCTTTGCGGTGCCTAGACTAGTCCTGGCTCGAGGTAGGTTCATAATACATCTTTATTGACTGAATGAAGTAGAGTCATTTTGAGAGAAGTCTTAGCACTGGAAAAGAAAGAGCATAATTCAAAGAACACAGATACATAGGGTGGGAGAAGGAAAAAATAACATGTTAGGTAAATACTATGGACCCAGCATTTAAGTGTTTTTATAATATGTGTTACTGAATTTTCAGAATAATTTTATGAGCCAGAGAAGTCAGGTAACTTGCCTATGATCACAGCTAAAGAGTGAGAGATAAGATTAGAATCTTGGTCTGTGTAGCTCCAGTCTCTGTATTCCTTCTAGAGGAAATATGTGTTTCAAACCCCTGTGAGTGTGGTGGACATTGTAGTGCCTAGATGCCCCTTTAGGAATGAATGACTTACTTACCTAGATGCCGGGAATACTACTGGCTGTCACCCTCAACTGTCAGGCTCTTCCATGTGTTGCCTGGACTGAAGGGAGCTGCCTTGCCCAAGGTCGTGCCCCTTCCAGTGGCTGATCAACATGGGGATCTGAAGGCTTGTTCGCAAGCAATAGTCCAGCCAACTCTGAAGTAGAACTCCATGTAGGGTCAGCTGAGGCCCTCACTGAGGCTGCATCTCAGGCAACTTCTCCCTCTTTCTAGTTCTGCTTCTTCTATACTCTTTCCTGGGTATGGATCCCAAGAGCACCTCCTAATAAGCTTTCTGCATGCTCATCTTTTCAGTCTGCTTCCCAGGAAAGCCAACTTGCAGTAGTGATTTCGAGAACCATCATGACGTTAAGAGAAGTGCAGAAGGCAGCACCCAGAAGGTGGCATTTGGAAGAAATATAATGATAACCTTGAATTTGGAGTGTTTGAATTTGGGCGCACATGGTCAGCTCTGGACTTTGAGTTCTCTGAGAGCTTAGTATTACTGGATCACTAGCCTTAGCTCAGTGCCCATCACATGGTAGGCAGTCACTCATTAAATAGACTGTTGAAAATTTGGGATTGGAGTTGGGGTAAGAGCTTGTGGAAATAATAGCTAATAGCTTGAAAATTGACAAGCTCTCGGAGTGAACGAGAGAAATCTAAGAACAACAGAGACTTGAGAAGCGGTACTCTAGCACATAGAGACCCAGAAGAATTCAGGTACCAGGATGCTTTTTGGTTTGCTTGTGAGGGTGGGAGGTGGCTGGAGAGAAGCTGGGAGCAAGGCCGGTAGTGGTTGATATCTGGGAAATAATGAGGACGATTTAAGGATGGCACTCTCAAGCCAGCATGAATGCGGTTGCTGGTGGCCTCAGAAAAGCAATGCCAATTCTGCATCTGAGATAGAAAACTACTTAACAAGGTTCAAAGAGGGTATGTATGATGCATAAACAAAGGCTATGATGGGCATACGCTTCTCATCCAAGGTGTTTGGCAATAACAGTAAAGAGAGATATTTGGCAGGCCTTCTGAGGCCACATCCAAATTTATTAAAAAGGTGGAGATTGTTTGAAGGTGACAGAGTAGTGAGAAGAGTTGGAGATGGATGAAATAGGTGCCGGGGAAGGCGAGGGTATACAGCGTCACTCTTTCACTGCTTTCTCTGTACCTGGGGAATGCCCTATGGCATCATAGGAATATAGGGCAAAGGCAGCTGTCAGAGGTAGATTTTTTTAAAAATATATTTTATTGATTTTTTACAGAGAGGAAGGGAGAGGGATAGAGAGTTAGAAACATCAATGAGAGAGAAACATCGATCAGCTGCCTTCTGCACACTCCCCACTGGGGATGTGCCCACAACCAAGGGACATGCCCTTGCCCGGAATCAAACCTGAGACCCTTCAGTCTGCAGGCCGACGCTCTATCCGCTGAGCCAAACCGGTTAGGATGAGGTTGGTTTTTATTTACACCGAATTGATTATAGTCTTGTCTCGATTTTATCCGTATATCTCAGTGATGGGTCAGTAATTTTGATATCTAGTGGTTATGAAATTTCAATTGCCATACTATTCACCGGTCTCTAGGTTTTCCTCTATGCTAGCTGCACTGACGATGGGAGGTCAAATGAGGCCAGACATGTCATTCATTTACCCGCCAAACATTTTACATTCCCCTTATAAAATGGGCATTTTTCATTTGTATATTCCACGGCAGATAGCTGTTAGATTGTCTCATCAGTCTGAAAACTTCAGGTTTTCTCTGACCCGTCTACAGACAGGACTTTATAAATGGAACACCATGTGGAGGGAACTGTTTTTGATTTGTGCTTTGTATTAGCTTACTCGCTCTCAGTGTGCAAGGTAATTTGAGATGTCGATTTTAAAGCCATGACTCCTGGCCTTACACTCTCTGTGTCCATATGACTTTGCTTAGTGTTAGAGCCCGTTTGCACTGATGGAAAGGTCACTAATGGAAGGGGCTCCGGGGGCATTAGGAGTCAAGTGGCCAGGACTGCACTTTGTTGTTATGTGGAATATATTTTACACAGTTGAAAGGTGGTGTGGAAGGTAAAAGTGAGGCCAAGCAGGATATACACAATCAAATGCAGCTTCTTGGCTCCCTCCCTTTCCTTTTCCGGGTAAATTTTACTTAATTTCATTAAGCAAGGATTTACGTCTATTTTATTTACTGCCATGGGCAAGTCTGCTAGTGCCTGGCACATAGTAGTTGATCAATAATTATTATATGAATAAATTTAGAGTGAATATAAAGATATTTATTCTAACTATACTATACAAATAGTGTCAGAAACAGGTAAGGTGATGCATACAAATGCACTTCAGAAAAATAAAAGCAACAGTAGTAACAAAAACAAAATAGACAAAACAGAATGTACAGATGTAAACAACCCATTATGTCCTATTATTTTTATTCCTTCGTCATATATATATATATAATCCACCCACTGTGCACGCTTGACTTTACTGTGTACTGAGCCATAATGCAAGGTCTATGGAGCAGAAAACGGCTGTTGTCATCTGCAGAATTTAAAAACCAAGTGCTGGGTGTTCCTTAAGTACTCTTGTAAGCATCTATGCCAATCAATTTACATTACATACTAGGAGGAAATAAGTTTTTCCTACATGATCTAACAATATTTTTTTAAAAAAATTCAACATTAGTTCATTAAACAGATATTTGTTGCTGTCCTTTTCTGTGCCAAGAATTTGAGATGTCTCAGTTATATGGGGAAAATATTTATAATCCCTCCCCTCCCCCATTTTTTTCTTATGATTTCTGTTGCAAACACTTTGGGAATGATGTTTCAGAAAGATTTTATCTTGATTCTAACCTTTTCCAGGAGAAAGCAAGAACTTTTGGAAGAAAAAATTTACATTTTCCCAATAGCAAATTAGTGAGAAACCTGTAATAACTCAGTGTTTCTGTAGACCTCAACAAACAAGAAACATATCTGTAGAAATGCTGTTGTACAAATTCTTGACTCTATCTTCCAAATTCATTTTTCCTTGTGCGATTGGTCTAATTTGTGTATGAGAGATATAATCTTGATTTTTTTAATGCTGTCTTACTAAATACTTAATTTTCAACTGAAGGTATTTATGTGTATTTTTTTTTGTTTGTTTCAGGGATGAAAGGATGCAGGGGTGCTTACAAATTGTGTTTTTATAGTACTTGTAGACATAAACCTGATTTTATTTTAATAGCATTTTGAAACCTATCTATCATTGATTATATAGGGCAGAAGATAAATGATTCTGCCATTGGATTCTCAATTTAAAAATGCCATCTAATAGAAATCTGGAGTAGGCATAATTACTCTCATTGTTTCTCTTTTTAAAATTTGCCACAAGTAATGAAAATGTGTTTTACCTCTTTATAAAGAAATCTGCCTTCAAAGGCATTTGTTGTAAGGAGTGATAATAAGATGATTGTATTGTAAGGGAACAAAGACTGAGGGGAAGAGTGAATTTTAGCTACAGACTATTGTAATTCCATTTGAAGCTTCAGACAGATATGAGGGAATTTCTAGCATGCAGCCTAGAGAAGAGAAATTTATTGTTTCCTTCTGATAAAAGGTCAATAAAGCTTTGTTGACCTGACAGTGTTTGTAAGCTATGAAGACACTCTTTGTGTGTGTGTGTGTGTGTGTGTGTGTGTGTGTGTATTGTTAATTTATTGCCATTATACATATGTTTAAAAGAAAACAGTCTTTTGTTTTGTTCCGAATTAAATTCTTTTTCCAAAAGTGTGCTTGTCAAGTACTGCTCTAACTTTTCTGCGGGAGAGGAACGGATGGGATTTGTCTGTAGCTTGCAAGAGGCTACCTAGTGAACTCTGTCTGGTGTGGGAGGCTGCTCCCTGGCTCTTTAAGCATTTGGGTAGCTCTCTCCTGATTCAGCTTCATGCTTGGTATGGGAGTTGGGAAAGATGTAGGAAATAAGAGACTAAATTAAGTTGTAAGTGTAATTTTTCAAAATCGGCCTAGCATTCTTGACTATTGGGAACAGTCTAGGTTTCAAGTATCTAGTTAACATAGATATTAAATTATTTTGATTATAGCAATGGGGTATATTATCATGATGACAATAATTGTAGAAATCAACAATTCCATTGGACATGTAATTGGAAAAAACATTTTACTACAGGTTACCCCCAAGAGACGTAATCATTTTTCAAAGAATACATATGAGTAAGTCACTTTCAAATTTGGGCCTTCAAAAAAGTTACCAGAGTTAAGCTATCAAATGAGTCTGCAAATATAAATTTTAAAATAACATCAGACTAATAACTTTGGTCATTAAATAAGGGATTTAGCTATTTTATGTGATTTATAAATCAAATCAAGATGCAACTGCCTGGAAACATTTTAAAAACCTAAAATAACCAAGTTTATTATTTTGCTCTTCGAGAGTAACAGAAGTGAAAGCAAAGGCATATAAAACAAACATTTTATACTAGTTTAAACTTGATATGATATAGGTCAGTGATGGCGAACCTTTTGAGCTCGGCATGTCAGCATTTTGAAAAAACCCTAACTTAACTCAGGTGCCGTGTCACATATAGAAATTTTTTGATATTTGCAACCATAGTAAAACAAAGACTTATATTTTTGATATTTATTTTATATATTTAAATGCCACTTAACAAAGAAAAATCAACCAAAAAATGAGTTCGCGTGTCACCTCTGACATGCGTGTCATAGGTTCGCCATCAAATATATAGGTTAAGATTGAGAAAACATTATAAAGTGGGGGCATTTACCTTTGATAGTCCCTATTTTCAGTCTCTCCCTCTCTTTCTTTCTTAATTTCTATATCAAAGCCTTATGCCATAAAAATCTGCTATGAGTCTCTCTCATCAGACAAATTTGGACAGTGTACATTTTAAATACTTCATCCTGTTAAATTATTCTTGAAAAATACCTCCTTTGATGTTAAGTAACTTTACAGAAGTTGAAAATAAGTTTTTTTGGAGAAGATGGGGGGATGAATGGGATGGAGATAGCTCTCTTGCTGCTCCTAAAATCAAACCTGGCCCCACAAGGCTCTGACATACATGGATAGTTTATGGAAGTGGTTATGTCTGGGCGCTTCTCTGGCAGCCATCTGGAGCTCTCTGCAGCTATAATAAATTAGCTTAATGTTCTTGATCTGTAGGAATAACATAGATATATTGGGAGATATAAACAAAATAATATACAGCACCTTTGACTATGTGGCATTATATTTATTAATTTTTTATCATAAACTATTTTCTGTTGTTCTAAAGAACTGTTACTACTTCCTTAGGGTTCATCCTATATAATAAAACCCTAATATGCAAATAGAACTAACGGCAGAACAACCAGTTGCTATGATGCGCACTGACCACCAGGGGGCAGACGCTCAATGCAGGAGCTACCCCCTGGTGATCAGTGCACTCCCACAGGGGGAGCACTACTCAGCCAGATAGAGTTAAAGAGCTGGAGAACACAGTGGTGGTGACGGGAACCTCTCCCACCTCCATGGCAGTGAGTGCTAAGGAGTAGCGAGCAGAGTGGTAAGGAGCAGTGAGCAGGCTGGTGGTAAAAAGCGAGGGGTCCAGGACTGTGAGAGGGTGCAGGCTGAGGAAACCACCCCCCCAACCCCCCAGTGCATGAGTTTCGTGCACCAGGCCTCTAGTTTTAAATAAGGCTCATAAGACTAAATAAGACTGATGTTGTCCTTATGTTTTATAATGCTTACAGATTCTAGAAATTTTGCTACTTATATGCATAATTCAGGAATTAATATGCGTTGTGCCACTTTTGGATGCCCCTGTACTAGGTTTGTGTGGGAAATTCCGTTAAGTGCCCTTATATGCAAGAAAATGAAAATGTCTTTTAAAAATGGAAAAAAGAGAATAATGTCCAATCAGTACCTTGTTTCTAAGTATCATGTCATTAAAATTCCCTGTTGTTTGGTGTGAATGGGTGTACCTGATTTCTGAGGGTCAACAGTTAACTGATAGTTATAAAACTGAATTGCAGAGCAAGAAACTTAAAACTGTGTGGTATTCTAGACAGAATTTGAGAAAAATCTATACTATGCCAGAAATTTCCCTTCCTCTGTAGGCAGCTGTTCCCAATATCACCTCTTAGTCATGTTCTTTCATGTCCACTTTTCCCAGCAACTAACTTTCCATTAGGCAATGAGACAAACAAATGGCCAAGAATGTTTGGCCAAGAATCCTTTATGCAATGTTTCATAAAGGATTCCCCTTCCTTCTCTTTCCTATGGATGCTCTCTCTAACTGCACCTCCCCCCGCCCACCTCCATCCCCTTTCATCTCTTTTACCTTTGTTCATTCTATTGTCCAGTGGCCACTTTGCTCAGAGCTATATACCCTAGCTGGTGACTAGAGGTAAACATTTGGTTCTAAAGTGAGCAAGTTTGGATGTCTTTTGTCAGAGTTCTAATATGAACCCACAACAATTCACATTGTCATGACCTTCTTTAAATGGCTTATTTAGATAGATGGCTTATTTTGAGTAGTTTTTAGTGTAAGCAGATTTGAAGAGGATTTTGAAAAACCAGGGGCTTTCACCAACTATATTGTCTTTAACCCCTGACAACGTAAGGCATTTTTCTTCTTAACTTTCCTCACTTCAGGGCTGTGAAAAAATGATGTGCCGACCTATACTTCCCATGCAGAAGAGCCACAGGCATTGAATGGTACCTGCTTGGAGTTTACCAAGCATATTTTAAATACACATTATCCCACCCTGATTCGCCCAGGAAATGCATGCTGTGGCAGGACCAGGATTAATGATCAACTCAACTTAAAGATAAGGAAACAAAAGCTCAGAGAGGACGGGTAACTTGCCCAAAGTCAAGAAGCTAGTAACCATCTACATTTTGGAGCCTCGTTCTCCTGTTTCAGGTCCTAAGTTCTTTCTATTCCGACATATCTCTCGACATGTCCATGAATTGTTGCATCCCAACATACAGCATTGTTCAGGGTAGGTTCCCTATTTCATTTCCCATATGTTTCCTACTTTGTGACTTGCTAAGGGGTGGTAGCAATATCCTGTTGGTTTTTTTTCTTGTTTTAAAATATTTATCTTTATTGTTGAAAGTTTTACAGATGTTACCCGTCCCCCCCCCCCCAATTGATCCCCTCCATCCCTCCTGTTGGTTTTCTTGAATTTTACCTCCTCTCACCAGCTGTTTAGTTCCTGACTGTGCTATAAGTCCACACAACACAGGCTTATAGAGTTAAAGAAATGACAAAGGTCTCTTTCTCCATCAGACTCTGCCTCTAGGCTGACCTAGTTTGCCTTTCCACTGTCATGTTTGTATGCTCCAGGCTCCCATGATGGAGGTAGCTAGGACCAGATTGACAAAAGCCATCATCACTGCCAACATCTGAGCTTATGCTGCAGAGTCTGGGAAGGGCAATGATGTTACTTGTACATAGTTTGCTTTCTGAATATGAAAGAAGTCATGATTATCATAGAAATAGTTACATGCATAAGGGTCTATAGTTCTCTTCATAGATTGTATATAATTGTGCACACCCATTCATACACATATTTAACAAATTATTATTAGAAGAAACAAGGAAGTAATATAATAGTGTTTGTTTGATGGATTAATACCTAGATTAAGAGATGTGCTCAGAGTTAAGTGACAAAAAAGGTATGACTTTCCATGTCATGTCGTACTAGTGTTCTGCTGCCTGCATGTTTTTGTCCTGAAGGAAGTGTGATTATCTGTACCTCAGCTTAGGAAAGTCGTGCATCATAAACACTGATGACATGGCAGTCCTTATCTGCCGAACATCTGCCTGGTAAGCACCTTTCATAGTCATTTGGATCACCCGATTATAGTCAACACTCAATCTTATTATTTTAGACCCTCGTCGAGTTTTATCTTCCAAGAGAGGTTGAAACAGAGCTGGGCAGCATCTGAGACCCTTAAACTCCAAGTATTTGTGCTGGTCATGGTCCGGAGGTAATCAGACTCTCAGCCACTGACTGGCTAAACAAAATGCCCATGGTTCTTTGGTTGGCATCTGATGACAATTATTTACATTGAGCAATAACTGTGAAATGAGGCTGATTACTCAAAGTCTGCATGGTCAGCACTTTCTTACCTGTTCATGAGGAACCAAGCCATAATCAAAAGTTTGCTTTAATCCAGTTAGAGTCAAAGCAAAACGACTTTCATCCCAAATTGTTCAGTGCACTGTAGAGAGCTGTCTGATGGCAGGGGAGGCCTTGCGCTTGAGAGGTGGCACTCCACGTCTGTTTATAAGACTCCCTTTTTCGTAAAGATGGTTGAAGAATTTTCCTTACATTAGGAATAATCTTTCTCAATGTGACAGAGGGCCAATATCCCCCTGAACAGTATTAGATGCAATGTTTCATAAATGATTCCCCTTCCTTCTCTTTCCTATGGGTGCTCTCTCTAACTGCACCTTCCCCCCCATCTCCACTCTCTTTCATCTCTTTTACCTTTGTTCATTCTATTGTCCAGTGGCCACTTTGCTCAGAGCTATATACCCTAGCTGGTGACTGGAGGTCATTCTCTATCACCCAGTTACAAATTACTGTTTAAGCAGTGTGTTTAGGGTTGACAAAACATTTTCCTGTTTTACGTGTTAATTGTATATTTTAACTGTCAGGCAGAAATATTACTTCCTTTATTTCTGGGCTCTGGTTAGGAAACACTTCACTGTTGCTCCAACTACTGGAAACAACAGGGACTTCTTTGGAAATGCTGGAGTGGAGGCCGCAAAGGTGTTTGAAAAGGCTAGACATTATTTCTGACATGAAGGCTGTTGCTATCCTGTGTGGTACTCCAGAGTCGAAAAGACACTAATTAGCTTTGCAGCATCTCACTGGCATCTTTGGGATGTGAGGCAAGCCGGGCAACAGTCCTAAATGTTAGACATGGGCAGTTCGTTTCAATTTAACAATTTTTGACTACTTCCTCATCAAGAGATTCCACACCCCCCCATAGGATCATCACATGACACATATTTGTATAATACTTTATAGTTTTATTTCATTTTGACCTTATAACAACCCTGATAAATACTATGCTAGTAATTTTTTTATTTTTATCAGAAAAGAAATTGAGGTTCAGAAAAGTAAATGGCTGCATCCAAAAATCACACAATCTAGCCAAGATGGCTTCTTTTCAACTGTAACCTTTCCTGCCTCTGTGAGGACAGAACATTGCTGTTCAGAGGAGCAGATTAAAAGCTTGGCCCTGGGAGGCCCTCAGACATAGATGAGACGCATCCATAGACTCAGATGCTTAGGACTGAAGTGACTTCGGGCAAGTTTTTTTGAACTCCCCTGGGTTTCGTTTTCACATTTATAAAATTGGGGTAACACCTTCCTCTCTCGTGGGATATTTATGAAGATTAAGTAAGTTGCTGCCTGTAGCATGTTAGGCACAACTTAATATTGTTGATGGCTGCTACAGTGTTTAATCCAGGAAGCTTACCCTTATTTCACTTTGCATACAGAGTCAGCCCCACGCCACCTGTGAGATTCTGCTTGGTTTAAGGGTTCAGGACTGGAGCCATGTCTCTTCAAATGTTTGAAATACAGCAGGACTCATTTTCCTGACAGTGTCTAGAAGTGATACCACCTTGTCTCATAGGCAGTATTTGTAGTCAGAGGACCGAGTGGCCACGATGACCAGTGGAGCGTGTTTCTCCTGAAGTTCTCCTATTAAGAAGTTAATGATGATACTAGAGCTATTTAAATAAAAATGACAACATTGATATATTGGGGAAAACAATTTTACATCATTTTCATATTCATTAAAAAACAACAACACCACAAAAGGAAATAAGAGATTTCGGATAGATACATGGAAGAATTTCCTAATAGTCACCAAAATGCAATGTTACCAACGTGAGCAGCAGGAGATCGAAGTCTTGTTGGCAGTTCTTCCAGCTGAGGCAAACCACTTTGACCTTTCTGAATCTTGGCTTTTTCCTCTGTAAAATGTGGATTTGTGGGTAATGATATTTGAGACTCATGATGTTCACGAATATCTAAGAAGTAAAGGAAAAGAGAGTGATTTGTATACTGGTGTTAGTTTTCTGGAGTTCACTGAAAACATCAGGTATTCTTGGATGACTTATGTGTGCTCTTGTCTGAAGGTAGGTAAAGGATTAATAAATAATTAACTCTTTGGATCTATTTCAGTTGAAGGGATGTATGTTTTCAGTTTAAATTAGTATTGATGGTATTAAGTCTTATATCAAATCAAATTCAGTGGCTGTTTTTAGAAAGACATTAAAGTAAAATTAGAAAATACTTGGAAGGAAAACACATCCGTTGTATAGAAATACTTAATTACCATATTGATTATACGTTAAGTACATTCAGTTACAGTAAATAATTACAATGATAATAACCACTGTGCTTTGCTAACTAGAACATACTCCTAACAAGACCAGGGTTATCAGTTTGAATCCCTTTATGGGTCAATTAGCATGATATCAACCTTCACCCTAAGCTCTCATGAAGGCACTGAGATGTGCACCCATGTTCACAAAGAGAATAAAGTGGATTTTAGATTGAAATCATGCAGATGTTCAACCAGTATGGTAGAGGAATTCTATATTGTAATGCATCTCTAGCTTTTATTTTTTTTCCTTGTAACAGTTATTATTTTTGCCTTTCATAATTCATTATCTGGATTACTGATAGAGGCAGAAAAACGGTAGTAGGTGTTAACTTCAGTTCAGCAATCTTGGTACTTGAGTTCTGGCTAAGAAGGAATTCAGAGCCAACACTCAAACAATAAGAGAAGGTTTTTCTAGAAAGTCACAGAGGTAGAAGAAGTGAGCCATAGAAGAAATGGGCTGCCCTGGCTGGTTTGACTCAGTGGATAGAGTGTTAGCCTGTGGACCGAAGGGTCTGGGGTTTGATTCTGGTCAGGAGCACATGCCTGGGTTGTGGGATTGAACCCCAGTAGGGGGTGTGCGGGAGGCAGCCGATTGATGAGTCTCTCTCATTGATGTTTCTGTCTCTTTTTCCCTCTACATTCCTCTCTGAAGTCAATAAAAACATATTTAAAAAAAAAGATGTTGAAGACTTACTCAATATAAGGAAGAGCAGCATGGATACTAGCCAGAATAGTTAAAAAAAGAAGAAGAAATGGGCTTAGAGAACAAGTTACAGAGGCAAAAGAAGAGCTTAGAGCTTAGGAGAGAGACTGAGAGATATGTGCCTTGAGAGAGGAAAGCGGGAGGAAAGGCTCTGGAAAAAGAGAGAGAAAGAGCATGTCCTGGGATGGGAAAAGGCTCAGACCTGCTCTAGAGAGAGACCAGCTGGGTCCTGCGTCCTGAGGGCTTTTATTTGAGGCCTCAGGGGAAGGATCCCAATAGAGTTTTCATCAGCTTTCCAGGTGTGTCTCCTCAGGGACAGGGTCTCCACTGATTGGTTGGCATCAAGGAAGGGGGTCATCAGTCAATGCAGCTGGTCCTGACTTCAGCCATGGCATCCCTCTATCTGGTTTTACTGCTCTTCTGGTCCTGGAGCTGAAACACAGCCGAGGCCTAGATGTCATCGCCAAGGCTTGTAGTTTGCCTGTTGCTAGGCACCTGGGGCTCTCCACCCTGGTAACACTCCGCACCTGGCCCCTCCTTCCTAGTCTCATGCCCATCTAACTGCCTACTACACTACCAGTTTTGTTTGGCAGGGCACTAGTGTCCATCACTTGCAATGGCCTTCCAAGTTGCCTGAAAGGTGGTTTAGTTACCAGTCTGTTCTGACCCTCTGTGTACCAGGGCTGAACTTTGCAATCTTTACTTCAAAACAACCCTGAGAATACAAACTTCTTTTTTTTAAATTTTGTTTTATTGCTTAAAGTATTACAAAGAGTATTCCATATGTCTCCTTTTTTTTTTCTCCCCTTGACCTTCCCCTGGCCTCCCCTACCCCCCACTGTCTTGTGTCCATTAATTATGCTTATATGCATGCATACAAGAGATCATTTTTCAGATGGGAAAATGTAGGCATTCCTCCTCTCCCCCCTCCCCACAATGTTCCTTACTCCCAGGTGAAGATATTTGGGCTAATTTTATAAAAAGGTCAATAGCACAGCTGGGTTTGAAATACAGAGGTCCTGACTCAAAGTTCTATATTTAATTTGCAGTCTGGTTTTTTTTTTCCCCCTTTTGGTTTATATGTAATAAGTTTGTCCAAAGGCTGGGAAAATGAATGAACATTGTATCTGGATATTTAGCAAGATTAATGATTATTACAATTACATCTCTTTCAGAAGTAATTAATCTGGTTGTTTGAAGTGACTTATTATTTTTACCAGTTTTATTAATAATACCAATCATGTAATTTGATCCATTGGTGTCTAAGAGCTAGCCACAAAGACAGGGTGTCTATCTACCATTATAATTTTGATCACTTTAAATGATGGAATTTGGCATATCATGTTCTCGTAAGAAAAATGCTTTTATGTGGTAGAGATCTTCATTTGAGGCTTGGAGGATGATGAGAAGGGTTCTTTGCCCTCCAATTTATCCCTCACAGATAAGCCTATTTACCCAAATTCCACCATCGGTGGTTCAGACCATCTTACATAATGTAGAGAAGCTCATTCACACCATCATCTGTCTTAAGGAGTGAGGATCGAGGGCTCGAGGAAATGGAGGCATGATTGCTCCTAAGTGTCATCTGAGATCAGTGTACTAAGGGGATTTGAAATTTTGTTGAGGGAAGGAAAGAGAATATACAATAATGATTTGGGAGTTCAGATGTGGTGGCCGGGATTCGACTTATCAGAATGCACCTTAAATACAAGTCAGCTCAAAATTGAATGCTGATGTCAGTGCACGAGAGTGAAGTAATTGTGAAGGACATTTAAAAAATCCTTTATATATACCACAAGCAATATAGTTATTTGTTTAACAAATTCATATTGATTATAAGCCATTATTGACAGCTAATAAATGGAACTGTGTTGAATTTAGCAGTTATGTGTGAACATCTCTCAGAAGCTTACTTCTCTTTCCTTTTTTTTTTATTTGAGAGAGAGGAGAGAGAGAGAGAGAGAGAGAGAGAGAGAGAGAAGAGAGAGAAACATCGAATGTGCCCCAACTTGAGATCAAACCTGAAACCTGGGTCTGTGCTCTGATCATGAAGCGAACCTGCCGCCTTTTGGTGCACAGGATGATATACACTGGCCAGGGCAGAAGCTCACTTCTCTTGGTATTTGGATAAACTACTCTCAGTAAGGCTGACTTATTCAGGAATGGTTTATGGAGTATTGCTCTTGATCATCATGTTTATAGTACCCAAACCCTGATAATACATGAGAAGCAATCCGAACCCCAGACTAGTTGGATTGGAAAATTTGGGAGTGGCGCTCAGATATTGGTATTTCTTATAAGCTCCCCTGGTGACTTTAATGTGCAGACAGAATTGAAAACCATTGGCTTAGAGCATTAG
>NW_006291976.1:495406-515088 GCF_000327345.1 Myotis davidii
CTGAAATATAATTTTCTCATATTTAAGTAAATATAATAACATGGTTATTTATAGCTATTTCTTTAAAGGTACACCTATTGTTTCCATTAATTCTGTAGCTTATGAATGAATATATGTTATAAAGCAGAAGTGAATTTGTTTTTATTTTTTAAAATATATTTTTATTGATTCCAGAGATGAAGGGAAAGGGAGAGAGAGATAGAAACATCAATGATGAGAATCACTGATTGGCTGCCTCCTGCATGCTCCCTACTGGGGATCGAGCCCATAACCTGGGCATGTTCCCCCACTGGGAATTGAACTATGATCTCTTGGTCCATGGAAGGATGCTCAATCCACTGAGCCACCACAGCCAGACAATTTGTTTTTAAATTACCTGTGGAATTTTTGTTGCATATTTTTGGCAAGATGAAGTGTTGTATATATAAAAATGGACATGGAGACACAGAATACTAAAGGTGACAGGGACCCTCAATGCATCTAGTGGGAAGAAGACACACTTAAAGCTGGTTCTGATTTGCAGTTACTTATTCATTTACTAGTTGTGTGATCTTGGGATATTCACTTAACCAATAGGAGCCTCACCTTCTTCATGTCTGTGAAATTTTGATGAACGTGTACCTAGTACGATGACGACTGTGTTTCATGCTGTGTGCATACAGCACACACACACACACACACACACACACACACACACACACACACAACTTGTCTCCCTGCCTCCTGCCCGATGGGTCCCCACACCGTCCGGTGCAGATGTCCAGAGCAGGGCCTGACTGTGGGAGCCTCCACAGGGCTGTCTGCAGGGCCAGCTTCTGGGAACTGCTTCCTCCCACTCCTCAGGCATCACTTCTCTGGCCCGGCTGGGACTGTTTCATGGCTGGCTGTTTGGATCCCAGGACCTTTCATGAGCTTAACATTTAGTCTGTGGAGGTCAGTGACTGCCGGCCCAGGAGTGTGAGGCTGTTAGTGAGGCTGGATGGAGATGGCTCTTGTTGCCACAGGACGGAAGCTTTTGGGTTCCTTCTTTTTGAGCCCCAGACAATATGTGTGCAGGACACAGATGGCTGCGTTTTCTTTCCAACTGTCTTCCTATCCATTGCCGCTTTGTGTTAAGTAGGGACAATAAGACAGTAAGAGGCCACTATCTAAATCCTAGTTTGGGGGAAGTGGAGAAAAGTCACAGACCTACTGGGTTTTCTTTTTTATAAGAACAATGGCTTTTGTCTCCCACTCTTGTTTCTCTGCTTGTCCAGCACATGGCCTTGAAATTATGAGGTCACACTGCTCTCTGGTCACACATTCTTTGTGTTCCAGGAAGGAGGTTCATGGGTTGTTTCTTATTCGTTGTAAAGCATTAAGGCCTGGGGTGCTGATCTTAGCTGTGGTGCTTCAATGTGCTTCCCATTTATAGGCCTGGATTTAGGTCTATCCTCAATCTTAATTTTGAGAATTCTGCTTTTGTCACCCTCTCTCTAGGCCTGATCTGAGTTTCACTGAAAATATTTTAAATGTGGCTGCCACTTTTCTATTTTTTCCTGTTGTCTATTGGAATGGGCACCATTTTCTCATTGTTTGCAGGAGCGGTGGGCCTGTTGGTTTTTTTAGGTGATGAGTATCTTGAAACATTACACTTGTGGGGAGAGTGCCTTCCACTGGATTATGAGACGTTGAGAGCAGGAGCCATGCTTTCTAGCCATTATGGTGACAACCAGTATTTATTATGTACCTACTGTGCGCCAGAGACTTTGCTTTAAGTATTTCCACTAATTCCCATACAAATAATATATACATAAAAATCATATTTCATATTTCAGAGAGGTTAAATAAATTGCCCTAGCTAGTGAGTCACAGAGATGGATTTTGAACTCAATTTGACCCTAAATTCTCTTTTCAAAATCATCTTTTTAAACTCCTTCTTGAAGAAAAGGAAAGACACAGATGAGAAAAACAGAATCTCACCCTTTAGAAAGTTGGATGGGTATGTGGAGTAGAGGACAGGTATGGAGTTGCATTCTTAAGGAAAAGAATAGTAGAAGGTCTGTAGATTTGCAGAGCCCTTGCTTTCCTCATTACGCTACACTGACTTGCATCACTGGCATACCTAGACTCTTAATAACTGGACCCTATGACTGTCAAGGCAGAAGTTACCCTACGGAAGGCTTTGGCCCACAGGTGGGTCTTCACTGAATGCTTTTTTATTTAGATCAGAGAGACCCTGAGATTATGTGAGGATGTCTGTCTCTCACTGATAAAGCCATGGGTTGAGCGATCAGGCAAACTCTAGAGAAGGTACCAGTGAATCTCCGCGACTTGACACTCCCAGGAATCAGGTTTGTGTTGAAGTCACCCTTGGCTTGCTGAAGATCAGGGGCTACTCTGCAGTCAGCCTCCATCATTGTAGCTTACACCAGTGGCTGGCAAACTCATTAGTCAACAGAGCCAAATATCAACAGTACAACGATTGAAATGTCTTTTGAGAGCCAAATTTTTTAAACTTAAATGATATAGGTAGGTACATTGTTATTAACTTAATTAGGGTACTCCTCCATCAGAATGTGCCCACTGGCCTAGCAAGCAACAGAAGGACATAAATGCTCTCGCAAGTCGAAGCTTCGTTCAGTGTGCTCGGAGAACATTTTCCTTTTAATGTATTTGGGAACTATAAGTTTAACTCCTGGGGAGTAAAAAGTGACTGCTTCACATAAGAAAAAAAAGTCATCTCTTTAAAAGGCTTAACTCCTTTCACAAACATGCACTTTTTAAAACCTGGGAAATTCCTGGTACTGGGACCAAAAGAAAATGTTCTTTAGTAAAAATGAGGTCATTCTGGTCTTAACGGGTCCTGTGCACTCTCTAGTTCCTGCTTTCTGCTCCATGTTTTGGGACCAGAGGTTATGGGGAGGATAATCCCCCTGTGGATATTAACTGCATTTAGGGCATGTTGCCAAGAGAAAGTTATCTTAGCCCAGAAACTGCCAAACCAGTGCAAGAGGCCCAGCTCCCAGGGGTACTGAGCCGGTGAGTGATAATGACTTGGTTTAGGTTGGCTGTGGGGTGGATTCTTAAAGCACACTTTTCCTGTGCTCCAGGATTGCTGGGTCTGCTTCCTCCTCCTTCGTTTTCTCAGCAGCTCCATGGCTTCTTGGTTCAGGAATGATTTTTCTTTCCTAGGCACGTTTTATTGACTCTGCTTTGATTCTGTCCCGATGAGTAGAAACATCTGCGCCAGTCTGAAGGCTCATGTTCATCTTTTTTAACCTATTGTGCTAGTAAATGAAAAACAGCCGTTGGAAGAAGCTGCCCTGTATCTCTTTCTTTGAACACTCAGAGTCTGATTCCTCCTAGAATTAATTTCTGAATTGGCTCGGCAGGGGTGAAGATTGTGTGTGAGGCCTTTGGTTTGCTCAGGGTACGGGCTTTCCTAAGTGACAGCGTAGAACATCTCAGTGGATGCTCTTGATGTAATTGAAGTTCACTTTTTTCCCTAGCTTTCACACAGCCATCCCCCACGAAGGAGGATGCTGGTACTTTGAGGAGTGTTAGGGAGATAATCATATCCATTCTGGATGTTTTCATAACAAGGTGGACATGGGAGGGATTCAAGTGAACCTTGACAACAACCTTCGTCGTCTCCTCCAAGTTACATATTGTTGGGATGGCCACTTGGAAAGATGAGGGACGGGAAATAAGTTGATATTTCTGACCTGCTTCTTAGGGCCCAGCACAGTGCTAGATCCTTTCCGAGGGGACCCTTTTAGACTTGTCTGGGTTCCTGTAGCTTAGTTAGTGGGAGCCCACGAGGTCATCTAACTACCTTGCTGTCTCACATCTTGAAGAGTCTGTGTCAGAGTCATGATATTCCCTAAAACTCATCCATCGCTATAATGGATCAATATTTTGATAAACATTTGATAGCTTTTTTTTCTGCTTGATTGACTACAACATTTTATTATTTTAAAATTTACACTTTTGACACTGAAAATTTGGGTTTTATCTTAATTTGTTAATAAGATGTATGTTCTAGGATCTTAGTGTCACTTTTATGGCTCCATGGGTCTGAAATTCCAAGTTTAGGCTCTGTTGCCTAAATAAACCTAAGAATCATTTTTTGGTCTGGGCTTAAGAAACTCTATTTTCAGCTGGCATGGAGAGGAGAGGATTATAAAATTTGGTCATGAGCTGTTTAGGTATTTGCTTCCGACCCCATTTCTTGCCCTGAGCACTTGTGGTCCCGCAAGGAGGTTCCAGAACCCTTGTTTGGAATCTCTTGGATGGTAAGGAAGTCAGGCTTGCCCTGTGCATGACCCATGTTTCCTCAGTACATCCCCCCCCCCCCACTGCCCCTGGGGCCTAGGTTTATTATAGGCAGCCAATGAGTGTTTTATTGAACTTAATAGCTGCTACAAAATAATTGGGAAAAATATGGCTAGGAAATGCTATTGTATTGGGAAATTGGGAAATTCTGGGTAATTACCGAGTGCCTCATATTAGTTCCTGTGGGGAAAATACATGGCAAAATGCATCATGGGTTAATATTTTAAAGAGAAAAAAAAACTCTTATGAGATAAATCAGAAGCTACATATCTGCCTATGATGCTCAGAATGGGAATGACACTGATTTGCTGATAATTTATTATTATTATTATTATTATTCTGTAGCCTCAGACGATTCAGCAAACTCTCAAGAGGACATTGCAGTATTATGAGCACCAAGTTATTGGGTAAGTAAAAATGGATTTTGGTCATTACCGGGGCAAATTAAAGATAATTACTCAAGCATAGCAGTTGAGCATGTAGTTTTTTGCCACCAGGTCAGCTTTATTTCATAGGGGCTGTGCTCTCAGCATGGAGGGTAGCTCATGCGGGACCCTGGAATGACTGCCTTAGGCTTATTTGTGTTTAATCCTTTTAAATAAAATTCCCTTTGGTATTACTTTTTATTTTTTCTTCTTTTTTGTTGTTGTTTTTATTCTCTCATTTTCATCCATTTCATTTCATCTCATAACTTTGCCTTAGTAATGTGCTAAGATTTAATGGTACCAACTAAGATGCTTTAATCCTTCAGTAAAGTTTACTCAAAATCATTACAAGTTTAACACAGTTCAGTGAGAGGTATTATTTTAGCTAGAGTCACATGCCACATTTTTTCTTTTTTATGCCCCATTTGTTGACATCATTGTGATACGGTGTAAAGTAAGACGAGGTCAAAAAACATTTCAGGGCCACGTAGAACTTTTAAGTAACTATCTCTTTTGTAGAGGGTGATGATGATAATAATAATTAAAGCAAGGATTAGGTGTCATTATTAAATGAGATAATTTCAATGAAAGTATTTTGTAAATAGAAAGCTCCAAATGAATGAAAGGTATACCCCCCCTTACCTCTTTAAAAAATTATCTTTATTGTTGAAAGTATTACAAATGTTCCCCCTTTTCCCCCCATTGACTCCCTTCACCCTGCCCCCCCCGTCCCAGGCTTTCACCACACCCTTGTTTGTGTTCATGGGTTATGCATACATGCATATAAGTTCTTTGGTTAATCACCCTCCTCCCCCTCAATGTGTCTGGATCTATTTTGTTCATCAGTTTATTTTGTTCATTAGACTCCACATATGACCTTTGATTGGCTGTTGCAGGAAGCAATTGGCAAATACAAAATCCTAGATTTACTTTCCGATGCAATCTAGCTATTTAAATTAAATTCATTGGCATTAGGAAGGCATATTTTTAACTCACCTTGTTAATATTCTCTATGTGCTACCATGATCTTTCTTGGTAAGTTTTTAAGAACTTTTGAGGAATTAAGATTCAAATCCTGATACCTCTTGACATGCTTTTGGAATCATTGAACATTTATGGTTACTAGTCATTGCCATGGGGATCAAGGATATATATTTTTTTCTATTAAGGTGTTACATAATTTTTTTTTTATAAAACAAAAGGAAAGAAACTTAGTAGAAAAATAACTCCATTCCTAGTACGATGCCATATACTTGAAGTGCTTGATGATTATGTTGTCATTTCAAAGGGAATTGCTTTGAAACTTTGTCATATCAATCCTCAAGAGTGCCTCACTAGGAAAAAACACATTATTTAAACTCATGAGATGGCTTTTAGTTTGAGGCCATTAGGGATTTTAAATGGTTTAACCTAATGGAGATAAAGAATGTAAGAATGTCAAATTAATCTCTCTCCACACATTCTAAATAAAACTTAATCACTCTCATTGGATATGCTGCTTTCTAAGAATGGTGTTGGATTAACTTTGTCAATATTCTTAGATCAGTTTCTAGTATATGGCAAGTACTACATATTTGCTGTCGGGTGTATTATCATCATTATTATTAATATTTGATGACAATGTTAGTAATCAAATGCAAAATGTTTTATGGAGTTATGAATGCCCTTTCTAATGTGAAATCAAATAATAACTGATAAAATAGTCCCATTTGTGAACTAAATTTTGTCTTCCAGGCAAATTGGATTGGGAATCTTGTAAATTTGATCAAATAGACTATATTTGATCAACTAGACTATATTACCATTATCAGCTGAAAATTTATATTTTGTTTTTAAGATGGAGTTGTCTTTTATCTAAGTTACTGCCTCAACTCTCCCTTCTCTCCATCTGTGTAGAAATAGCCTGTGGTGGTTTTTTGTTCATTGCCGAAATGTCCTTTCTAGTTCTGTTTAATGCAGACACAGTATAATGAAAACAGACAGGGAATGTGACTCCAATATAAAGAGGTGTCCTGATGTCCCACTGGTTCCAAATAGATCTGTTAGCATACTTCTTCCGTGGGTGCTGGCTGCCTTCTGTGGACTTGAAGCACCTTTGCTCACTGCCTGTATTTGTACTCATGCCCATGAAGACAAAAAGGACGAGTTGGCAGAATAGGGTTACATTTGCTTTTCTTGACTTTCTCCTTCCTTTCCTTCAGTCATGGCTTCCATGTCCAAAGCCCTCCTTTGCCTTTTAGACTTCTTCTTTCCGCTTCTTTTCTCTTCTCAGTACTGAGAAAGGAGGGCATCTATTACCACTAACATTTGGATTTACATGTATTCACACCAAGGTGTTGTTCCTCTTAAGAAAATACACATGAAGGCTTTTTATCTCTAACTGTGAAAAGGAATGTTTTTTTCTTCTTTTCTGTTTTAGTTAAAGGGATTTCAGGTAGCAAGTGCTGGCAAGTATTATTTTACATATTCCTGGGGCGGTGAGAGTGGGGAATAGATGCTTTTCCTAATTGGGAAATGGGGCTTTGCCTAAGGCTTGTCTTGAGGTAATTCAGCTTTTGGGTGCCTTGGGGGGTGGGGTGATGAATCCAGAGGATTGCAGGGAGTAGGAGCTCGCCCTTCTCAGTTTCTTCATCTAGCCTCTAACCACTGACCTTCACACCCTCCCTTTCCTCTCCTTTAAAGCTCTGCCCTTGGACCTGCTTTATTTATTAGAGCTCCAGGATTTCATGATTCTTCCTCTTGATGAATTCATATACCAGTAGCCCATAGACATCTCAGAGACATTTTTAGTCTCTAAGACCTAGACTTGAATGCAGGGAGCAGCTGTTCAAAGGATCACACAGATGGAGGGATGGGAGGGGGTAGAGGATGGAGCTTCTCATTAGGGAGTAAGATAGCCTCTGTGCAGCTCAGCAACTTTATCTTTAAACGTTTGCTCTGCTCCTTAACTTATCCATTCACTTGTTCATTTACTTATTCATAGACATCATTCAAATTGGAAAATGAGCACTAAAATAATTTATTCATGCGGTGTGATAAATCTCCTCCTCTCCACTGTCACCGTCCTCTCTCACTTAGAGGTTCCCATCTAGTTTTTTGGTATCTACTCCTGTCCCTTAGCACTGTATTCTCACTGCAGCCGAATGACTAAAAAATTAGGTCATACCATTTCCTTTAGACCAGTGGTTCTCAAGCGTTAACAGGTATCAGAGTCACCCGTCAGATTTGCTGAAACTCAGATTGCTGGGCTCGCCTCCACAGTTCCTGACCAGGTTGACTGGGAGAGGCTCAAGAATTGGCATTCTTAAAAAGAATTTTTTTGAGAAATACAATTCAGATTTATTAATCACTTGTGTCTGAATAAAACATAAACACATGCAAACAACTCTACTTTGTTTTTATTGTCACACTGCCTTGTTTTTATTGTATTCACAGCATCAAATTCATATATTTTTTAGGTGAGATACCAGTATGGGAGGTCTTATTTATTATAACTCAGCCAAAAGAGTTGGCATGTCTGAGTTCCCAGAGGGATCACACTTTGAAATCCTGGCTTTGAACCATATTAAGACTGACTGTGATCGGGTAAAACCTGAATTCTTTCTGTGACCTGTCCTCTGCATACCTCTCTGATTTCATCCCCTTCCACTCCCCCTATTTCACTCCACTCCAGCATTCCAGCCACCTGTCGGTATCTCGACTATACCAAGTTGTTCAACCTCCAGGCCTTGCATGCACTGTTTCATTTTCCTGTAATGCTTTGTCCCCAAATGTTTGTGTAGATTATTCTTTTCATACATTTAGGTGTCTGTTTAAATATAATATCTTCTGAAGGACCTTCCCTGACCACCCAATCTAAAGTGGCCCTCCATCCCCTACCTCATCCTCCAACTCTGATCATTCTTTATTGTATTACTCTTCATTATTCCTTTTCATAGTGCTTATCATTAACTTATATTATCTCACTTATTTTATTATTTTGTTATTTATCTTACTTTTATATTTCTGTACCTTTGTAAATGCTTGGTATGTAGAAGGGACTAACAATTTTGGGCGGGGGGGACAGTGAGGAAGTGTGAATAGATGAATAAGTTGCACCCTAGGGGTATATACACAGATATGCATATAATGGATAAAAGAGTAAATTGTGCTTTGGAAGGAGATGTAAAATGAGGGGTGGGAATAATTTCTGGGGCCCAATAGAATTCTAAAATTATAGTGCTAGTAGTCAGGACCCTTTTCCTTATAGCTAAATTACCTTGAGTTATTTGCATAGTTTTCCATTAGTGCTTAATGTTCTGCCACTGTGTGTCAGATTGATTTTATGGTACCTTTTGATTACTGTATGAATTCCACACAAGCATGCTCACTTGGATAGCTTCTTGCTTGTGTAGCATAGTTGTCTTCTCCTCCCTCAACCTAGAAGGAGAAAAGGGAGCATTGAGTGTACACGCTTGTGCTGCTTTAACTCAAGCCTCTAGGGAATGGACTAGGTTTTTGGGCCACATCCAGCAGAAAGAATACTGAGAAGAAAATGGGTAAGTAGGAGATACCAGGGTTCCCCTGGGAACAAAAAGGAAGTCAGGATGGAGGAAAATCTGCTTTACGATGACATTTATGGCTGATGTCATTCTTGGTACTGTCTTCTGCCCTTCCTTCTCTCTGTGCTTCTTTGTTGTGTAGTATAGAGCAGGGACTGAGAAAATGTGCTTTGGAAGCAGGCATACCAGATACATTAGACTTAAAAGTCAGATTCTACCTTTGATCCTGGACAGATTACTTAACCACTCTGAGCCCCACTTTTCTTATTTTTAAAAGGCTAGTAATTACAGGGTTGGGGTAAAGTTTGAATAAAATATTAATGATAATGATGTGTAAAGTCATATAATCATATAAAGTAGTACAGTGCTTGGTACACAAGGATAATCAATTCATTTGTTGAATTGTTACCACCATTAGTACCTGACTCCTATGCACCTCAATTTTCATTGCTACATCCTTCCCCTGTCCTCCTTGAGCCTTTAAAGTTTAGCATCAGGAGCTAAACATAAGCATGCCCCCGTCATGTTCTAGCTACCACTTTTTTCTTACAGAGTTTGGAATTTTTTTAACCTAAATTTCTGCCTCTGGAGTGCCTAACCCAACTACTGTCACTCATGTTTATACTGCATTACTCCTACTGGTCTGAGGCTCACAAAAGTGGGTTACTATGACAGTGTAGACAAAGCAGAGATTTATTTAAAACGATGATTGGAAAACACATGATAATCACTCTTTTTAGTTTTTATGTTCATTATATATTTTAACATGAAAGTATAAAGAAATATGTATTTAGAATGATGACAGTAACTTTTTTTTTTTTTTGCCAGAATTAGCATTGTTGTGCTAATACCCTGGGTAGGACTGCTGCCAACCTCATATTGGCCTGGAATGCCATTTCCTATAGTCATCTAAAATTAAATTCTATTACTCCAATCATCACTGTGGGCCTTGTGTTTGTTTTATACAGCCAACCTTCTGTTCTCTTTTTCTTTTGACAATTGGGTGGGGACTAAGCAAGAATAATTTCAATAGAACATTAGAAGTAAAATTAGGAGTGGGTGAATTCTGATTATTCTGGAAACAAACTTCGATGGTATTACTTATGCTTCCATGGTCAGATTTTGTGGTTGTAGATTTTTTCTTAATCTAAAACATGATCTAGTGTTTTTATATATTTACAAAAAATAACTATCTCATGGAATAAAAACAGGAAGTCAGATGAAAGCTAATATCTATTGATTGCTCCCTGTGTTGGAGGCAATACATGGGGCACTTTATATCTGTTCTTTTATTTAGTCCTAACCATCTATTTCACAGAATCATTGTATAGATGAACAAATCGAGGCTGTGACAAAAATATTTGAAAATGGTGGCACTTGATTTAAAAGTAATACTTTCTTTGTCTATGTTTAACACCCATGTTCCCCTTTCCACCTTTTATTGACTGATTACTGCATTCTAGAAACTAGAGTATGCATTTTGCGTAACTGTTTTTTTGAAGCCCAGATCTCAGTAAGGTGTACAACCATTAAACCATTTTACTTTTTCTCTCCAACATCGAACATGTTAGCATGTTCAGTATTAGCGTGGGCACATCACTCTGTTTTCCAGGTACATTCAGGGAGTTTAAGTCCACTTCAGACCAATTGAAATCTTTAATCTCATGCCCCATCTCACTCGTATATCCCTCTGTGCCTGGGCCAGGCTTGGCCTGAGGAACGCGCAGAGCAGTGCCGAGCAGATGTGATGTGGCTGTTCACTCCGACACTGCAGGCCACTCCTCTAGGTCCCGTTCTCTTCCGACGTGTGGTGTCAGGTGGGAATGGACCGGAAAACCTCACTGGTTGTTGCAATAGTCCTTTCTTGGCTATGATGTCCTCAGTGAGGTGCATGGATGGGCCCTACTTTGCTTCAGAGGGCCCTGCCCTGGACCTGAGGCCTGCACGTCTCACTCAGTCTTGCTAGTGGGATTCCTGCCCCGGCCACTGTCTCTATGAAAACAGTGGATGGAACATCAGGCTTGCCTCTCTTTGTGGCATCTCCCTAATCCATGGAAAGCTCTTTTTTTTTTTTTTTGCCTTGCTGAATGGTGGGACTACAGGCTATTCCCAGTTTGGCTCTCTTTCTTTTCCGCTCTCTCCGCAAACTTCTTTCTCTACTCAGTGAGGCACAAAGGGATGGTCCGGATTTCCTCAGTGGATGTCTGCTGAGGAGTGAGACATCCAAGCCCCATGCTCTCTCAGCAGCTGGGCTTCCACAGGGAGCACCCCCCTGCTCGCCTTTCCTCATGGGGGAGGGGAAAATGATAACAAAGCTCCCTTCCTAGGCCAGCGGCTCTTCTAAGGATTTCCTTTTCGCTTTTGCATTTCTCTTCGCTTCTGTGAGATGGTGGTGGGTGACAGTGGCAGTGGCTCTTTAGTCATTGCTGAGGTTCTGGAGACGTCTGGTCTCCTTGGGTTCCCTTTTGGAATGTGGGAGCTTTGGTGCCTTAGCTCTAAGTCAGAGCCGCCGGAGAAGTTCCAGTCAACATCTGGTTACAGCATTCTGTCATTCCGTCCGCACAACAACCCTAGGAATCACCCCCATTTTATGAGGGAGGAAAGTTAGACTAACAGAGATGAGCTTACTTGCCCCCAGTCTCACAGATAGAAAATGGTAGAAAACGTGAAGGGGCACAAGACGTACACAGTTTCAGTTATAACGTAAGTCACAGGGCTGCCATGTGCAGCATAGGGAATCTAGTCAATAGTATCGCGACAGCCTTGGATGATGACAGATGGTTGCTGGACGCAGCATGGTGACCACTTTGTTACGTATATTAATGTTGAATAGCCCTGTTGTATACCTGAAACTAATATAATATTGCATATTGGTTTTGTTAATCCAAAAAGAAAATGCTGAGACCATGATTGAAATTCTGTCAGCCTCCAATTTGTTTGCTTATTATCCAAGCACCACGCTGCCTTCCTGACTGTCTGTGCTAGAGGTTAAGATGTATTTGCTTTCAACACAGTTGGTGCCAATGCACCAAATTAGTGGTGTTAATTCTTCCTCTAGGCAAGTTCTGTATAGAAACAGATTACCAGCAGCTATGAAATACTCACATAAGGAAACGTTACTTACATAAAGCTCATCTACCTTCTGGTTTTCCTCATTTATTTTTTTTCCCCAAACATAGCTTCCTTATTAATGATTGTCTCCAGTTCCAGGTCCACTTTGCTAATGCTGATGTGAATGGTGGGTAATGTCATAAATTATGTCTTAAAGGTTCAGTTATTTTAAAATGTGATTATGCTGAGAGCACAGAGCACGTGCATTTGTGCGTATGTATATGAGCGCCTTCGCAGATGCTCTGACATTTGTCTCCATATGCTGATTTTGTTTTCTTCTTAGTTATAGGGATGCAGAAAAGAATTTCCACAATATCTCCAACAGATGCTCCTATGCGGACCATTCCAACAAAGAGGAAATCGAGGACATCTCGGGAATTCTTCAGTGCACTGCTAATATACTTGGTATATTAACTATATGTTTATATGGTTAAGAGAGAATGAATGAGGAGAACAGGAAAAGTAAAGGTGTGAATGTTTTATTTTCTACTAATGGCAAGTTCAGTTGATTGAACCTATGGCAGATTGAGACCTTGTCTTCAAGTGATTTAATGTCAATACTCCTGAAGATGTTTAAGTGGAAATTATATGTGGCATTTACTTAGAGATCTAAAAACATTATAATAAAATTACATTCCAGGGAAACTTTTCTAAGTATGCTTACCCTCGACTAAAATTGAGGATCTTTCTGTCCTCTCCAAGCCCATATGCTATTATTTCTGTTATGATTACTCCACTATTTCTGGGAGGCTCTGGTTGTGGCTGGGAGAATAGGTCATGGGTACTCACAGTGGACTCAGAGGCAGTGGGCAGGTCCTCTCCTGAGGTCTGTGTGCCCTGTGTGGTAGTATGTGTGTCCATCTTAAAGATACTAGTATTTATGACAGAGGTGCTATTTTTGGGTGCTCCCCAAATGACTCAGGGGTGCTGTTGTAAACTGCACTTCATCATGCACTCAGGATCAAGGTACCATGACGAACCATACTATCACACTGTAATCTGTGCTATTCTTGGTATGTGAGGCCTATGATGTATTATATGCAAAGTAGATACCACAGAAGGAAACATCTTGCCCTAATGTCTTACAGAGGTTTTTAGTGAAAAATAACCTCTTCCAAAATTTTTTTGAATCCTCCTTTTTCCTTATGACTGAGACAGGAATCCATGAAGTGGTGGCAAGGACAAGAGCTCGTAGTGACTGCCTCCAGGGAGAGCTCAGAATGACATTTCCCTCAGAGTCAGGCGATAGAGGGGCAAAGTTGTTTGCCTGATTTTCTCTCCCTTTAGAGTAAGTACCTTCCCTGGAGACATCCGAGTCCCTTTCACAAACAGATCCCAGGTGACTTCAACCCAGATTTGTCTAAACGTATCTGACTCCTAAAGGTAGATATGGCTTTTACACTCAAGCTGGGACTCCAGAATCCATGACTACATTTTCATCCTAGTAACTTTGTAAACACGAAATATTGTACTGAGAACATGGAGATTTTTGAGGGGAAGCGTATAGATGTGTATGCAGTTTGTCTGTAATAGCTGCAAGACAGTGAAAAGGAAGGCCAAATATATACTTACCTCCATCTTAGTACAACTGTGGGAATGTTGTGCCCCAAGTAAATCCTATTATTG
Source organism: Myotis davidii (assembly GCF_000327345.1). Classification (NCBI taxonomy): domain Eukaryota; kingdom Metazoa; phylum Chordata; class Mammalia; order Chiroptera; family Vespertilionidae; genus Myotis; species Myotis davidii. Next base: position 509,427 of record NW_006291976.1, read on the forward strand.
GAGCAGATGAAGGATGAGAATAAAGGAGGAGGGAGATGGGCTGTTCACAGTTTTCTGATTTTGTATTTTCAAGGACTCTCCCGTCATTAACATCTTTTTCTCTGGACACATTGTGATTTTCAAGGGGTGGGTGAGATGATGCCCCACTAAGAAGGATGTATCAGCATCTTGGCTGTGAAGGATGTTTAGTATTTTTTTAAATATATTTTTATTGATTTCAGAGAGTAAGAGAGCGGGAGAGAGAGAGAGAAACATCAATGATGAGAGAGAATCATAGATCAGCTGCCTCCTGCATGCCCCCCATAGGGGATCGAGCCCACAACCCAGGCATGTGCCCTTGACCGGAATCAAACCTGGGACCCCTCTGTCTGCAGGCCAATGCTCTATGCACTGAACTGAACCGGCCAGGGCACAGTATTTTGGAAAGTTGCTTATTCATTTATAAACATTTCCTAGTACTTCACATCTCCTTTTTTTTTGCTCCCTACCTTGAGAATCAGTGGTTTAGAGAGAGTATGAGGTGTTCAAGATAATAAACATTTAAGGAGTACTAGTGGCATCTGAACCATGACTTGCAAGCAAGTGTGCCCAAGTCCACAAAGAAACCAAGGTCAGACAATTTGGCATGGCAACCACCAGGTGACACTGTGGCCCAGAGCAGCTTAGTTGCCCTTCAACAGTAGCCATGAGATACAGGGTAAGCAATGAGTGGAAAGAACAACAGGTAGTGTGCTACCTGATGATGTTAGGGAGTCAGTAGATTTAAGCTAGGTACTTATAATTTAGAAGTTGACTGTATATCAGGTTTTGGATTTCTATAAATAATACATTTGTTCTAGAAAAGAAACACTTCCCCCTCTACGTAATCATGGGTTGTTCCTAAACTGTAAAAAGTGCGATCTTATAAAATTTAAATTTCTGACGAATAGAACTAAATGCCTGCCACCTGTTGACCAGATGCTGGCCTGGATCTAACAGGTAATTATGGGCCTACGAGATAGCTGTTCTCTTTTGAATAACGTCCTTTCATAACTCTTGAAATATTGACTCTCTGAGGACAAAGGTAACAGCTTTACTGGTCATATTCAATGGAAGTTTTGTGCTTTCCCCCCATTTTTAAAAAATCGATTTGAGAGAGAGAGAAACAAAATATAAATATATTATTTTGTTGTTCCACTTTGTTTATGCAATCATTGGTTGCTTCTTATATGTGTCCAGGGATTGAACCCATAACTTAAGCATATTGGGACGATGCTCTAAACAGCGGAGGCACCCAGCCAGGGCTCAATGAGAATTTTGTTTTTAACAAGTCATTGAACTATGATAAATTTTGGTTTGCTTAGATTTTATCTTTTAAAAAAATTACATTTAAATTCTCTTGTGTAATAATTTATGAGCATGCAAGAGTTGATTAATTCACTGGACAGAAAACCACTACACAAGAAAGGAAGTTTTTTTTTTTTTTTTTGTTTGAGTGTGGGGAGTTTGGCATGGAGAAATAGTTTCAACCAGTTTAGGAGAAATTTTGATGTTTGGAAACCTTCATGTGGATGCCAGCGGGCAGTTTTCCAACCCTATGATTTATATTCATTACCTTTGGGGAAAGTGGTTGGAACATAGGTGGGATTGGGAGATGCATATTTTTCTCACCTTCTTAACCTGGAAATGGTACAGACTAGAAATATGTTTGCTCACTCATCTCTATGTTATTTATATTTCACCTATTAAGGAAAAAGCTTTAAAGTCATAAGTCAGAAAATATGATCAGGGTAGCAAATTTTACTCTTTTCAGAGGGACCATCTCTATTGATTTACTATACTCCTGTAGATAGTTTGATTATTTATTGGCTCTTCAGGTTGGAGTTTGAATCTAGTGGTTGGCATTGAATAAGAAAGAGGCGCCTGAAGAGAGGGAGCGAGCTTGCTACCGAAGGCCAGTGGTGCCTCTGTCCTGTGTTTGCTCAGTCCCAGCTTCCCCAGGACTCCCCGAAAAAGCGCATGCACATTACAGAGCGGTCCATGCCTGCTGCTAATGGGAAAGGACTTTTTCCAATCAGCGAGATTTTCACCATTTATTTCTCTTTTGTTGGCTTAGAAACTGGTTGTTGCTATTTCTGTCTCATCATTTACAAATTAGGGATATTAAGTACAGACTGCTCCCTGTCATCTATTCGCCTCATTTTGGGGCTTTGGCAGTTGCTGGGATAATGCAGTGTAGCAGCCTAACGAAGCTTTAAACTCTGGGGAAGGGCTGTACAAAGAAAGATGGTTGTGAACCATGCTCTCCCTGATAAAGGCTTTTAGTGTTAAATTTATTGCTTTATTTGGTGGACGTCTTTTGCATACCAAAATGATCTCCTAATTTTGGTTGTCTGAAAAATGTAAACCTTTCCCAGCCATAACCTACAAAGCTCATTTTTTAGCTCCAGTTAAGTAGTAAAAATGTAGTTATGAGCTTGTGAGTTGCAGCATTGAGCATTTTCTTGGGAGATGTAATGGTTGAGTGGTACAATGAAGCCTCTAAGATAAAGCATGAAGGGGTCTATACCACGTGGTGCCACCTGCTACTGTGGTGTGGATTTAGGTAATATTGTGGGGAAGAGCTAAGGGAGAAGGATGATAAAATGCATAGCTCCCTTTGCCATCATGCAATTTAAAATAATCAGGGGTGATGACTATTTCTGTTATAATGTTATTAAAGGCGTGGTGGGTGTTTTGGTATAACATCAAGAGCTATGAGTTGGAGGAGATGGTGTAGGAAAAGGCATTCCACACTAGGATAGAAATGAGATCTCTAGGTAATTTATTTGCTTATGAAATGTAGCGAACTAAGGTTTGATATTTTAATAGGTATGAGTTATTTACTAAGTATTAACAAAGCATAGCCTTATACTGCCCTTGTTAAGTGTGTTTTCTCTCAAAATAATCAGGAAGGACATGGATTGTGAAGGAGTATTCATTCAAGTTGTCTGTTTCGCAGGTCTTCTGTTAGAGTGGGGCTTTGTTGTCTCCAAAGACGTAGCATGTGCAAAGTCAGAATCCAAGTAATGTTGTTATGGGATTATTTGTTGGGAAGGTGAGGCGGAAGGAGGAGATGACCATTGGGGCTTCTACCTCATAGTATTTTCCTGGCCTCAAGGACTCTGAAATACTATGAAATCAGAGCTCTCCACAAAATGCCACAGATTCTAGAATCATGAGCTGGCCTGGAGCTTTACATTGTTTTTTTTAATAAGCAATAGCTTGTTGCTTACATGTTAACTTTTTGGTTTGTTAACTTTTTGTATGTACTTTTTGGTTTTATTGTGATTCTGAATGTGCATCTAGAGCCTTTTAATTGGCCATAAAACTGAAGAATTAGCCAGCCTTACTTAGGGTTAAGATTACCTTGGGGTTTTCTTAGAATAACTCTTAATCATATAATTTTTTAGTGAGCTGGAAAATGTTTAACATATTTAGCACCTTGAAGGACTACTTGGTGTAATAACCATTTACTGGCTTTATTGAGGAATTAAGATGGGTAGCGATAAATAAATTCTGCCAGTATAGTTTTTGTTACTATAAGTTGGTAAGTGATCATTTTTTCTCTTTCATTAAAAGTAGATAAGGTCTATAGTTTAATGAGATGAATTGGAGTTAAGGTGGTTGGGAGGCCCCTGGTTTGTTAACTGATTTAATAATGGTGTTACAATAGAGTGGTTTGGAGCAAAAAGGAGCCAGACTACTTGTGCTGAAAGCAAAGCTCCACTGCTTATTAAATATGTGAACTGGAATGGGTTATGTAATCTTTCACACTTCATATTCCTAATCTGTAAAATGGGGGTAATATAATTCCACACCTCCTAAAGTTGTTTGGAAAATTAAATAATTTATATAAAGTATTTATATATCACGAAGCCTGACACATAACAATATTTCATAAGTGTTTGCTCTTAATGATCAAAGTGTATTCCAAAATGGCTGTGCCATGCTCTTCTTCCTCTCCAGAAACTGGTGTCATCAGATTTTGGATTTTAGTCATTCTAATAGATGTGTGTTTTCCCTTTTAATAAAAAAAATAGTACCTGCTATCACCTTAAAATTTCAACATATGCAAACTATAAGAATATTGTTTTTTCTGTTTTCCATTCTGGGTAAATTTTCAAGATTTTATGACTGAATTTATACACTGCTTAAAAATTTATGGTCAGATGTTTAGCATAAATGATTCATGGTACTGATAAGTAGAATCTTTCTCTTTGATTTGGTAAAAAAAAAAAAAAAAAAGTAAGTTCCCAGAATGGAGTTAGTCAGCATTATACAGTGGAAATAAAATCTCTTAGGAATTTGGGTATCACTTCGAAGTGATATGACTTGTAATCCTATTTGTTGACGATGTTTAAAGTATAAGACACCACGAGCAGTCTTTGCTAATATCAATATTCTCTCCTAGTCCTCAGCTTGCCATGGTTTAATCCTTTCAACACTATCAGTGGCCAGTGAGCCAACTCACTTAACTAAAATTCTCATAACAGGTTTCTCAAGGCTCTTAAAAATCTATTATTGCTCTTTTATCAGGAGATCATATCATTTCTTTTTAGTATCAGCAAAATTCTGGGGAAAATTATGTCTGACTTAGATGAGAAGAAATGGAAGCACAGATAGGTCAAGCTGCCTGTGTTGGGTCACACCATTAGCTGGTGGGAAGGCAGGAAGACTGAATCTGATGGAAGGGTCTGCTGCATGACTCACTGAACCCTTGACCGAATCTATTACTAAAGAACAGCCATTACTTTGTTTTGTTTTTTCTCTGAGTTAGGAAGTTTATTTTTTCCTTACTATGTGAAATGATTATGGGTCCATGTAATTTCACATGTCAAACTCATAGCTCATTTCTGTTGCCATCTCATAGAATAAATTCATAGTGATTTGTGATTTGGCACATTTGCTTTTTTAACTTAAATACTTTTTTTTTGGTTTTTGAATCTTTTAGCTCAAGTGAACATACCACCTTCCTTTTACCCTCACTTTTACATTTATATTTGATGACTGTTATTCATTAAATTACTCATTTCTTGCCTGTGGGTTTAATTTTTTTTTTTTGCTGCATAACTCTAATTTTGACTCAACTATACATTTTAATAATGTGCTATTTATATGTCCTGCACATTAATGAAGATTTTAAGTAAGGTTACAGTTAAGTTAAAACATCCTAGGTTTTATGCTAGATGAGTTGTCATTCTTATTAGCCTTGAGTATAGATCTCCAATTCAGATCTCCAGTCAATTTAAAGATTTTTTTGACAGCATTTCTATCACAGTCTATTTAATTAATTTGGTGAGTAGAAATTTATGTTTTCCAATAAAGATGGTTTTAAAATTAAGATTTTTATATATGGTACATTCCCTTTATTATCTCATTGGCAGCCTATTTTTTAAAAGTAAATATATTGATCTCTCTTGATTTGTTTTTCATAAACCCCATATGAGATATTCCCATATGTTTTCTTTTCTATGTGGAGAGCTATGGACGGTTATGTATTGTGTATGATTTTTCTAGGTGTTTCAGAATTCTTCTTTCCCATTTTTATTACCAATAATGGTAGGTAGTTAGGTGTTCAAATGTTATATGATTGAGGCCAAACTTCCAATTTCTGGCCTAACAACAGATAATGCCCATTGCC
>NW_006291976.1:515146-517646 GCF_000327345.1 Myotis davidii
TCTAGTCTTAACTTTAAGATGAGAGAGAGTAATTTTCTTGCCAGAAGAGAGAAGATGTAGATTTCAAAATACTCATCAGAATTTTATTGTATCTGAGTGGGCAGCTTGCACATTGCTGCTATCCACCACTGTTACGGTGCAGACTCAGTTGGGGTAGGTGGATGGAACATAGAGAATGGTTGGGCCTAGAAGGATCAGGCTTCCCTTCCATAGAGAAGGGGCGTCAGAAGACCCAGCTGTGAGTCCCCACAGAAGAGAGAAATTATGCCTGGTATGAGGGACCATGTCATTTGAAGTTAGGGGAGTGTTGGTTACAGATATGAAAAGAAACCAATAGGACATACATAGTAGTCGTTTGAGGAAAAAACAGATGTGATTTTCATAAGCAAGGATGCTCAAGTAATTTCTGACTCATACATACTGGCCAGGATTGAATCTTGTCCAGAGCTAGACAACGAAAAGGAGAGGAAAAGCCAACTCTGAAAACATCAATTTGTATTTTAACATTGATGAATTTATGCTTTTGCTCTTCTAGAGAGATTTGTTTTGCATTATTGATTTGAATCTTAATCCCAGAAGAAATGATCTCTACTCCAGACCATGGAACAGTGGATTCCACTAGTGATTGTACAGTAAGATTGTTTAGAGACATTAAAAAACAAAACAAAAAAACCCACAAAAAAACCCAACAACAAACAAAAAATTGAGGCATGTAGACACTATATCCAGATATATGTCTAGGTTAAGTAGTAGGAATTTTTGTTTTTAAGCATAAGCTTTCCAGATAATTGTGATATGACTTGTACAGCCATGACCTGCCACCTAAACTCCTGCTAAAGAAGTTCTAGTTTAATTCCTAGGGAATTGGGTACCAAGTTACATTTATTGGAACTTAAGGTTTTAGAGCCTGAATTATTGTCTTATTTCTGAGGAGGGTTGCTGCCTGTACATTACTCAGTTCTTTTTTACTTATTCCACTTCTGTTCAGGACTTTTCGTTCTGCATCTGAATTCCAAACAGGAAGTGGGGCCCTGCTTCCATTCAGTGTCCTTTATCTTCCTAACTCAAGCTAACACCTCCTGCTAGATACCCTGTGCTCTAGTCATGCTTTTTTTTTTCTTTTTGGCCTTTCTTTGTATTTTTACCAAATCTTGATGTTGAGGACTCATGATTTAGACGTCCACCTTCTAAACTATACATTTATGATATAATTTTTCTTTCTTTCTGATTTTCTCCTGTCTCTGCATAAGTGGGCATATCTAGTCCTGGGATGATCCCTCCCTTTTTCCATCCTATGTCATTAACTTTCACTGATGTGTGGCAGATCGTTCAAGGAATGTTAGGAATAGTGAGTCACATGTAGTTTTAGTCCAGCAGACTTTTTTTCTCCCCACTGTTAGGCCCAGAAATCCTATTAATCACCAGAGGACAAATTTAGCCTGGGGGTGGGGAGGATAAAGTGAGCAATAGGGTGAATTTGCAGCTGCTGTGGGGAAGGGAAGTTTATACTTGCCTGTGAGCTTTCATAAAGCGGAGTCCTCTAGGGTCTTTACAGAGGAAGTCAGGAGGGATTTCAGCCGACAACAGGCAGAGCAGTGGCAAATGATCCGAATTCTCATGGGTTACTCCACTGAGTAGCTAGTGCCCAGGAACATTTTGACTGAAAGTACCGCAGATCACCATCATTTTTCCATTCTGTTTCTCCAGATTTCATGTATTTCCTACAATATTCTGACATCTCTTTCACCTCTTCATTCACTTCTAGTACTTCGGACTGGTTTTCATTTACTTTTTTTTGTTATTGTTGTTTGTGTTCATAACTTTTACTTTTCATTATTTTGATTCTCAATCCTACATGTGAATAAAAAGGAACAATGCAGATCTGCCAAGCACTTAGAGATTCATTTCTCTTAATTTGTTATCATTCTTTGCTTTTGTGCTTTATTTGAGCTGAATGTTTTAGATGGCAGATTTAGTAATCAAAAGATTCTAACATGTTGCAGATCTTGAAAGCTTCTTTAAAGTTCTAAATGATCATTGGGGCTTTAGCTGGGCTAAATTTTATTGTTGTATTACTATAGGGAAAGGTTTATTAATCCAGAGATGTGTGTAGAGAATGTTTGCCTTATCAAAGAAACACTTTTTAAGTATTTTATTCCATAAATATAAATTTTTCTTAAGTATATACTTTTTTAGGTTCTGTTGTAGGGGTCAGCAGAGAGAAAAGCAGACAGAAAGTGGGAAGGCAGACAACAAAAAATCCACACAGATAACAAAAATTATAATGTCAGAGTGATATGTACTATGAAGAAATGGAATGGAATACAAAAGAGTGGGAAGGGCTTAAATAATTATGTTAATGATAATTATTTTTAATTCATTTAAGCAATTCTAATAGTATTTCTGCACGACTATCGTGTTTACATTGTTTCAACGGTATTTCTGGATTCAAAACTTTAGGGGTGAACTCTTATTTACATGGTGTTCACCCGATATGGAG
>NW_006291976.1:519039-525131 GCF_000327345.1 Myotis davidii
TGTGGTACCTGGCAGGCAGTTAGGGGCCATATTTAGCCCTTTGTAAACACAGCAACAGGTGGAGTTCCTAGAAGGGTAGGTACCCAAGAAATATTGTCTGAAATACAAGCAACTGAGAATTATTATTGAGGAAGGAAAACTAAAGACACAAGACAGACAAATAAAGCGGATGACCCTTATTGGATCCTGGGCTATTGGGACTATCAACAAAATTTGAATGTAAATTGTGGGTTAGATAATAGCATCGTACCAATGTTAAATTCCCTCGTCTTTATAATTGCACTGGAGGTATGCCAGGGAGCATTCTTATTCTCTGTAGGAATACACTGCAATATTTAGGGGTAAAAGGGCATGATGTCTATTATGCCCTCTCAAATTCTGTGTGTGTGTGTGTGCTTGTATGTGTGTGTGTTGGAGAGAGAGAGAAAGATTATTTGATTTTTACTTAATACATGTTTTTATTGATTTTTAGAGAGAGAAGAAGGGAGATGGAGAGAGAGAGAAACATCATTGTGAGAGCAAAACATCGATCCACTGCCTCCTGCATGCCCCCTACCGGGCATTGAGCTTGCAGCCTGAGCATTTGCCCTGGCCAGGAATCGAACTGTCAATCTTTCAGTACCCAGGAAGACTCGCAACCAACTGAGGCACACTTGCCAGGGCTAGAGAGAGTGTGTTTTTAAATACTATTACTGCAACTTTCTTCTAAGTTTGAAATTACTTCAAAGTAAAACATTTCTAAAAATTGATGAATAAAATTTATACTTAAAAAAGATCATAAATCCAAAGGAAATTTCTATTTCTACTTAGCCACAATAAAAAAAATTCAAAACTAAACTAAACTAACAAACATAAATGAGTTTAAGAGCTTGTAGTCTATTTTTATACTTGTGTGTCTTTTGCTTTTTCCAATATTGTCCAAGAGGGCACCAAATTCTGTATAATCAGTGTTGGTTGGAGTCCATCTATGGAGTTTATTTTCCTCAAGTTTTGTGGTCTTACATCTAATCTGATTTAGGGATATGTGCCTTGAAGATGAAATTAGAATAGTGTCTGAACATATTCCCACTTTTCACAGGGCATTGCTATCAGAATAGATGACTAGTTCCCCTATGATCTGGATCACTTTACTCTTTTGCACATGAAAAAATGTTGTTCAAGAATGAGAGCACGGCCCTAACCGGTTTGGCCCAGGGGATAGAGCGTTGGCCTGCGGACTGAAAGGTCCCAGGTTCGATTCTTGTAAAGAGCATGTACCTTGGTTGCAGGCACATCCCCAGTTGGGGGTGTGCAGGAGGCAGCTGATCGATGTTTCTCTCTCATCAATGTTTCTAACTATCCCTCTCCCTTCCTTTCTGCAAAAAATCAATAAAATATATTTAAAAAAAAGAATGAGAGCACGCATTTCAAGACAATAAAAAAGTAAAACAGCTTCCTGCTCTTATTGCTTAAGTTACCTATTTTCTTCATCCTATAGCGAGTGACATCTACACGACAACATCTTCCTTTCTTCTTGTAATCCCTTTATGTTACAGTGTTTCTGTATTTCCCAAATACTTTCCCTGAAATCAAAAGCCTCATCAATCATTGACATCAGCTCTTCTGCCCGCTCTGATTTTTTTATTGCTTCCCTGACATTTTAAATACCCAGGGTAAATTATTTTTCACAGCCTGTCATCAGTCATTAGGTGATGCTGCAGTGTGCTGTAAGAGTGCTTCTATATTTAGCAGCAGTGCTTTCTGCATCTCCATATAGCAGTGTGTGCAGGTAGTTACATGGAATCTTCACCCGAAGCAGGGCACTCCACCAGGTAGCTGTTTAATTTGTAAATTGAGCTAATAGGAGTTTAAAGTGAACTGTTCAGAAGATGATGGAAAACCACGTGACTGCAACTATATTTGTTAAAATTATTTCTACTGCCCAGATTTTTAATTAATAATAGGTTAGAGCATCAAGCACATGCTAGATAATTCATGTCCCCTCTTGCTGGAATAGACAAAGTATCATTTAAGAAATGATTTTCATTTTAGACACACATTATCACATTCTTAAAACCTTTTGTTGTATAGAAATAATGAGTTTTTAAGTGAATGATCCTCAAATTTCAAACTTAAGTTTAGGATCATAAGCAAACATAAGAGGCAGATAAATGTCATCTCAGGTTCGCTCTCTCAGGTCTTGTTAACTTCACTGTCCCACCCTCTCAGCCCCTACACACTCTCACATACACACTTTCATGCTGTCATGGGCCTCAGGATCCTGATCATTTGGGGGGGAAAATCTTTAATTAAAGGGAGGCAAAAATCCTATAATGATGATATTCACAAACCAAGGTCTCTGCTTTTACAATATTTAAATGTTAAGGAAGTATGAGGTACTTATAGGATGTAATAAATGTTGGCATTACCACTTAGGAGCTTGACTGTATTGGTTCATTCTTATCTTATTTATATATGTGAAGTCTTTGGCTAGATCCGATTAGTGAAACAGGGATGTTAGTAGTAAGCTTTACTGGAGTACAGGATCTGAAGACAGCAGAATTCAAGTTTATTGGCTCATCCTATATAATAAAAGCCTAATATGCAAATCGACAGAATGGTGGACCAACTGGTCGCTATGACGTGCACTGACCACCAGGGGGCAGATGCTCAACACAGAAGCTGCTCCCAGCCCGCAGGCCCCAGGCCAGCCAAGGCAGATGCCAGTGGGGGCCCCAATTGCCCCTCCGGTTGCCCCACAGATTGGCCCTGATCGCTGGCCAAGCCTAAGGCCCTACTCATATACGAATTTTGTGCACCAGACCTCTAGTAGTTCATAAAGAAGATTGTCCACGCTGTGAGATTTGCACTTAGAACAAGCTTACTTACCATAGTCACAAGCTAAAAAAATAATCTCAAATGTCTATTTGCCTTCTAGGGCACCAGGCCAGCCATTTCACTGTTAGTGGGATAGAAAAAACAAACTATGTTGACCTTTGACATCCTTCTGGAAGCTAGAAAGGAAATAGCAGCAATGTTCTGGCAAGGCTTGGGAATGAGCTGAGAAAAGCCAACATAAAAAAAGAAAAATTAATTAAGACTCTTTTCTGGTCCACACTAAAGAAGTACTTTAAAAAGAATGTGGCATCCTTCACTGTGTGTGAGTTTAAGATCTTCCAGCTTTGTAACATCTTTTCCTGTCAAGGACGGGAATTGGTTGACCTTTTGGGTAATGCATTTTTGTTTGCTTTCAAATATTAAGAAAGATCTACCATATAACCTTTTGTTTTCTTTAGGAGTCATAGAGTGGCGGGAAAGTGATAAAAGTTTATGGGAAAAGGAAGAGCTCCAAGTTTAGACAGTTATGTTTTAAATCTCTTTTGGGTCAGGTAGCCCTACGCTTACCTATTAAGATATGTAGAAGAATAAAGTAATTATTTGGTGCAGTTTCTTTTTTCCTGCATCTGCATTCTTTCCTCCCTCTCCTCTCTAAGTGGCATGCCCTCCTCCTTGCTCCCTCTGCTTATGCCTGCCCAGTGGGGGCTGCTCTCCTTTGGGGATCCCAGGGGAGGGAATGTGAGCGACAGGGCACAGGTTGGAATGAGCGAGGTTTGCTCACAAGGCATGATTGAGACCAGCCTGATTTGAGAAATGATTCTTTTTTTTTTTTTTAAATAGGTTTTTATTGATTTTAGAGAGAGATGAAGGAAGAGGGAGAAGAGAAACATCATTGTGAGAAATATCGATTGGTTGCCTCCTGTACGCACCCCAACCAGGGATTGAACCTACAACCTGCATTTGTGCCCTGACGGGGAATAGAATTGCCGACCTTTTGGTGCATGGGACAGTACTCCAACCCACTGAACCACACTGGTCAGGGCCTTGAAAAATGGTTCTTGCTGTGTCATTTTAAGAGAGGCGAGTGGGAAAATAATCGTATTCCTGGATCTGCCAGTGCTTTTCACTAGATGTACCATATCCAACTTAACGTCCTCCTTCCTCTTCTGTCCCAAATGTAAAGATTTGGATTTTCACTAATACCTTTTAGTCCTGACACCCTCTCCGTAAGTTTGTGGTGTGTATTTTGGTATGACAACAACAAACTTCCTTTACTCTGCTCTAGTTGACTCTGAGTGCTTTTATTAGTTATAACTTAATTTTATTCATCTGTAACTCTTCCTCCTTATTCCCTCTGCTGGCTTCTACATCATAAAGGACCTGACACATGCTCACATGTGCTGTCACTGTCGCCATCACTTTGCTTTGGAGTGGGAACCATTTAAGAATTTAATGCCAAGGGCTTCTCACTATCCAGTCCATATTTTTTCCATTATCTACCTTTCTACATTAACAAACACCCTTGAGTTTAAGTTAGAATTTAAAGCAACCTTAATATTCATTTATTCATTCATACAGATACTCAACAAATATTTCTTTTATAAAGCGTGCTGACATTATGTAGGTTCTGAGTTTTCGAGCCACATACAGTAGAATTATTGACAAAGTTAATTATACTGTAGACCATTCTGTTCTCTCCAGGCCTCTCAAACATCCTAATCCGAGTCTTGAGTCAAAGTCACCAAAATACATAAAATAATCTGTCCCAATTCCTTAGTATCCTGATAGTGTATCTTACTATTGGACCTATGTTTACAGTAATCTATAAAGCCTTAATAGACTGAGGACCTTCCTAGCTTTATCTTAGTAATGGCTCATACTTCAGATTTTTTTAAAGGAATAATTCAAAACAGGAAGAAGAAACATTAAATAATGGCTTGGTGTTTACTGAGTTCTCTTTATACTGACAAAACATTGGCAACAACCAACAGTCCAACTATAAGGAAATGGTCAATTAAAATATGATAAATCTGCTTACAAGAACATTAAGCAGCTGTTTCAATGAGAAAATATTTATGATGTTGTCATAGCTCTGGTTCCCCAGGAAACACTCTGAGATTGAGATCTGTGCTCGGGAATGCTATTGGACAGTGTCCTCAGGACCAATGACCCAACCAGGCGAACCGGTTAACTTTGAAGGCTTGAGACAGATCCTTTGTGGTTTGTAGCTCCACCTCTTGAGTCATCCTTTTCCACAAAAGGTAGCATGTGTTCTCAGTTTAATAGTTTTACCAGACTGTTTCCCCTGGAGGATGAGAAGAAAGTAGAACGGGAGAGGGAGAAGTTGAACTGCTGTGCGATGCAGTCACAACGGTCTCAGCTGATCTTCAGAATTGCCCCACCAAGGCAAAGAAGCCTCTTCTTTGTATTACAGCTCCCCACCTCCCAGTCTAACCCTCTTTGGATGGAGGCTGCCTGGGGGAGGGGACAGGACATGGGTCCAGGCAGCTCTCTGCAGCTGAAGGCAGTTTCCAGAGCCAGACGCAGCCTAGAGCCGACAGCTTCATACCCTCCCAGCGTAGACTAGAGATGAAATACTACACGAAAGCAAAAAAGCCAACACAAAGTGTCTTTGTGTATATGACAGCATTATGAACCAACTATGTAAGACATGTGTGAGATGTACAAAAGCTAGGAGACACAAAAATAATGAATACAGCCCCGGTCGGTGTTGTTCAATAGTTAGAGTATCGGCCCACACACTGAGGGTTCAATTTCTGGCCAAGGGCATGTACCTTGATTGCAGATTTGCTCCCCATCCCTGTTTGGGATGTGTTAGGGAGGCAACCAGTTGATGTGTCTGTCTCACATGGATGTTTCCCTCTTTCTCTCTCCCTCTCTCCCCCTCTCTCTGAAAAGCAATGGAAAAAATATCCTCAGGTGAGGATTAACCACAACAACAACAAAAGAAAATTAACAACAAAAAATGAACACAGCTGTGTTACAAAAGTGAAAGAATTCATAAGAACATAACCCTTTCACCAAATAAACCAGGAAGCCAGTGTCCCTTGCAATAATGGGAGAACTCAGGTGTATAGTGTCTCCTTTTCTCCCACTTTTAAAATACCGTATTTGCCGGCGTATAAGACGATTTTTTGGCCCTGAAAAATATGCCTTCAAGTGGGGGGTCCTCTTATACGCCAGGTACACTTCAGATAGACTGCCCATAGTGCTTGCCCCGTGCCATAGTGGCCTCCCGATGCCCGCCCACTTCA
>NW_006291976.1:525551-586093 GCF_000327345.1 Myotis davidii
CCCTGTGTTCCTGAGAAGCATCTACGGTACCAGTCTATAGAGTGTGTTTTCTTTAGTGAATTCCCGGTATGTTTACCGGTAATAAACTTGCACTGTTTTATGTATATGTTTGATTACATACAGCCTTGTGACAGTTTTCCTGCATGTCATAAGCATTTGAATATAAATTAAAATGTTAACATCAAATCTGATATTGTTTTACCTTTTATTTGGTGTGTGGAAGGTGTGCGGAAGAGGGGGTAGTCTTATACGGCGAGTATATAACAAACTCTGTATTTTGAGTGGAAATGTTAGGGGGTCGTCTTATATGCCCAGTCGTCTTATACGCCGGCAAATACGGTATTACTATTTTATTAATTCTTGCATGCCTCAGGCTTTCTCTTGTGTTCTATATGCAGAATGTGTCTGGGTGTGGTATGACAGACATAGCCTATGAGATATTAACACATACAAATAGTGGCTGTACCTGAGATGCTAGCTTCAGCAATTCCTAGAGTGGCCTCACCATGAAACAGGTGGTTATGCATTCAGTTCCTACATGTGCCATTGATACATTTTTCCCCACACAGTATTAAATTGCTGCCCTACCCAGCTCAACATAATTTATCTATCATCTATCTATCTATCTATCTATCTATCTATCTATCATCTATCTATCTATCATCTATCTATCTATCTATCTATCTGTCTATCTATCAATCATCTATCTAATGTAGATATCTATGATCAAAGGAGCTGGGTGTGAAAAATGTGAATAAGCATGATAAATAAATCAAATAGGAGACTAGAAAATAAGAGCTTGAAGTGTACTCTCTAGTGATGGGAATAAATACCGACATCTATTTGCCCAAGTTAGAACACATACACAAGAGACTGAAAGCCAGACATAACCACATCTCACATTATCTCCTCTTAGCTGAATCAGATCTCCTATAGCTCTACTGCTTTCTTGTTTCCTTCCAAATCATAATTTGTCCTAAATCACACGCACTCTCTGTCTACTTTCTAATGTACCCATATTTTTTTAAATATCTCTATAAAATTGTTCTTTAGAGCTGCCTTTAATGCATTTTGAGTTAGTTCTTTGAAAACATAAGATGAGAAGATAGAGGAGAACATGGAGCTATTTCCAGGAACGTTAAAGAATGTCCTGTGATGAGAGCAGGTGGATTTGTTCAAGTCATCACAGAGCATATAATAGAATGAGCTGACTAAAGCTGTAGGATGAGGGCTTGCCTTGATGGAAGGAGGGAGAACTCTGTGATCACTAGAGGTAGTCAGCACTGGAAGAGCAAGCTTCAGTTCCTCAGCTCAGATGGTGTGTAAGCAGAGGGTGGATGACTGCTGATGAGGCCACTCTGGTTTCAGGGAAGTGGAGCTGAGTTACCAGTGAAGTTCCAGTGTGTTTGTGGACTTCATGTCTTAACATGTGAAATGCGTTTCTCTCTTTAATAAACGTACAGTCACTTGCTGTCATCCTCCAGAAGTATAAAAGTATTCAGACTAATGCTTGTGAATATTGTAAATGCCATCAGATGCTACTGAAATACCTACATCATGGATGCTTGATGTTGCACTCATTTCTGTCACACATGAAGTCTGATGCTATTTGGCTAACGAAACACATACAGGGATGGGCAAAAGTAGGTTTACAGTTGTTTGTATGAAAAAATACATGATTATTAGAATAGCTTTATTAACTCAAAAGAGTGTCACAATGGCACAGTGGTACTCACAACTGTAAACCTACTTTTACCTACACCTATATTTCAGGTCTTTGGCCAAGTATTTATTACCTAATGCAATAGGAAAGTCTTACAAAATTTCAGATTTCCATCGTTTTAATTTCCTTACCACAGCACAATTTTTATTCCAAAATCTAATCCTCTGTACAAATTGGATAGAAGCATAGCTCCTAAGACTGGGGTGGAGCAGTTGAGGAGTGGGAATCACAATTCAGCCACTATAAAAAGCGCAACAATTAAAGAGTCATTAGCAGTGATTAACAGCTCTGAGTAAACCCTGAGGATTCATCCTTGTGGAAATTATGCTCTCCCACAGCCCCTTCTGTGGCCTCCAATTTGAGTAGGACTGGTCATCAACAGCAGAGGCCAGAATCCATTTGTTTATTTGCATAGTCATTCCCTCCCCTCCCCTCTTATCTATCCGGTAAAAGACTGACAAAAGGTGCATGTAAGAGAAATGCTGAGCGCACATCTCTGCAGGGAGACTGAAAGCCCCTGAGCCACTGCCATATTTTCACACTGTGGCAGATTGCATTTCAGAAGCAGGGGCCAGGTGTGGGCACGGGGCTGAGGCTGGTGCACCTGCAGCTCCTCTTTGTAATTAGCTCATATCTGTGCGTTCTTTGAGCCTGCACCGCACTGCTGTTGGGCTGTTGGCTTAGTGTCTTCCATAGCAACTTGCCAGGGTGCTGAGGAAGGAAGGCTGGGCAGTGTGATCAGCTCTTAGTCACCTGACGGGTGGCCAGCTTCTGACAGCAAGCACAGCACAGAGCCCTGATCAAGCTGCCTGATTATACATCTGCTACTTGAGTCTGTCCATTTCCCCCCCTGTTATTCCCTTTTTTAAATTGAATTTATTGGAGTGACATTGGTTAATAAAATTATATAGGTTTCAGTTGTACACTCTCTGTATATTGCATTCTGTGTTCACCACCCTAAGTCAACTCTCCTTCCATCACCATTTACCCCTTATACCCTTTTCTACCACCCCCACCTCCCTTCCCCTCTGGTCATCACATTGTCTGAGGTTTTTTCTTTTTTGCTGAATCCCTTTACCTTTTTAAAAAAAATATGTTTTTATTGATTTCAGAAAGGAGGGGAGAGGAAGAGAGAGAGAGAGAGAAACATCAGTGATGAGAGAGAATCATGGATCGGCTGCCTCCTGCATGCTCCACACTGGGGATCGAGGCTGCAACCCATGCATGTGCCCTGACCGAGAATCCAACCATGACCTCCTGGTTCATAGGTTGATGCTCAACTCCTGATCCTCGCTGGCCGGGCAATCCTTTTACCTTTTTAACCCAGCCCATACCACACTCCCCTCTTACAGCTATCAGTCTGTTCTCTATCTCTGAGTCTGTTTCTATTTTGTTTGTTGGTTTATTTTGTTCATTAGATTCCACATATGAATTATAGATGTATTTTTATTGATTTCAGAGATGAAGGGAAAGGGAGAGAGAGAGATAGAAACATCAATGATGGGAATCATTGATTGGCTGCCTCCTGCACTCCCCTCCTGGGGGTTGAGCCTGTAACCCAGCATGTGCTCTTGACCAGAATCAAACCTGGGACCCTTCAGTCTGCAGGCTGATGCTCTATCCACTGAGCTAAACCAGCTAGGGCTGTACCACAGCTTTTTTATACACTCATCTACTGCGGGCACTTGAATTGCTTCCCAATCTTGGCTATTGTAAATAACTCTGCTATGAACATAGGGGTACACATATTCTCTCGAATTAGTGTTTCAGGTTTCTTCAGATATCCCCCGACATGGAATCACTGGGTCACAAGGCAGTTAAATTTTTAATTTATTGAGGAAACTCCATACTGCTTTTAATAGTGGCTGCACCAATCTGCATTCCCACCAACAGTGCACTAGGGTTCCCTTTTCTCCACATCCTCACTACCACTTTGTTGATTTATTGTTGATAGCCTTTCTGAGAGGTACGAGGTGATATCTTATTGTGGTTTTATTTTGCATTTCTCTGATGATTAGTGGACATTGAGCATCTTTTAATACACACACACACACACACACACACACACACACACAAACACACTATTGGCCATCTGAATGTCCTGTTTGGAGGAGTGTCAGTTTAGGTTCTTTGCCCATTTTTTAAATTGTATTGTTTGTGTTTTGGTATTGAGTTGTACAACTTGTTTGTTTGTTTTTTAATAAATTTTGAATATTAACCCCTTATTAGATGTGTCAGTGAATATGTTCTCCCATTCAGTGGGTTGTCTTTTCATTTTGTTGATGGTTTCCTTTGCTGTGCAAAAACTTTTTAGTTTGATGCAGTCCCATTTGTTTATTTTTCTTTTGTTTCCCTTGCCCGAGGAGATATGTCAGAAATAATATTGCTATGAGAAATGTCTGAGATTTTACTGCCTATGTTTTCTTATAGTATTTTTATGGTTTTGAGTCTAACATTTAAGCCTCTAATCCATTTTGAGTTTATTTTTGTGTATGGTATAAGCAGGTGGCCTAGATTCATTATTTTTTTTTTTTTTGCATGAATCTGTTCAATTCTTCAACACGGTTTATTGAAGAGACTATCTTGACTCCATTGTATGCTCTTGCCTCCTTTGTTAGATATTAATTGACCTTAAAGGTGTGGCTTATTTCTGGGCTTTCTATTCTGTTACATGATCTATGTCTGTTTTTATGCCACTGTCATGA
Organism: Myotis davidii; assembly: GCF_000327345.1. Classification (NCBI taxonomy): domain Eukaryota; kingdom Metazoa; phylum Chordata; class Mammalia; order Chiroptera; family Vespertilionidae; genus Myotis; species Myotis davidii. The sequence goes on from NW_006291976.1 coordinate 529,980, forward strand.
TGACTGTGGCCTGTGGTACAGTTTGATGTGATTTCTTTAGATTGCTGTGGCTATTTGGAGTCTTGTGGTTCAGTATAAATTGTTGGACTATTTGTTCTACTTCTGTGAAATATGACATTGCTATCTTGATAGGAATTGCACTGAATCTATAGATTTCTTTGGGCAGTATGGACATTTGAAATATGTTAACACATTGTGCACCAGTAGTGTTATTGCTGGCTTTACCCAGTGGCCAGATAAATTTCTATTGAACGAGTACAAAAAACGTTTTATGAAGTATCATACTTTAAGAAGATATTAGCCTGTAAGAACATGTAATAAAAAACTTCATAATGCAGTGGGTATTTAATTGTAAGGCGTGCCTTTAACATTTATGGAAAACACTGTAATATGAAAACACGAGAATGCTTGTGACCCGTCCACAATGTGTTGTCTTCCTATCCATGCACATGATACAGGCTTCCACTTATTTGTATTTTCTCCAGTTTCTTTCATCAGCATCTTATAATTTTTCGGAATATGGGTCTTTTACATCTTTGGCTAAATTTATTCCTAGGAGTTTTATTTTTTTGACGTAATTGTAAATGGGATTATTTTCTTAGTTTCCCTTTCTGAGAGTTCATTATTGGTGTATAAAAACGCAACTGATTTCTGGGTATTTATTTTGTATCCTGCTACTTTACTGAATTCATTTATCAGTTTTAGTAGTTTTTTTTGATGGAATCTTTAGGGTTCTCAAGTCTCTTTATTTCTTAGTCCTCACATCTGGCTATTTGTTGTCAAAGAAACAAGAACTCATCAAATACTTAGCATTCACACCTACTAAATGTTATTTAGCACAATTTTCTCTGCATATATAAAAAGCTCTACCAGCAAGTACTGAAGTGTACAAAAACCAGCAATGGAAAACCTACACATATCCATACTATGTGAGTATATATATCTACTCTATATATATTATATAATTATATCATATGGTCCTATTTTATATATATATAAATACATAAACATATGTTCAGACACACAGCTGTATTCATTTGTTCATTCATTAATTGATTTATTATTTTATCTATTCATTCAAAAAATTCACTGTGTCAGGTATTAGGGTGACAAATTGTGGTCTTCGTTTAGCTTCTCAAGTGTACCATGTTAGCTTCTCTTTCAAGACCTTCGCATAATGTTGCTTTGGTCTGGAATGGTTTCCTTTCCGCGCCTGTCTCCTGGCTGCCTAGTTGACTTTTACTTATCTTTCAGATGTGTCACTTTTTAAAAGGAAACCCTTTGATATAGTAGATTACATAAGACGCCTATTACATGCTCTCATAGCATTCTCCTCCTTATCATCACACTTGCCATCATGTGTTTTCTGGAACAGTTGTGGGATTATGTGTACATTTACTAGATTTTCTGTCTTTCACCTGCCTCAGGAAGGGTGAGACCATGTCTGTTCTGATCACTACAGTGTGTCCAGTGCTCACACAGAGACTGATGCAGAGCAGGTGTTCTCATGTTTTTAAAAATAGAGAAATGACTAAGTGGTGGACTTCCGTCTTCAAAGAGGTTACGTCTGTTTGAGTGGGTGAAGAAGCCAGAGGCTCTTGTCTGATAAATGCTAAGGTGGAAGTAATCAGAAAATGCTTTGAAAGCCAAAAGAGCAGAGGCATCTATCTCTGTCTTGGAGTGTCAAGGAATGATCTGCATGATGAGTCTAAGCAGATAATTAGCTAAGTGGGGTAGGTGGGAGAACAGAATTCCACTAAAAATCAAAAACAAACACAAAACTAGTATGTACAGAAGCCTGTAAGTGAGAGAGGTAGTGGAGCATGTTCAGAAAACTCCAAGTGGTTCATCATGGCTTGTGCAGAGATGTGACTTGGGGAAACTGGGAGAGATGAGAGGGGCCCACAAGTAAACGGTGTATCAAGCTCTGCTAAATGTTAGCACAGTTTTGGGCCTTTTTCTTAGGGCAAAAATGTCCTCATTAGAGGACATTAAGCAGAGGACTTTTTATGATAGGATTTATGATTTTGAATGGGTGTGTAGAGAATGTATTGCGGAGAGATTGGAACGAAGATTAATTAGTTAGGAGGCTTTTGAAATGATTCTAGACCAGGGGTCGGCAAACTCATTAGTCAACAGAGCCTAATATCAAAGGTACAATTATTGAAATTTCTTTTGAGAGCCAAATTTTTTAAACTTAAACTATATAGGTAGGTAAATTGTTATTAACTTAGGGTACTCCTAAGGCTTAGGAAGAGCCACACTCAAGGGGCCAAAGAGCCGCATGTGGCTCGCGAGCCACAGTTTGCCGACCACGGTTCTAGACTATTGATCATAATGGCCTAAAACAACAAAGTGGTATTTGGGATAGAGAGAATAGCGGAATGTCACGGGAGTGCATCACACACACACACACATTTTTACTAAAATAAAATTATATTCTGTATATTGTTCTGACAGTTTTAACTTAATTATATATCATAAAAAATCAAATATACCTTTATGTCTTTTATTTGCCAGTCTTGGTTCAAGCATACATATACTCTCCTAGATTTTTCTAGAATATTTATTGTTCAGTTTTTTTACATTTTAAGCTTTTAATTGATCTGGAATTTTGTTGTTGTTGTGAGATGGGATTTAATTTTACTGTTTTCCAGATAGTTAGTTAGTACCACTTATTAAATAAACCATTCTTCCTCCATTGAATTAAAATACAATTTTGTGATATATTAAAACTTATATGCACAAATTTACTTCTGAATTTACTTGTTCTCTACTATGACTCAATAATCTTTGTTCACATGGAAATAAAAATTTTAACTATATTATGCTATATTTATTGTAATATCTGGTTCTTCCCTAGTAGTCTTCCTAATCAAACATTTGGGGATATTGTAGGCATTTATTCTTCCATGCAAATTTAAAATTACTGTATTGATAATACTTGTTGAGACTATTAGTTTTGGTAGAATTGACGTTTTTACTAGAGGCCTGGTGCACAAAATTCCTGTACTGTGCGGGGAGGGAGTCCCTCAGCCTGGCCTGTGCCCTCTCGCTGTCCGGGACCCCTCGGGGGATGTCCACCTGCCGGCTTAGACCCACTCCCCAGGGGATCGGGCCTAAGCCGGCACTTAGACATCCCTCCTGCAGTCCAGGACCCCTCGCTCTTTACTGCCTGCCTGCAGTGGATGTGGGAGAGGCTCCTGCCACTGCGGCTGTGCTCACCAGCTGTGAGTCCTGCTTCTGGCTGAGTGTGTGTGTGTGGTGGGGGAGGAGAGCTGCTCAACCAGAAGCTGGGCTTGCTGCTCCTTAGCCCTGGCCCCACTCCCCTTCCCACTGGTGGGGGATGCTGATCAGAGGCGGGGCCAACCAGGGAAGGGGCCATGGGAGGTTGTGGTGTCTTGGTTGTGCCCTGTCCCACCTCTGAGGAGGCGCTGAGACCGTGCCGCCCCCTTTCCCTTTGCCTCTGCAGAAAGGGCAGCGCTGGGACCATGCCTGTATGCCGCTGCCTCCCCTGCCAATTCTGCAGAAGGGGCAATGCCAGGACTGAAACTGGGCCCATGCCGCCCCTTCTCCTGCGGCCTCTGCAGAAAGGGGGGTGACAGGACTGCCATGGCTGGCCCTTACCCCCGCCCACTGGTCATCTGCTGTCCAGTCTAATTAGCATATTATCTCTTTATTATATAGGATGATGTAAGGTCTTTGCATCTTAAAATATGGGATTCTGTATATGGAATATTTTAAGATGCAATAAAATATGGAAATATGTTCACTCTTTGTTTTCTGTGTTAAGATTTAATAGTTTCCCTAACCCTAACCCTGACCCTACCCTAACCCTAACCCTAACCCTAATTTAAGTATTATGCCTTACGTATTAAATGTTTTGCTATGATTTTAAAGCTTTTATTGCTATGTTGAATAGAATATTTTCCCATTTCTATCTCTCGATCTTTACTGCTAATATAAAAAAAAGCTATTGAATCTACCTATATTTATTTCATATTAAACTATATACTACATTTTCTGATCAATTCTAGTAGCTTTTTTTCTATAAAATATATCTTTAAATGTTTTGATCAAAAAACAGCAAAGCAATAAAATAGATATTATAAACATTTTAATCAATCACACTCAAAAGCAAAGCAAGAGTCTTAAAATTAAAAGACTTTCTAGGTTTTCTAGGTGTATAGTATTTTATTTTCATATCTTATAGCATTTGCTAGACTCTTCATCTAACTTCCCGTGTTATAGGTGAAAGAAACAATTTTGTAAAATATTATTTTGAAAATTACTTGTTTTTTTCCAACTGAAAATATTTTCTTCTTTAAGACTAGGTAATTTCTATCTCTGTAGCTTAGTAATTTAACCAGATGTATCTAGATATGTGTGTGTGTGTGTGTGTGTGTACATGTTTACCAATCCTGGCTGGAACTGGTGCCCTTTCCTCCAGCAGATTCAAGATTTTCTACATTTCGGGGGAAATTCTCTCTGTTAATGGTTTATTTATCATTATTTCTCCATTGATTCCGATTTCTCATTCTAGGTCATGCCGGTTTTAGAGATTGTACTTTTTCATGAGTTGTCCTACTACGTCTGTTTGTAGTTAACAGGAAGATTACAGAAAAATATCTGTAATTCCAGGGAATACCTACTATTTTATAAGTAAGGCACAGGATATGCTTTGCTATTTGCACTGAATGTTGGAGTGTATTTTTCTGATGCTATGCCTTTTAGTTTAGATGTAATTCTTGGGTGAATAAAAGTATTCCACAGTACTCAGGGCTTGGCTTCATCTCCATTATGCCGTTTCTCACTGTTGAAATTATATACTGTGTATATTTTAAAGCATACCTTAGCATATCTTCAAAATATACAGACTGTAAACTTAATCATTACAAATATTTTTGTGCCTGAAGCACTTCACTATGCTTTTAATAATACTTATTCCTTTGGGTATTAAAAAATTAATCTTAAATATATTAGAGGGTTTTCCCTATTACTATGCTTAGCAAATTCATTGTTAGATCAAAACTATTAAAATCCTATCTGTTTTTGTATCTGAATATGTATCTGTTATCTTAAGCATCTAACCAAATTTTAAAAACTATAAAGGACAATCAATTTTAGTTCACGTACATTTAGAAATAGATATATGACATATGCTCTCTTCTTCTTTGGAGTGAGACAGAGATGCCTCAAATGCAGCCATGGGAGGGAAAATGTATGCTCTAATATAGTACAAAATCCCTGTTTAACCCTTTATAGATTATGAACAAAATTGATGAGGATTTTTATTTTCACTATTATCCTAAAACTATTACTTATTGTACTATAAAGTACTCTGAAACTACAAGGTTTTACCTCACCTCCCCTCTCCAAGATTCAAATGAGACTGTATTGACACTTAAGATTCAGAACAGCTTCCTTTAAAATTACAATTTGGTTAGTGGAATTTCTTTTTAACCTGTTCCCTTTGTATTTTATATAAATACTAGAGGCCCGGTGCACAAAAATTTGTGCACTTGGGGGGCAGGGCATTCCCTAAGCCCAGCCTATGCCCTCTTGCAGTCTGGGACCCCTCGGAGGATGTCCACCTGCTGGCTTAGGCCCGCTCCCTGGGGGATCAGGCCTATGCTAGCAGTCAGACATCCCTCTGGCAGCCCGGCAGCCCTCAGAGAATGCCCACTTACCACCAGGGAGCAGACCTAAACTGCAGTTGGACATCCTTAGTGCTGCTGAGGAGGCAGGAGAGGCTCCTGCCACCACCACTGTGCTGGCAGCCAGGAGACAGCTCCCTGTGGGAGTGCACTGACCACCAGGATTGGATGAGAGAGAAACATCGATCAGCTGCCTCTTGCACATCTCCCACTGGGGATGTGCCCGCAACCCAGGTACATGCCCTTGACCGGAATCGAACCTGGGACCTTTCAGTCCGCAGGCTGACGCTCTATCCACTGAGCCAAACCGGTTTCGGCTATTTATTTATTCTTAAATCTCCTCTGGGAGGCAGAGACCAACTTCATACATTTCTTTGCAGACTGACATGACAATAGAATAATACATCAAAAGTAGTTGGCAAATGCCTAAAATGTTTCTTGACAAATCCTGTATGCTGCCACTTATATGTGGAATCTGAAAAAACAAAGTCATAGGAACAGAGAATAGAGTAGTGTTTATCAGGGGCTGGGTAGCTGGGGGCATATTGGGAGATGTTGGTCGAAGGCTACAAACTTCTAGTCAGAAGATGAAGAAGTTCTGGGGATCTAAGGCATGGCACTGTGATTATAGTTAACAATAATGTATCATACACTTGAAAGTTAAGAGAGATAAGAGAGTATATTTTAAATGTTCTCACTACAAAAACGAGATGGTAATTATGTGAGGTGATGAAGGTGTTTGCTAACAGAGTGGTGATATCACTTTGCAATATATGAATATCACATTAACACATTAAAGTCACATAGTGTTACATGTCAATCATATCCCCATAAAGGTGGAAAAAATAATTGTTTCTCTAACAAGATAACCATCTCCTTAAAATATTGAAATCTCTTCACAGGTTGAACTTGAGATATAGTTACATTACTTAGATATTAGGTGGATGATGCTTAAGTAATTAAAAAATAATTATGAAGTGTCTGCAGAAGTGAGTAGTTGGTAGGTATTCAGCTCCTTGGTTGAAGTTTAAGCAACTTGCAGGTACAGCTCTTTCTTTGCTATTTTCCCATGTTAGTGGAGACTGATGCCCTTGTTGGATGATAAGTATGATCTCTGGACCAAAAAAGACACTAATTTGCCTCTTTTATTAATAGATCTCCTCTAGAGGATCCAGGACCCCAGATAGCACTATATCTTTGGTGCCATATTCCTCTATATTCACTTAGTTCTCAATGAAGTCAGTATTTCCATTTCCGGTCATTCTGGTCTTTCTGGTCGTTTGGTTGTAACAGTCTCTTAGGCTTTTATATATAGAGCTGCATGTTCTTTCCTTGATGGCCTTTGAACAACCACTTTTTCTTCAAGTTTCCCCTCAAATATTATTTCCCTGAGGAAAGAGTCAGATATTGTTTTTATTTAAACTCCTTACTGAAGGACATGTTTTTTATTGATGAGAGAGGGAGAGAGAAAGATTGATGTGAGAGAGAAACATCTATCAGTTGACACCCATAAATGCCCTGACTGGGGATTGATCCCGCAACCTGGGTATGTGTCCTGACAGATTGAACCTGCCATCTTTCTGTGTACAGGACGATGCTCCAAACAACTGAGCTACACTGGCCAGGGCCAGACATTCTTTTGATATCAGTTCATAGGTATTCAAGTGTGACACTGTTATAGTCCAATCACATTGTAATTTAATTATCTGTAGGGGCCCATGTGAGAAAAGAATGCGTTTAGTATCTTTGTATCCTTAGATGTGGCACAACTGTAGCTTTAAAGACTTGATTTTAGTTATCCAACAAATACTTGGATGAATGTTTAGTTTCTATGAATGAAGTCTTACTCTCCATCTGCCAGGCATTATGCTGATGACAGGTATGCCTACATCAATGGGATAAGGTCATTGAGCTCAAGAAGTGCCCAGTGGGAAGTCAGATGGATAGCAGATGAGGGACAACGGTTTCATGTCATGAATGAACAGACTGTTTCATTTACAGTTGAAGTATATCAGCAGTTAGGCTATTCATTTTTTTAAGAGGTAGATTAACAGTAACTTAAAATTCTGACTTCTAACTTACTTGTTAATGAAAGCAGTTTTCTTATAAGTTTGTCTCTTGAGGAAGTGTTTTCTAATAGACCTAAATGTCAAGTTGTCACAGTGTCTTGTGAAAGGAGGTGCGCACTGTCTATATGTTTCAAGTGATATACTGTACGTAGGGGGTTTGCATTAGTCGTAGGTGGAACCTTGGGAGTGAGAACTGCACTAGTTGTCTGAGATGAACTACTTTCTCTGTACTTTCTACATTTTGAGATAAAATGGAAGTCTTGGCTACCGATTCATAACATATTTGCAAAAGTTGAAGGATCATTCCCTAGTTTTAATTTTTTAAATTCTAAGAATTTTTCCTTTTCTGATCTTCTACAGTTTAACAATTGTAAGATCAAAAAGTATTAGTTAACTGAATATTGTGGTTTATATAGAATTACCAAGTATAGCATTTGAGTGTAATATTAAGCATAATTCAGTTTCTCTTTATTGATACAAGTCACTTTTACATTCTAGCAGGCCTTGGTGTTATGTGAGAACTAGCAATTCTTGCACCATAAAGTCTAGAAATGCTGTTTAAGGCAGCAGGATTTTAATTGAGAATGCTGGACTCACAGAGTAATTTTTGTTGCCTCAGGAGAATTGACTTTTTATTTTTCTGGAAGATCTTTTGGGATTTTTGTTATTGGAAGTAGAACATAAGCACATAAGCTTATTGTATTATATTTGTACCTGTGTTCTTTATTTAACCATGAAAGCGCTTTTAATGTTATGAAAAATGCAAGCTAGAAGAAACTATAATTTTCTTTTCTGTGTATAAAGACCCTAAGCCCTTAAGATACAACTCTTCAAAATGTAGAAGCAATCCATGGACTATTTCCTGTGGCACATGAAATTTTGTAGTTCAGCAAATATAGTCAGGTTGTAAGAAATTTTATTTATTTTGAGTTTAGTTTTTAAAAAATTTATTTTATTGTTATTTTATTGCACAGTTCCCCCATTCTTCCCCCTTTGCCTCCCCTCTACCCATCCCCCACCCAATCCCAGGCCTTCACTTGTCTAGTGTTTGTGTGTATGGGCTATGACTAATTTATACTTCTTAATCTCTTCTCCTTTTTCAACCATCCACACCACCACCCCTCCCATATGGCAACCATCAAAATATTCTCTATAGCCCTAACTGATTTGGCTCAGTGGATAGAGCGTCGGCCTGCAGACTCAAGGGTCCCAGATTCAATTCCGGTCAAGAGCATGTACCTTGGTTGCGGGCACATACCCAGTAGGGAGTGTTCAGGAGGCAGCTGATCGATGTTTCTCTCTCATCGATGTTTCTAGCTCTCGATCCCTCTCCCTTCCTCTCTGTAAAAAATCAATAAAATATATTTTTTAAAAAAAACTGTGGGTTAAAAAGGAAATCAAATGTATATTCATACTGATTCTAGAATTTAATCTAATCGATGTTTCTCTCATCGATGTTTCTAGCTCTCGATCCCTCTCCCTTCCTCTCTGTAAAAAAATCAATATTTATTTTTTAAAAAATGTTCTCTATATCTATGAGTCTGTTTCTGTTCTGCTTGTTCACTTATTTTGATTTTTAGTTTTAATTGTTGATAGATATGTATTTATGGCCTTTTTATTCATCTTATTCTTTTTTAAATTATTTTTAAAGTATATTTTTATTGATTTCAGAGAGAAGGGAGAGGGAGAGAGAGATAGAAACATCAGTGATGAGAGAGCATCATTGATTAGCTGCCTCCTGCATGCCTCCTACTGGGGACCAAGCCTGCAACCTGGGCATGTGCTCTGACTGGGAATCGAACCATGACCTTCCTGTTCATAGGTCAACGCTCAACCACTCAGCTATGCCGGCTGGGCTATTTTTCTTATTCTTGATCTTATATTTTTTTCTTCTTTTTAAAGTCTATTTAATATTTTATGTAATACTGGTTTGGTGGTGATGAAGTCCTTTAACTTTTTCTTGTCTTGGAAGTTCTATATCTGACCTTCAATTCTAAATGATAGCTTTGCTGATTAGAATTATCTTGGTTGTAGGCCCATGCTTTTCATCACTTTGAATATTTCTTGCCACTCCCTTCTGGCCTGAAAAATTTCTGTTGAGAAATCAACTGACAGTCATATGGCACTCCTTTGCAGGTAGCTAAATGCTTTCCCCTCCTGCTTTTAAGATTCTCTCTTTGTCTTTAACCTTTGGCATTTTAATTATGATGTGTTTTGGTGTAGGCCTCTTTGGGTTTGCCTTGTTTGGAATTCTCTGTGATTTCTGGACTTGTATGTATATTTCTTTCACCAGGTTATGGAAGTTTTATGTCATTATTTTTTCAAATGGGTGTTCAGTTTCTCTTCTTTTTTTTTTAAATATATTTTATTGATTTTTTACAGAGAGGAAGGGAGAGAGATAGAGATTTAGAAACATCGATGAGAGAGAAACATCGATTAGCTGCCTCCTGCACACTCCCCACTGGGGATTTGCCCGCAACCCAGGTACATGCCCTTGACCGGAATCGAACCTGGGACCTTTCAGTCCGCAGGCCGACGCTCTATCCACTGAGCCAAACCGTTTTCGGCAAGGTGTTCAGTTTCTTGATCCCTTTCTTCTCTTTCTGGTGTGAATGTTGGTTCACTTGAAGTTGACCCAAAGGCTCCTTACGCTGTCTTCATATTTTTGGGTTCTTTGTGCTTTTTGCTATTCTGATCGGGTGTTTTCTGCCTCCTTATATTCCAAAGTCTCGATTTGATTCTCAGTGTCCTACACTTTTGAATCCCTGTAAATTATTCTTTATTTCAGTTAGTGTATTTTTCATTTCTGATTGGTCCTTTTTTATGTTGTTGGTGTTCCAAGTTCCTTGAAGTTCTCAGTAAGTTCCTTGAGCATCTGTATAACCATTGTTTTAAACTCTTTATCTGGTAGTTGTCTTGCATCCACTTCATGTATTTCTTTTTCTAGAGATTTAATTTTTAAAAAAATATATTTTATTGATTTTTTTACAGAGAGGAAGGGAGAGAGATAGAGAACTAGAAACATCGATGAGAGAGAAACATCGATCAGCTGCCTCCTGCACATCTCCCACTGGGGATGTGCCCGCAACTCAGGTACATGCCCTTGACCGGAATCGAACCTGGGACCTTTCAGTCCGCAGGCCGACGCTCTATCCACTGAGCCAAACCGGTTTCGGCGAGATTTCTTATATTCTCTTATTTGTGACATGTTTCTTTGTCTCTGCATTTTGGCTGTTTCCCTGTGTTTGCTTCTATGTATTAGGTAGCTCTTCTATGTCTCCTGGTCTTGGTAGAGTGGCCATGTGTAGTAGGTGTCTTGTAGGGTCCAGTGGCTCAACCTCCCTAGTCACCTAGTTGGGCACTCCAGGTGTACTCCTATGTGAGCTTTGTGCACTGTCCTATTGTAGTTGACCCTTGGTTGATATTGGCATCAGTGGGAGGGATTGACCCCCAGGCCAATTAATTATGGGGATTGGCTGAGATTGCAGTGGAAGCGCTGCTGTGCAGGAGCTGATCCTATGGAGCAGGACTTGCTTCAGTGGGGCTTTGGTACTCACTGAGTCTGCCTTTTGAGTGTGTCACTCGTGGGGGTGGTAGGGTTGTGATCCTGCTTGGTCAAAGCTGACCACCAGGTGCCTTGGTTCTGGAGCCTTCCTTTGCCCTGTCCAGGGCCACCAGCATAAGGTACAAAGAAATCTGCAGATGGCTGCTACTTATATTGGGCTTGGAGGTGCCCAGGAGAGACCAAGCTACGGACCAAGGTGGGCTGCTGCTAGTGCTGGGCCTAGGGCATGCCGAGGCCAGCTGCTGCTTGTTTGAGAGATTTTAGTAAAGTCCAAGCATGAAACAAGAGAGGCCAGTTGTATAGAAGAGCTACTGGAAATGGCTTGGATGAGCCTGCAAGTAGGGAGGAGTGGGGTCTCAGGAAATCACCAAGGTGGGGCAAAAGTGTCAGCCAGGTTCATGGATATTCAGATATAGTGCCCTGCCTGTCAGCTCAGTGGTAGGGATGGCTCAGCAAAGAAACAATGGCCTCTGCCGTCACTTCTCTCTGGGAGAAAGCTCCCTCTCCAGCTCTCACTCTGATTTCAAGCAAGTTAGTTCCTCCCCAAATATGCCAGGTTCCTTTCAAGCTGTCACCCCAGTGCTGCAGGTCAGAGGGAGTATGTCTGAGTAAGGCCCTTTAAGAGGGAATTACCTGAGGCCTGCAGCCTCTGTGTCACTCAGTCACAATCCCTGCTGGTTTTTATGGCCAGAAGTTGTGGGGATTTCTCTTCTCTGTACTGAACCCCTTGGCTGGATGGCTTGGTGTGGGGCTGTGACCCCTCACTCCTTAGGGAAACCCCACAGCCAAGATATCCCTCTTGATTTTAAACTACCACATGAGGGTGTGGGACCAACTGGGTTGAGATTCTCCCCCTGCATCTCTGCCCCTCCTACCAGTCTTGATGTGCTTCTTTTTTAATTCCCTATTTGTAGGACTTCCATTCAGCTAGACTTCAGGTGGTTCTGAATGATAGTTGTTCTGTATATTTCAATTGTAATTTTGATGTAGTTGTGGGAATTGGTGATTACCATGTTTACCTACACTGCCATCTTGACCAGAACTCCCGAATTTATTTTTCTTTTTAATTTTTAAAAATTGATTTGAGAGAGAGAGATGTGAGAGGGAAACAAACATAGATTGGCTACCTCCTGCATGCACCCCGACCAGGGATTGAATCTGCAACCTGGGTGTGTGCTCTGACCTGCAATAGAACTGCGATGCTCAACCACTGAACAATGCTGGCTGGGCCATAATTAAAAATTTTAATAGTGGCAAAGAACATTATTGTTGAAGGGACATAAATTTAATTGGTATTAGAATTTTTTAGTGATGGTGATGTAAAGATTTGGCATAGGAAGAAGTTTTAGTGAAGGAATTTTCAGGCAGATAGTAATCAAATCAGGAGAGTGAGGTTTTATAAGCCAAGAGAGAAGGGGGATTTATGAGGAAGAGATGATCAGTAGAATCAAATTAAAGGAAAAACAACAAGGTTAACTAAGAAAAGGACAAAACAGTATGTACTAGTTTAAGTAATTATGATGGTAGTTTCAATGGAGGAGTTGGATCAGGAGCCAAACTGCAGTGCATATCATCTGTCTTGTTTTCTCCCACACTGGCTAACTGGACAGATAAATATTATTCTTATCAATTTTGGCTGGTATTATTGTTAGTGATTGCAACATATGCTGAAGGGCAATCTTGTAAAGTGACCATGTTACATGCGTGGTGACTGATGTTCATATTGAATAGGTGACTTTCTCTGCTGGCTTTGAACATCAATTCCATGAAACGAAAATTAATGTGAAATGCTTCTTAATAAAGGAACTCTTTTTCAATTAGATTTTGACTTCTTTTAATTTCACATTGATTGTAAGAACTTCTTTGTGAAACTGGCCACTTAGTTGGCTACCAAAGTTTTAGACTATAGAAAGCTCTCAAAAAAAATATTTGATGTTTTTTTTTTTACTCTATTTGTTAACTAATAATGTTGACTGTGTTATTGCCTCACTCCTCAAAGCATGGTAGGTGGGGACAACAAACCAAGCTGTAGATAGTTTATTCTGCTCTGCTCTCTAGCAGGGCACTACTAAAGTATTGTCTAATTTCCAGGACCTTTTTACACAATGGAGTAGACTAGGCAAGGTAATATTAATACACTAGCGGCCCCAGGCACGAGATTCATGTACAGGTAAACATAAATATATGTTTACTGGGCCATGAGTAGACAATGGGATACAGAGAGGTCTTTGGTCTCTAAGCCCTATCACACCTAACTTATACTCTTTGTAGTTATCTCTGGTGAAAGCTCTTTCTAGACTAGGCTGTTTATCTAAATTCTCTTAGGCAGTTAAGGGGGAGGTAAAAAGCCCTTCCTGAGTCTTTTGTTTCTTAAAAAGAATCAGCCTAAAATAAACTCATGACGAAGAGACATATTTTGGGGTGGTAAATTCCTGTTTCCCAACACAGTCAAAATTAAAGGAGAAGCCATAGAGTGAGTCTAATAGAAGCTTTCTTCGTGTAAAAAAATATTTTTATTGATTTTTAGAGACAGAGGAAGGGAGAGGGAGAGAGAAAGAGAAACATCGATGTGAGAGTGCAACATCAATTGGCTACCTTCTGCACTCCCCCTACTGGGGATCAAGCCCACCACAGGGCATCTGGCCTGACTAGGAATTGAACCAGCAACCTTTTGATACACAAGGCCCAACCAACTGAGCCACACTGGACAGGGCAAAGCTTTCTTTAGCATACAGATTCAACTCTTTTATATGTATTCCTCTTTGGACCATAAATTCCCTCCTTACTTTGCCTCAGATCATCCTGAAGGGTGAATCTAGTTGATCACATGTGCCTCTGTTTCTAATTACTACATAATACATTGTGTGTGCGTGTGTGTGTATGAATTTTTCATTATAATTGCATTACTATGAGGTAGAGTTCTTTTTTTCCATAGCATCTAGGAATAAATATGAACTTAGAAAACTTAACAAAGACCTTTAACTCTATCTGCTCAGATTTCTACTCCACTCCTGGCTGTTCTTACCTTTGTTACAGGTGAAAGAATGCAAACCATTTCACAGTTCTGCCATTTTAAATTTCTTGTTTTTTCTCTCCCTGGGGACCTATAGGACTTCCCCAGAGACTGCTAACTTAAGTCCTCTATTTTCCCTAGATAACCTGACACATTTCCTCATATACCACAGATGCCATTTCTGGTTGATATTTACCACTTAACAAATGAATTTTGATAAGTAAGATGGCATATTGGATGGACATAATATAGAGCCAATCTTATAGTTATCTTTATAAAGATCCTTTAACAATGAGGGAAATCATTAAGGAAAAGGTATTATTTGTGCTAATTACAGCAAATGGAGGAGGGGGTTGAAAAGAAAAGTTAGATTAGCAGCAAAATTAAAAAGTTATTGCTCCATTTTGCTCCATGCGCTATGGGAGGAATGAATAGGTGAAACAGAGAGAATTTTCAGGGCAGGGAAACTACTCTGGATGAGACTTTAATGGTGGACACATGTCATTACACATTTGTCATAACCCAAGGAATACAATACCAAGAGTGAACTCTAATGTAAATTCTGGACTTTGGGTGATAATGTGGTATCATTGTAGGTTCATTGATTGTAATGCATGTGCTGCTGCAGTGCACTATGTTGATAGTGGAAGGGGGGCTTGTGTGTAGAGGAGGAGAGGGGCATATAGAAAGTATCCTTACATTCTGCTCAATTTTGCTTTGAACTTAAAACTATTCTAAAAAATAAAGTCTGTTAAAAACTTACAAAATAGTCTGTGCTCATTAACATTTTAAAACCATCCACAAGATGAAATGTACTTTCTCTGACTCAAGATGAATGAGTTAACCTATTTGGGAGATTTGTCTACCTTTCATGTTTCACTCTCTAGCTATGCCATTTAATAAGTATTTAAAAGCTTTAAATTTAGTTGTTTATATTATTCTTCACTAACATTTGCTTCCCATTTACCTCTAGGATTGAAGTTCGAGGAAATTCAAGAAAGATTTGGTGAGGAGTTCTTTAATACATGCTTTGATGAGAACGAGAGAGTCCTTCGAGCTGTCGGTGGCACGTTGCAGGACTTCTTTAATGGCTTCGATGCTTTGTTGGAACACATTAGAACTTCTTTTGGAAAACAGGCCACTCTGGAGTCACCATCATTCCTATGCAAAGAGCTCCCTGAAGGTGCTCTCATGCTCCACTACTTCCACCCTCACCAGATTGTGGGCTTTGCGATGCTGGGGATGATTAAGGCCGCAGGAAAGAAGATCTATCGGCTGGATGTGGAAGTGGAACAGGTGGCAAATGAGTTATGCTCTGATGGCTCAAACCCAGGCAACTGTAGCTGTCTCACTTTTCTTATCAAAGAATGTGAAAATGCTACTATCTCGAAGAACCTTCCACAGGGAACCTCCCAAGTTCCCGAGGACCTCAGAATTAGCATCAACACCTTCTGCAGAGCCTTTCCTTTCCACTTGATGTTTGACCCCCACATGGCAGTCCTCCAGCTGGGGGAAGGCCTGCGGAAGCAGCTTCGATGCGACACTCACAAAGTGCTCAAGTTCGAGGACTGCTTCGAGATCGTTTCTCCGAAGGTGACTGCTACCTTCGAAAGGGTTCTGCTGCGACTGTCCACCCCATTTGTGATTAGGACCAAGCCCGAGGCTTCTGGCACGGAAAATAAAGACAAGGTAAGTGGCCGTGAGCTTGAGATGGGTGATGGGAACTAGAAGAGTGCATAATTATTTCAGTAAATTACATGCTGGCTGTACTTGTAATTATTTAGGCAAGAGAGCTTAAAGTGCCATTTAGAAAATTACTGGTCCCTGAATGTATGTAATAAGATTTGGCCCTATTCCCAGCCATTTTGCATAGTGTTTGCCTCTTCCATTAATTTATTTCAGCATATAAAAAGAAGACATTTATTAATATGAGTCATAGTAATTATAAAAATAAGGTTCACTAAAAATCTGGTATTGTAAACCCATGAATATATCCACTGATTGAAGACAAATTATGAGAGAAAAGGTAACCCTGGTTTCAGCATTGTGGGACTTGCTTGCCTTATCCTTAAATAAATATGTCAGGAATTAGCTACACTTTGAATATATTCTGTTCTAAATTTCATAATCTAGGAACATCTGGTTTACATTCTAGTTTTGTCTTAACATGCAGAATAATGTATTTTCTAAAAGTTGGAAATGAAGCAACTATCTCAGAGTTTCAATTAAATTTTAATATTGAAATAAAGACTCATTTCCTTGAATAGTGGACCTAGGAATGTTTATTGTGAATATTTTTGAAACCCTTTTGGGAACATCTGGATTATAAATTATAAATAAATATGAAAAAACAACAGAAGTACATCTTAAGTAGTTGAGTGTAAACAAATCTATTCCCTCAGGTAAATTTTATTTTTAGAAAACAATCAACATTAAAATAAATAATAAGTTATAAAGAAAAATTAGCTATGACTTTTAAATTTGGTAATGTAATTTCAGTAATTAAAAGGAAAACTAGTGCTAATTATCAGAGTAGACATTTGAATGTACATTTAGTTTTCAATAGAGATTTTTTTCAATATTTTGTATCAAGATAAATAAAGATGTGTTCGGCTTGTTCCCAATCATTTTGGGAAAGCTGTTGGCTTTCAGAAATGAATTGGTTTCTCTGGGCCAAAAGAAGAGTTGCAGAAACAATTAAAAACTTAGTGAATGAATAATCTACACATATTCTAGAGTGCCTGCAATAAAAAAGGAAATAGTTTCCTAAAGGCAGAGTCAGATATTTTTGAGGATTTTAAACAACATTAGCTTCATAACTGATTCATTTTTATAATTTTGAAAATCAATGGGAAATTTTTAAACAAAACATTAGAAAATGATGGAAGGATGCACAACCATTTAGTACAGGGGTCCTCAAACTATGGCCCGCCGGCCACATGCGGCCCGCCGAAAACATTTATCCGGCCCACCGGGTGTTTTTGCCGCCGCTGCCTGTCCTGCTTAGCAGCCAACTCATCCCAGGCCCACAGTGCGCACGTGTGGAATGTCTGAGTGACAGTGAACTGGCCCCCTGTTTAAAAAGTTTGAGGACCTCTGATTTAGTATAACTGAATCAGGTGATTTAGGAAAAACCATCCAGTCGTATTTTCATCATATACGTTCAGAGACTAGAAAACATCTAAGGAAAGCCTGAAGATTCCATTTTAGTACATTTTTGGATATTTTAGTCTGAATGAACTATATTATTCCTATTTGATTACACATGATGTTTTAAATAATATTTTTCACATGTGCAAAATATCCTATCTAATAAAGAGGTAATATGCAAACTGACCATCACTCCAGCACACAGGCAAGAGGTTGTGAGCCAGCAGTCCTGGATTGTGAGAGGGATGTCTGACTGCCCGTTTAGGCTCGATCTCACCTAGTGGGATCAGGCCTAAAACTGGCAGTCAGACATCCCTTAAGGGGTCTCAGATTGGAGAGGATTCAGTCTGGGCTGAGGGACACCCCACCCCCATGCACGAATTTGTGCACCGGGCCTCTAGTATATTCAATAATTGCTATCCATTTTGAAGCTCTTTAGATTGGAAGATAGTTGTTAAATGTGTATTTTTATCCCTATTTGTAGCTGTGTTAAAACCGGAATTATTATAGCTTTGTACCATAGGGAATATTAAAGCTGTTGGTTCTGTCTTAAAGAAGTACAATATTTGGCTAGGAGGATTTGCAGCATCTTTGGCCTTTAGAATGGAAGTTAATATTTTTGAAATGAGCCTACAGTAGAATGTATTATTACCAATGTTAATTGCTTTATATTTTTTGGTAGACTTGAGAAAAATTAATTCAATTTAAAGTTACTGCTTCAGATTCCCCCCACCATTCATAATTCATCTGGCTGGTATTTCTATTTAATTTGTATACCAGGGTAAGAAATAGACATAATGAAATGATGACTCAAATGTCAAGGCCCCCTGCCAGTTCCAATAATAAGTGACTGTGCTTATTGAGAAGATGCAATTATAATTTAAACATGTTAGTGGCAGTTTAAAAATAAAGCAATAGGCAGGATTTTCAGTGAGAATAAGAATAACAGTCTAGCTATCCTATATTAGCATTTCTGCTTTTTACCTGGGTTTACCAGGATGGATTATTTGTGAGGCTATAGCTAGCCCAAATGGGAACCATAGTTAATAAAGTTGTGACACGGAGTCTTAACTAGATAGATAACATTTTTACATTATTATGTTGCCAAATTCCAAATTTGTAGTTACTTAAACCATAGAAAGAAGAAAGAAAAATCAGGGTTAAAAATTATGATTCTGTTGACCTTGATATTCACTATTTTCCCCATAATAGCTCCATGTTATTTCATGTTTCTAATTCTTTAGTGGGCTTTGATAATAAAGTGCTTTTAAAAAATAATTTAGGATATTTATTTCTTACTCTAACAGTGAAGACTTTTATAGTAATTTAAATATTTTGGCTATTCATTTTAATACCTATGAGCTACCACCCCTGTTGTCAAAAAACAACAACAAAACAAACCAACAAAAACATGAAGTCAAATGACAGTAAATCATTTGCAAATTGAACAATAATGCTTTAGCTAAACCATGATCTTTGTCATTTTGTGTTGTCAGTCCGTGGTTAATTGTGAGGGGTGGAGCATACTTGTGAGCAATTTGATGAGATACTGATGAAACAGAAAATCATCATTGCAGTTTTAAAGAGTTATAAAGACATAAGGGTTGGTTACCAAGAAGCAAGAATGTCACTGACAGGCAACTGATGGCAGTAATTGTGGCCAGGTTTTAATTAAACAGAATTTTGAGGTAGAATGAACTCTTCCAGATGGCTTGAACAAGCTTTGATTTCCATTTTATTTTTTTTCCCTCTACATCTTCTCTAAGTGATCATCCATGCCTCACATATTCTTCTTTCTCAATTTTATTTTTTCCCACATGGCATTCGTATGTTTTTGTTTTTCTTTAAGTTCAACTTCCTTTTCCCCCCCATCATCTTCTCTTATCAGATGTCAGGCATTAAATATGAATCAATTGGTTAATTATTTTATTATTTAAAAAATTTTGTTAAGTTTCACCCGAGGATATTTTTTCCATTGATTTTTAGAGAGAGAAGAAGGGAGAGAGGAAGAGAAAGAGAAGGAAACATCAATGTGAGATGGACACATCAATTGGTTGCCTCCTGAACCTGCCTGACCAGGGCCTGGGTCCAACTTACACCCCAGGAATGTGCCTTTGACTAGGAATCGAACCACTGATCCTTCAGTGTGCAGGCCCACACTCTAACCACTGAGATAAACCAGCCAGGGAAGTTAATTATTTTAAAAAACAGATTCAGCATTGGGAATTAAGGCTGAATTGGGAATCCATGTTATTGTGCTGTGTATCTTTCAGGTCATTCTAATCTAATATTGTTCTGAGAATTTGGAAGTGTATCACATAGGTCTTTTGAGGCATTGTAGCAGTTTAAGAAGAAATTTTTGCAGTCCAATATGCAGTTTAGATATTAACATTTGGCCATATAAACCTAACTCATTGACATTGACTCCAAAGCGGGGTTTTTTTTTTGTATGTAAGAGACTGCGTTTGTAGTAGGACTATTACAAATTAGTGGAATGGCACATAGTCTCCCTCTCTGTATTGTGGGTCGTGAGGTGTGGGGCCAGTGGCCACAGACTGAGAGAGAGGTATCTCTGACAATCATGATTTTAGTAAGTCTCATAATCTCTGAGCCTCAAATTTATTCATTTGGAAATTAAGGAACCTAGACTAATAATTCATATTTTTACTCATTAGAAGTCATTCTTAGCAATATATAAATTTATATGAATTCAGTTGGTCATGAAGCTTTCTATCATTCCTGTAATTCAACGAATTCAGGTGCATTTTTAGAGAGGCAGAGGGGAATCTGACTCTTCAACCATAGAGAGCTCATTCTGTTCTCAAGGCTAAGTTAAAATAATTCCCTGGCAGCTTATGCTGTCAAATAACTCAGAAAGTTATTTGTGAGGATTAAATGACACACTCCATGTAAAGTTCTTATTAAATCTTCAGCTCTAGGTGAAGTGTTAAATAAATGTTCATTATTTTCACTTCTACCATGATTAGCATTACTGTTTCTTTCTACTTGTATCATTCCTCCAATCCAGTTTCATTTCTTGCCACTGGAAGTGGTCAGCATGTTTAATAATTTTAGAGAAATAACAAGCATACCTAACATCTTCACAAAATATGACTTGGGCCCTGCTTCTTGTCTTTTTTAAAAATTGATTTGAGATAGAGAGGGAGAGGTAGAGAGAGAGAGAGTTGTTGTTCCACTTACATATGCGTTCATTAGTTGCTTCTCATCTGTGCTCTGACCAGGCAATCACACCTGCAACCTTGGTGCATGGGATGGTCGCTCCAATCAACTGAGAGACCGACCAGGGCTTGTCTTCTTAATAGACTGGAAGACGCCCTTGTCACTTATTCTGTAGGAACTCCGGGTCTGTTTTCTATGTAGACTATCATTGCTTTAAAATTCCTAGCCTCCTTTTCAGTTCGGAACCAAGTTTTCTATTAGCTGTGTCTACTAACGTCTCTCATGCTCCTTTGTTACAGCACTCGGCTGTGCCAGTGGCTTCTAAAATAAAATGGACTTGTTATCTTAGGCACAATCTGAAACAGCCACGGATTTTGAGAAACAATAAGAATGTGAGCTCTGTTGACATTTTTTTTTCTTAGTAGCAACGCTTCAAAGAACTTTAATAAACACTGTGGAAGGAGCCCAGCATTGGAAGTACATCATCTCTAGGACAGAGCAATGGCATCGTTACTCATCTTCCTGTAGTCCTCAGGTTTGGAACTGAAGAAGAGCATCATCACACATTTCTTTTTCGATCCCCAGAAACATCCTCATATTTATTTTATTAACTAGAAGCTGTGAAACAAATACTGGGAAATAATTTTCAAAGAATAAGGGAAGAATTAACCTCTGATATCTGTGGTCAAATCAATTTTCAAAATGCTTTTTAATCTTTTCCAGACGCATGCCCCATGCTTTCTGACATGATGATTGAAAAGTTTAAAATATATTTATTCATCGTACCATGCCATAATGACACTGTTGAAAGACAAGTTTCATCGGGCTGTCAGGAATAGATTCATTGACTTCAGATTTAATTTAATTTGGGGAAATGTGAGCTTTTCTTCTCTGTTTGGATCATAATATTCTTTAGAGAGTTTCAAATATTGAACAATATTTTTAGTGATGGACAACATGACAGAACTTTCTTTAAAATTGGCATTATAGAACATAGACATAACATCATTAAAATTATCGAATATTTTGCTCTTGCAATTATAAATGGGATTTATTAATTTTTGTGTTGTTCATTTTTCTCTAGAACTGTTCCCTTAGAGTAGGCTAGACAAATTGAGGTTCTGATGCAGTTATTACTGCGGTTCATCCTGGCTCTCTCTTGTTTTTTTTTTTATCCCTATAATGTTAGCATTACTGTGTAGTGCTATGTTACTGTACAGTTACTGTATTCTCTATGTCAGAGGATAGGTAGATGATTATATGGGGAATTATAAATTTCTTGGAAGGATCCTTATGCTTAAGTGCACATGTTGCCATGTTTTTATTTTTGTTAGCAGGAAATATTGCAGTCCTGAATTCAGAAGGGAGAAGACTAGATATTATTTAGTTGTAAGAGGCCAAGTGCACGAAATTCATTCACTTGGGGGCAGGGGGTCCCTCAGCCCAGGCTGTGTCCGCTTGCAGTCCAGGAGTCCTTAGGGGATGTCTGACTAATGATTTAGGCCCACTCCCGCCTATGCCATCAGTCGGACATCCTCAGTGCTGCTGCGGAGGCGGGAGAGGCTCCCACCATCGCAGCTCCACTTGCCAGCCATGAGCCCGGCTTCTGGCTGAGCGGCACTCCTCCAGTGGAGCGCACTGACCACCAGGGGGCATTTGCCTTCTGGTGGTCAATGTGCATCATAGTGACTGGTCATTCCACTGTTTGGTTGATTTGCATATTAACCTTTTATTATATAGGATAGTGTTGTAGGTTCTGATGTGGGTGGAAATTACCCCTTAGTTAAAAATTGTTTACAATCTTCCATTAATTCTTCTCTTTCAACTTAGAATCATTTAGGTGGTAACTTAAGTATCAATAAATTAAAAAGCTGTTAATGGCGTTCTCTTCATTCACATTAACATTTTTGTAAGTATTAAGTGAAATAATTTTTAATAAATGTTTATAACTGGGCAACTATCACAACAATTTTAGAACACCTTATTACCACCCAAAGGCTTCTGTACCTATTTGCAGTTAATCCCTGCTTCTACTCCCAACCCCAGACAACCACTGTCCTACTTTCCTTTTATAGAGTTGCCTTTTCTAGACATTTCCTATAAATGCACTCATACAATATGTAGTCTTTTTTAAAAAATAATGTTTTTGAGGTTTATTCATGTGGTTGCACTTAGGTGCAATTTGCTCATTTTTAATACTGAACAGTATTCCATTGCATAGATATACCACTTTTTTTTTTTACACATTCATCAGATGATGGACACTGAATTGTTTTCAGATTTTGGCTATTACCAGTAATGTTCCAATGAACATTTGCATACAGGAGTTTGTGTTGAATGCATTTCCATTTCTCTTGGGTAGATTGTTATGACAGGAACTGCTGTGTCATATGGTAAGTATATGTTTAACTTTTATGAGAAATTGCCACACTGTTTAAGGAGGCTATGCCATTTCACATTTGACCAGCAACATATGAGGGTTCAAGTTTCTTCACATACTCACCAACGCTGGGTATCGTCACCTTTTTTGGTCATAGCCATCCTAGTGGGTACAAAGTGGAATCTTGAGTTAATTTACATTTCCTCAGTGTCTAATGATTTAAGCATCTTTTCTTGTGCTTAGTAGCCATTGGTATAATTTCTCTGATTAAATGTTCTAGCAAAATGTTTTGCTCATATTTAATTGTGTTGTTTGTCTTTCTATTTTTGAATTGTAGCTTAAAAAAAAAATCCTGACCCAAGGATATGTTTACTGGTTTTAGGGGAGGGAGAGAGAGAGAGAGAAAACAAAACAAAACATAACTGTATGAAACATTGATCAGTTGCCTCCCATACACACCCCCGCTGGGGATCAAACCCATAACCTAGGTATGTGCCCTGACCAGGAATCAGACGGGCAACTTTGTGGTGTATGGGGATGATGCTCCAATCAACTGAGCCACTGGGCCAGAACTGAATTGCATTTTAAAAATATATATAGCCCTAGCCAGTTTGGATCAGTGGATAGAGTGTTGGCCTGTGGACTGAAGGGTCCTGGGTTTGATTCCGGCCAAGGGCACATGCCCGGGTTGCAGACTCGAGCCCCAGTAGGGGACGTGCAGGAAGCAGTTGATTAATGATTCTCTGTCATCATTGATGTTCCTCTCTCTCTCTCTCTCTCTCTCTCTCTCTCTCTCTCTCTCTCCCTCTCCCTACCTCTCTAAAATCAATAAAGAAATATATTTAAACCAAGAGTAGTTCAAAACTTCAGAAAACATTTAAAAAATAAATAAAAACATACATTATGGACATTACATTGAATTAAAAAGGTACTGTATTTTGAAAGACAATTTTAATTCCTTTTTTTAGTTATTCAAATATAAGTTTACTATAGTTAAAAGTGATTTTCTTTTTGGTCTAAAGTTTTACATATGTCTCTTTTTTCCCCCCGATTGCCCTCCCCCATCCCTTCCAAGCCCAGGCAAGCCCCCACCCCAGTGTCTTTGTCCATTGGTTATGCTAATATGCATGCATATAAGTCCTTTGGTTGCTCCCTAACTCTCCCCTCCCCTATCCTTTGGTTGCTCTCTAACCCTCTCCCTTCCCCTGCCTTTTGTCTATAGATCTATTCTTGTTCATCAAATTATGTTGATCATTATATCCCACATATGAGTGATATTTATCTTTCTCCGACTGGCTTATTTTGCTTAGCATAATGCTCTCCAGTTCCATCCATGCTGTTGCAAATGGTAAAAGTTCCTTCTTTTTTATTTCGATGGTACCAATATTTTCTTTTATGGATCATGCTTTTGGCATGATATCTAATACATTTTTGTAACTCAAGACTATAGACATTTTCTCCTTTATTTTTTCTAAAAATGTTATAATTTTAGTTCTTAAATTTAGGTCTGTGATCCATTTTGAGGCATATTTTGTGCATGCCACGAGGAGCTAAGTTTTCATTGTTTGCATATAGACATCCAACTGTCTCAATACATTTTATTGAGAAAACTATAATTTTACCATTTTACCTTTGCAACTTTTTAAAAAATTAATAACCACAAAATTTCCTCTAGCCTTTCTATTCTATTTTAAAAAATATCTAACTTTATGCTGATAATTTAGTTTTTTGATTACTGTATCAAAGTTAAGCTTTGCGATTGGATATGTTAAGTGCTTCAAGTTTGTTCTTTTTCAAAATTTATTTTAACTATTCTAGGTTCTTTACATTTCCACATAAATATTAGAATCAATTTGCCAATTTCTAAAAAAGCTTCCAGAATTTTGATAGGAATTGCCCTAAATCTATAGATCAATTTAGAAATAATAGGCATCTTAACAATAATGAGTCTTTCATTCCATGAAGATACTTTTCTCAATTCATTTAGATCTTTAATTTTTGTCAAAAATGTTTTATAGTTTTCAGTGTTAGAGGCTTTGCATTTTTTTGTTAAATCTATTTTTGGTTTTGTTTGTTAATCCTTACATGAGGACATTTTTTCCCAATTATGTATAATAATTGTTGTAATAATTATATGATATATGGGTTTTTAAAAAAGGAGTTAGGAAAAGAAAGAACAATATATTAAAGTGTATGCATACATTCTTACATTTATCTACATATTAGCCATTACCAGTGCCTTTATTTCTTCCCATGTATTCATGTATTTCAACTGAAGGGAGTTCCTTTAGTACCCTTTGTACAGTACATTTACTAGCCAAACGTTCCTTTACTTTGTTCATCGGGGAATGTTTTTATTTCACCTTAATTTTCTATAGTTTTTCTAGATATAGAATTCTTGTTGACAGTATTCCCCCCCCCCCAAGCAATTTGAATATATAATTTGCTCTTTTTGGCCTCTATTTATTTATAATGAGAAGTTAGTTGTTAATTGTATAGAACATGTTGTTGTAATAGAGAGTGATTGATTTCAGGGGTTGAAGAGATTGATTGGGTCAGA
The DNA here is from genome assembly GCF_000327345.1 of Myotis davidii. Classification (NCBI taxonomy): domain Eukaryota; kingdom Metazoa; phylum Chordata; class Mammalia; order Chiroptera; family Vespertilionidae; genus Myotis; species Myotis davidii. The sequence continues at coordinate 555,554 of NW_006291976.1, forward strand.
GGATACCTCAATGAAAAAAATGGTATGTGATCTTTTTAAAACATTTATAAGGTTCATGCATTTCTCTCATATCCTAATACTGAAAGGATTCCTAAAGTGGTTTCTCCATTATGCCATGAGACACATTTTGTGTCCTTGCACACCAGTTTAATTTCTTTTTTTCAACATATTTAGTGTTGATACTATTACTGATGTCTCCATCTCCCCATTTCCCCCCTCCACCCAACTTCTGCCTCCCCTTCCCTCTTCCTTTTTTTAAAAATAGAACTATATCTTTTTGTAGCCACTACAAATTTTATTAATATATTTTATAATTTTTCAATCTGTTATTATATTCCTTTTGAGTTGTTGGTTTTTTTTTACCATAAAATAACTTTTATTTTTTGTAAAGTGCAGAAAAGAAGAAAAACATCTATTTTTATTATTATGAACCTTGAAATGTCTACTGATGACATTTTGGTGTACCTATTTTTACTTTCCCCCCCAAATCTCGTTAGTCATATAATTGTAAAAAATTAAAATTTTAAAACTCTTTGTTTTTCTAATAAAGTAATATGTGCCAATTTAGTGTTTAACATTTTTTTTCAGATTTATTTTAGTAGTGCATTTAGCTATTTTTGGTGTAGTATTTTCTCTGATTACTCATTAGCAGTCCATCATATTTTGGCACATCTAGTACTCCCACCTTTGTTACTTCCTATGCAGTAGTTTTTTATTCTCTTCAATTTACTCTCCTGTAAAAATATTTATGAAGAAATTTCTGTTCAAAAACTTCTGATGTAAATCTAGACATTACCAGTTAATACGGTTTACATGTTTCACATCTCCTACTCTTAACGCTGAACTTGATGTTTTGTATTGGTAGCTTAGATTGAAATTACAGATGTATTTCTGGGTATATATTTTTCTATGTGGTCATATGGTAACTCAACAGTTGCAGCTGAACCACAAGGCCCATACGTACCTTTAGACTTTTTTTCTCTAAGCAACAATATTACTCTATGGGCCAATCGAACCCTCCAAGTACATTAGAAAAACATTGACATGTCAGTGTTGTTATGACAACACTACAAGATGCATCACCTAAGAGCACATGCAGCAGTTATCTTAGCAACCGTAACCCTGGATTCATCTGAGGTCTGCAGATTATTACTGCTACTCTGTTTTCAGTGTGTTGGGAAGATAGCTTAGGTGGTCATAGTAACTGCCTCTGACTCCCTGAAGTATAATCAGGACAGAAAAAGGTATCAGAGGCATGGCAACATGATACAATAGATTCTGTTTTCTCCTTTTATCAAATTATGTTTTTACTCTTCAAAGATTCTGAGATTTGGTATGTGGGTACCAGAATTGAGGTCACAATTCTTGCTTGCAATGGCAATTTTAAAAATCATAAATTAAGTTTTCCTTTTTAAAGTGGGCTTTGTGATGGTGTCTGTTATGATCCTGATTGAAACAATTAGCTTCACATGTGTCTTGGTTTGGCATCTCTTCTGAACAAGCACAGTCGTGTTGATAGGCTGTGTTGTGTGCGATTAAGAATATATCTCTGGAGCAGATCTCCACAAGTTCCAAGTCTCTGTCATTAACTAGCTGAGTGACTTGGAGCAATTTTAAAAAGTTGTTTTTCTTGCCAACCTCATGGCCAGTGGGCTTCTCCTGTCCCCTCTCATTTTCTTGGCACAAATAACTATCACATTTTCCTGACTTCCACAAATGTTTACTACTTCTTGCAGCTTTTCCACCAAACTTATCTAACGTTCTGTGGGTTGCTTTCTTTATGTTTAATCTTTAGTGTTGATTAAGGCTTAATCCCTTTGTTATATTTTAATATCATTCTTAACGTGGTTTAATATTTAAAAAGCATATCTATGTACGTGTGTGTGTGCGTGCATAGATACATATATGCACGCACACACACAAACACATGGGGTTTGCAAAAGTAGGTTTATAATTGTATAGAAAATAATATAATAATAAATAATACAAAAATAAACTCTTATGTTTCCTGTACTCACAACTGTAAACTTACTTTTACCCTACTCCGTATATATGCGTATGTATTAATATATACACACACAGATCATTCAATATTCCAGGTATTGTTTTAAGTACCTTGCATGAAAATATTTATAATAAATGGAAACTGCCATCAATTATTTGAATAGTAATAAAACAGAAGAGGGATATTATTTATTCTAATTTGTTTCAGAAGGCAAAAATAGAATCAAAGAGTAGATTTATAAGGAAGTAAGTAGATTTGCTTTAGAATTAAGAGGAACTTTCCAACTATTAGATATATGGAAAATTAAGAGTTGCCTTTTGAGTTAGTGAATTGTACAATACTTGTGGTTCAAAAAATATTGAATGAAAACCTCTTAGAGATATTTTATTGAAGATTCATAGAGGGAATCCAAATATCTTCAAAAGTAAATAATGTGATCATATTATTTTTATAATACTATTTTTAAAGTGTAAGAGTAGTATTCATAAACTTTTTATGCTATTAAGAGGAGAACTGTCTATACCATTTTATTTTCATAAAGGACATCCTATCTAATAAAGATACAATATGTTAAATGACTCTCATGCCATCAGAAAGATGGCGGCATCCACAGCCAATAAGGAGGGAATATGCTAATTGACTGCCATGCTGCTATGAATACAGGGGTGCATTTATCCTTTCTGATTGGTGTAATTCCAGAAGTGGAATTACTGAAGTGGAATTATTGGGTCAAATGGGAGTTCCATTTTTAATTTTTTGAGGAAACTCTTTACTGTTTTCTGCAGTGGCTGCACCAGTCTGCATTCCAACCAGCAGTGCACAAGGGTTCCTTTTTCTCCACATCCTTGCCAGCACTTGTGGTTTGTTGATTTGTTGATGATAGTCATTCTGACAGATGTGAGATGTGTTGAAATTGTGATTTAATTTACATTTATCTGATGATGAGTAAAGTTGAGCATCTCTTCATATGTCTCTTGGACATGTGTATGTCCTCTTTGGAAAAGTGTCCATTCAGGTTCTTTGCCCATTTTTAAATTGAATTGTTTTTTGGTGCTGAGTTTTGTAAGTTCTTTATAAATTTTGAATACCAACATGTTCATTCAATGGGGAGAAGATGAGGCCCTTATCGGATATAACATTGGCAAATATGTTCTCCCATGCAGTGGGCTCTCTTGTAGTTTTGTTGATGGTTTCTTTTGCTGTGCAGAAGCTTTTTATTTTTGATGTAGTCCCCTTTGTTTATTTTCTCCTTAGTTTCCCTTGTCCTAGGACAGTGGTCGGTAAACCGCTGCTCGCGAGCCACATGCGGCTTTTTGGCCCCTTGAGTGTGGCTCTTCCACAAAATACCACATGCGGGAGTGCATGTACAGAGCAATTGAAACTTCGTGGCCCATGCGCAGAAGTCAGTATTTTGTGAAAGAGCCACACTCAAGGGGCCAAAGAGCCGCATGTGGCTTGCAAGCCACAGTTTGCCGACCACTCTCCTAGGAGCTGCATCAGTAAAGATATTGCTACAACATGCGATATTTTGCTGCCTATGGACCCTTCTTAGATTTTTATGGTTTCCCATCTTATGTTTAAGTTCTTTATCCATTTTGAGTTTATTTTTGTGTATGGTGTAAGTTGGTGGTCTACTTTCATTTTTTTTGCATGTAACTATCCAATTTGCCCAAAGCCATTTATCGAAGAGAATGTCTTGACTCCATTGTATGTTCTTGCCTTCTTTATCAAATATTAATTGAGTATAATGGCTTGGATAGATTTCTGGGTTCTATATTTGTTCCATTTGTCTATATGTCTATTCTTGTGCCAGTACCTGGCAGTTTTGAGAACAGTGGCTTTGTAATATAGCTTGATATCTGGTATTGTGATCCCTCCAACTTTGTTCTTCTTTCTCAGGATTGCTGTGGTTATTTGGGGTCTTTTTTATTTCATATTAATTTTTGGAGAGTTTGTTCTAGGTCTGTGAAATATGCCATTGGTATTTTAATGGGGATTGCTTTGAATTAATAGATTGCTTTGGGTAGTATGGACATTTTAATGATGTTGATTCTACCAATCCATGAGCATTGTGTATTCTTCCATTTTTTTTATATCTTCCTCTATTTCTTTTTTCAATGTCCTGTAGTTTTCCAAATACAGGTCTTTTACCTCCTTAGTTAAGTTTATTCCTAAGTATCTTAATTTTTTTGTTTCAATGGTAAATGGGATTTTTTTTTTTTTAGTTTCTCTTTCTATGATTTCATTTTTGGTGTATAAAAAAGCCATATAATTCTGGGTGTTAATTTTATATCCTGCTACATTGCCAAATTCATTTATTAAGTCTAATAGTTTTTGATGGAGTCTTTAGCGTTTTCTATGTACAATATCATGTCATCTGTGAACAATAACAGTTTTATGTCTTCTTTTACAATTTGGATGCCTTTTATTTCTTCTTTTTGTCTGATCTCTATGGCTGGCACTTTCAGTACTATGTAGGACAGGAGTGGTGAAAATGGGCATCCCTGTGTTACTCCTGTTCTTAGTGGAAATGGTTTTAGTTTTTGACCATTGAATGTGATGTTGGCTATAGATTTGTCATATAAGGCTTTTATTATGTTGAGTTATGATCCCTCCACTCCCACTTTGCTGAGAGTTTTTATCAAGTAAGGGTGTTTCATTTTGTCAAATGATTTTCTGCATCAATTGATATGATGTGATTTTTGTCTCTCAATTTGTTTATGTAATGTATCACATTTATTGATTTGAGGATATTGTACCACCAGCCTTTGATACCCAGAATAAATCCCACTTGGTCATGGTGTATGATCTTTCTAATGTAATGCTGGATCCGACCCTGCAACTTAAAGAATTAGAAAGAGAGCAACAAGAAAAGCCCAGAGTAAGTAGAAAAAGGAAATAATAAAGATCAGAGTGGTAATAAATGACATGGAGACCATAAAAACAATACAAAAGATCAATAAAACTAAGAGCTGGTTCTTTGAAAGGATAAACAAGATTGATGGACCTCTAGCCAGGTTCACCAAGAAACAAAGAGAGATGACCCAAATAAACAAAATCAGAAATGAAAGAGGTCAAGTAACAACCAACCCCACAGACATACAAAGGATTGTAAAAAAATACTACAAATAACTGTACTCCAACAAACTTGACAACCTAGAGAAAATGGACATATTCCTAGAAAAATACAATCTTTCAAAACTCAATCAAGAAGAATAAAGAAACCTGAATAGGCTGATAACTGCTGATGTAATTGAAGCAGTAATCAAAAATCTTCCAGCAAACAAAACCCCTGGTCCGGACAGCTTCACAGGGGAGTTTTACCAAACATTCAAAGAACTAAAACCTATCCTCCTCAGACTATTCCAAAAAATTCAAGAGGAAGGAGCATTTCCAAGCTCTTTCTATGAAGCCAGCATTACCCTAATCCCAAAACCAGATAAAGACATTACAAAGAAAGAGAATTACAGACCAGTATCCCTTATGAGCATAGATGCTAAAATCCTCATCAAAATTCAACTCAGTAAAGTATCTTTGAGATATTACCCATATGTTTGGGTTTTCCAAATGTAACAGCCAATTTTTATTCCCCATAACATAATGAAAACTTGATTTCCATGATCTTTTATGAATAAACATAGTAAAATCTTTCTGTAAAAAATCTGCAATTTAGAGGAGTGAGTGTTTTTTAAGAAAGTTATTTATTTATCCTTTTCAGCATTTATGAAATTGGACCTTTAGGAAATCCTGAAATTGTAAACAAGTCATACTATATGAGTGTTTGATGAGTTTTATTCAGGCTTACATTAGTAATTGAAAATATAAAGCCAATGTTCAAATTTCCATATACTAGGTGATTAAAATTCTTATCTCTTAGTAGATGGATCTGTTTTTACCATAGTTGAAAAATATGATCAGAACCTTTGATCATGTTTAATAGTATTTTCTTATTTTGTGATGGAATGAGTAGAGTTTGCTACATTTTATTTTTTCTGAAAAGAATCATAGTATTTATGTTTGAATCCCTTAATAGTCTTGGTTTATTTTCACTTTTCATTTAACTAGAGCCAGTGTGTGTGTTTTTCATGAAGGTTCAGGGGAGTCAAGAATCTGTCTTATTGCAGAAGATAGAGGAGGAAGAAAGGTGATTCCCAACTCTTTCTCTTTGAAGGAGAGGTCAAGAACTGTATTACTGTCAGGACAGACTTATCTGTGGTATTGTTGATGGTTAATATTGAGAATGATTGGGTAACATGTATGACTCCTTAAAAGGATTGAGATTTCAAATTCACACATCTTAAAATTATGAGTGAATGACTCTGTTGACCATTCAACACTGGCTTCAGAATCCTTCCTTCCACTTTAGGAAAGATATGAGGGAAATATATCTCCATTTACATATATGAAAAACTTATACTATGATTTACAGTTCCTTGCATTTCCATATTTTCTAATTTGGATGCAATTTCCAACTTGGATGTTCCTATGAATGCAGTAGAAAGTATAGCTTTAATACTAGTATTTTAATTAACAAGAATTGGAAAGATGTTCTTCTAAATTGAAAGGATTCTGTGGTACTTTGATGCATTTCCTTGGTAGGTTATACATTCTTCTAATCTTAATATTTTTATGAGACTAATTATGACAACTTATTTTCAACTTATTAACTACCATTCTGCTTTGTTCTGTGGCTTTAGGGACTTTTCTCACATTACAAGTTGTTTATTCTGTTAAATAATATACATATTATTTTACATCATGTTTACATTCTATATAACTCAAAAGGATCTAAATTTTTGTGAAGTTATAGTCCTTGCCTATTCTCCATTAATTTACAGAAAGAAAGAAATGTATAATAAATTATTTACAGGTTCTGTTTTTAGTTTCTCTATAATCCTTTGGATTTGATGGGACTATGTGTTTCATAGATTTGACATGTCAGTTTGCCAGTTTTTCCATTTGTAAGTAAACACTTTTTTAAGCTTTTATTTTATTGTGGCAATAACAACCTAAGATCTACCTTCTAACAGATTTTTAGGCATACAATGCAATATCTTTAACTGTAGACACAATGTAGTACATGGATTTCTAGAACTTAGCTTGCATTACTGAAGCTTTATTCCTATAGATAGGACATTTCAACTTGTATCCACACTTCTAAACCATAGCAGAGAATGAATAATTTGGTCTTTATATGAGAAAAAGGATTCCAGTTTTCTATCCCTGATAAGGGATTGTTGGACACTCTAAAAATGTGTTTGATTTTCCTACATGGTCTCCTTAGCTTTAGTCAGACATTTTTTAAAAAAAGAACCACTGTGCTGTAGTGTGACTTTCTAAACATCGCCAATATTCCATATACTAAAAAAAAGTCCCCACAACATTTCATGAATAGTACCTCTTTGTACTCTCTGAATGACTATGGCATGTTTATGGGGATGTGACTCTGCATAACTTTCTGGGTCTTCAGAAGATGTTCTGGGAGTTCACCTGCTCTCGTCACATGCCTGACCCTGCCTCTGTGTCTTGTTTTATCCTTAATTTTTCAGTCAGATATGGCAACTTTTCTTTATTCCTCTACCCTCAGCATTTTACCATTGCACTCAGGAAATGCTTGCTGAGGCAGTCACTGAGTGATTCTGTAATTCATTCTATTTTGTTGTTAAGGTCTGAGGTACATGTGACAGCACTTTGTAAAGTATTGTTTAATTATGATGTATTACTAGATATATCAAATTAATTTTCATTAATCCAGGGTCATATTTAAACTTTCTCTGTTAATATAAAATAATTTCGTTGCCTAGACAGCACTTCTCTGTCATTACAATTTGCCTGGCATAAAATAAAAAGGATTACAAATAAAATCCTAATGAAGTAATTTTCTGATAATGGGTCCTCATTTATGATTATTAGTTCGATTACAATCATTGCCCATTACATAAGTAATTCAGTCGTATTATAATTCCCCTTCATTTTCTAGCATGTTTCTACAATGGTTTTTTTGCATTTTGCCTTCCAAACCTTTGTTTCCCTTCTTCCTTTGCCATTACCTACATCTGTTCAGTCATGGTTCAGTTCAAGACCATGTATTGACCATGTTTCATTACAAGCATATTGAAAGTACACATATGAATATAAGGCACATTCAGCCTTCAAGGAACCTCTTATCACTCCCTGTATTGTGTATGTTTCTTTGTTTGCCTAGCTACTCTTTATCAAGTGCTTAGTATGAGCAAGGCCCTGGACTACATTCTTTATACAGTCTCATTTAGTTATTCCAACAGCCCTGTGTGGTCAAATGACTAGTCCCACTTTACAGATAAGAAGATTGAAATATGAGTATTATTTTGTGGGACCATCAAAGAGTGAATTATTGGTTCTTTGTAGAGGGGATTGGAGAAGGAAATTGGGAATAGGAGAATTACATGATCATATTGGTCAAGGAAGAGCCCTAAAAGATTTATTGGAAGCATAGTCTTAATAAAAAGGGGGCAGTTTTCCACCAGAATTGTTTTAGTCTTTTAGTCATCTCTGAAGCCCTTTTTGGGTCACATTTTGTCTTGATCACATTTCTGGCATGGATCCCTGGGAATATGAGGACAGGACATCTTAGAATGTTCCAGCTGGCTGGAAGTGTGGAAACAGCTGATAGATTTTTCTGGTCACATCCAGTAGGAGCAGAAATCATGCTTCAAGTTCTGGTCTTGGAACATTTCAGGATATGGGAAATTGAGTCCTGTAAACATGGAAATAATGATGAGAAATCCAGAAACAAGTTGTAAAAATGGGTGACTTCCATGCCCTGCTTCTTGCCTTTCCCATGGTGTCACATAATTACATTGCATCGCACGTAGACTAAGGCAGAGGACATAACCTTAAAGGCTGATACCTTCCACTGGTTTTACAACATATTGCATATATGCATTGATTATAAAATGTGAAAAGAAAAATCTAAACTAGGCTCATCCTAGGATTCTAAATAGGATAAACATTTCAGAGAAAACAGAGGTTCCACTGCTTTTTCTTTAAAAAATCTTTATTGTTATAAGTATTCAATATGTCCTCTTTTTTCCCCATTTACTCCTGCTAACCCACCCCTGCCCCCCACCCCAGGCCTTCACCACACTATTGTCTGTGTCCATGGATTATGCATATATGCATATAAGTTCTTTGGTTCCATTGCTTTTTGTTATTAGAATTTCATTACTTTCAGGAGTTAATGAAGCACTGAAGTACCATTATTTGAGAGTAATTGCAACAAGGACAGACTGAATGAGGGAAACTCATGAAACAGATTTTTAAAAATAAATATAATTTTTTTTACAGTCAACTTTATTCAGTATTGTGAAAAAAACCAATAACTTCTACTCACTTGAATTGTTAACAAAGTATTAACCAGGACTTGCTTTAATGACTATTCAAGAGTCATGTGACATTATATGATCTAAATGGCAAACAACTGGCAATACTTAAATCATTATACATGGTTCAGTGTCCTTTAATAAATTAAAATTGCCCTGAAAGAGCAATCTTATTTACACTTTTAATGGGGGCTAATAAATTTATACTTCACCCACACTGGTATATTATAAATTTTGTTTGGTGGAATGTTATTTAATGACTTTTTCACTTATTTCCAGTGAAAAAAATAAAGCTAGTAGTTTGCCTTTCTGCATGCTAATTAATTTTGCTCTAGCCTAATTCTGGGTTGATCTGTCTTATGTGTCTCCTCTAGTCCTGGGTAACTATGGACAATCTGACCTATTCTCAAATTATCTGTTGGAAGAGCATGCAAGCAGCTGTTTGTAAATCTAAATTTGCTTCTGGAGACAAGGAATTGCTAGTTTCTCAATTGCTCATGTGACATGGTTTTCAGAGATCGCACCATGCATTTTGCCCTCCAGTGGGCAGGCTCTCACTTGTCACTAGGTCCTGAAGTGAACGCCATAATCTAGATGTGGTCTGGCCAGGGAGGATTGGGCGTGCTTGATGCAAGGTGCGTTTTTGTTTTTAAACATTATGCCTTGGGTTCATGTTGCATTTGTAGTCAATTACCATGCCCAGATCACTTGAAAGTAAACTGTTTTAAATCAGTTCTTCTGTTTGCCTTTGAATTTTGTCTTTGTGTAAATTATTTATCACTGTTAAATCTCATCAATTTGAGTTTTAGCTTATTGCTCCAATTATTCAAATATTTTTGAAGTCTGATTCTTTCTTCAGTGTGTTAGCTATTCCTTCTGTAAGACTGATTTATAATGTCTTCAAAAATGGAAGGAATATGGAGGAAAATACAGTAGGGAAATCAACAAAAAACTCATGATATGATGCTAATGTGAATACTTTAACAATGATTGTTGGTATTTTTATAGAACTTTTCATTTTCACTGTGATAAAAATCTTCACTTATATTTACATATGCTTTCAGAGGTAATTATTAACAATAATGCATCATAATTGCAATACTCCTGTTAAAGCACATAAAACAGCATTACTAAATATTTTTTATTTTCTGCTGGGATAACCTATTTTCTCTATTTTAAGTATTTATAAGTATTTTAAAGTGAATTCAGTAAATGCATGTATGTGATTCTTACGGTGATTGACAGTTTAAAGCTCTTTTTTATAATTATATTAGTGATCAGCTTCACAAGAGTTTTTAGTTCTCTTCAGAAAAGGCCCATAAAATTATCACTACTAAACAATAAATGAGCCCTTTTCTTTATATTCTCTGGTTACATACTCTTTGATTATTATCTAAATATGTTTTCATTGATTTTATAGAGAGAGAGGAAGGGGGAAGGGAGGGAGGAGAAAAGGGTAGGAAGAAGAGAGAGAGAGAGAGAGAGAGAACATGGATCTGCTGCCTCCTGAATGCACCCCAACCAGGGATCAAACCCTCAACCTGGGTATGTGCCCTGACCACAAATCAAACTGATGACCTTTTGGTGCATGGGATGATGCCCAACCAACTAAGCCACATGACCAGGGTGATTTTTATTATGTTTAAATCTAGAATTTAATGCCTGGGCCTTTGATATTTGTTTCTATTGTCTATAACATTTCAAGAAAAGATATAAACAAGGAAACCATATTGGGTTATGCTGTATCTCACTCACCTATATAATGATGAATTGCTAGCTATTTTCCAATATTCAGTAGTACCCACTGCCTATGAAGCTTCTCTTGACTTTCTCAAGCAAAACCGAGCAACTGCCCATCTTTAAATCCCCTCAGAGTTCTGCCCCAGTTTCTAACAGAGTCCATGTCATACTTGATTATACTCCTTAAATTTTCATTTTACACAACAGAGTATAAACATTACTGCATCTACTTTTGTATAATTTGTCCAGAGTCATTTCACTGAGTGATGAGCCACATCATAGTTCTCTTTCTAATGCCTGTACCAGGGCAAATATCAGGTGCGGAATAAATACCCAATAAATTTTATTGAATGAAAATGAATGAGTGAATGAAATCTGCCCCTAACCCTTTTCCGGCTCATTGGTTGCTGCTCAGAGCCCTGCTGACATTGACTTGCTCCTGTTCTACAATTTTCCCACTTTTCACCCCCTTTAATCCAGTGTGCCTACTTTTCCAATAGAAGTAAAATTTAACCCCAGCCTTTACTTGTGAATGAAAACGAATAGAAGGCTAAAATAATTCTTGGGCTAATAAAACTGTTTTGGTCAAGAAATAAAAGATTTATCTTGAATGGTTTACTTTTGTTTTAAACTATTACTGGGTCAAGAACACAGGCTAAAAGGTGTTTGCGGACTAGTGTTTACAAGCATTAAGTTATTCCTACAAGCCATTGTCCTAAATAAAAAGTGCAAAGCTAACTAGAAATGTTAGTCCTACTTTTTGTCTCACCTTTATTAAATTTTTTTACATGATGGTTTTTGACCTTTAGAATAACTAGTTTCTTAAACTTTTAAAAATAAGTGTGCTGCACGTTTGTTGTTTTAAGAAAGGTTTTTAGGAGAAAATAGAGACTTGTCAGTTAGAAGTCAACAGAATAGGAGCCTGGCCAGCTGGCAGGACAGAAGTGATGAGGAAGTACGGGGCAAGCTTTTTGAGGTACACATTTGCCTAGTAGTCCCAACTGGCACTTGACTGTGAGAAATGATCGCTAACATGTGCATGTAGGAGCAGCAAGCCTGACAGAAAGCTGGTATCCACACAAGTTCAGCTGTCCTGTGGTGAACTGGTGCAGCTAACAAGCAATTTTCAGAGATCCACAAAGACAGAGTTTGGCCTGAGGCACTGTGGGAATGCTCACTAAGGGAGGTTTATGAATGACCAGCCAAAGTGTGTGCCATTACTTCTTGCCCAAGACAATCACCATTCATGTGCTTGAATTAACATTGTAACAAGAGACAGGTAAGTGGAAGGGTGTGGCCTAAATTAAAAGGAAAGGAACAGAGGGAATGAAATCTTATTAAAGGATTTCCCCTACCCCCACCGAGTCTTAATTCATTCAGCATGTACTAAGTATATCCTATGTGTCAAAAGATGGTAGCTCTACAAATTGTGACTCATTTAATTCTTACAACAATGCCATGAAGTTTTGAAATTTTTTCTTGACAAGTAAGGAAGTTGGAGCTCATTGACTAAAGTAATTTTTCTAAGACAGTAAACTATAGAGATAGTTCTTATGGCCTTAGTGCTGGAGTCCTCACTCAAAGAATCATGGGACGATTTACAAGCACTAACATTTGTAAGGAATTCTTTTCCAAACTCTCAAAGGAAGAGGTACTAACAAAGCATTTGATTTCTTTTTGTACTTGGAGGTAGCCAAGTACAGCCCTGGCTTGAAAAATTAAGAAGTGCATGTTCCTAATGAGATCCATCAACACCTTGATTACTGATTATTTCTTATAATTCCAGGGAACCAAATAATGATTATAGAGAATAGGACACCAAATACATTGAAAACTGCGTGTGCCAACCGAAGGTCAATCGTTGTCTAAGAAGAAGGAAGAAATGTGAGAAGAGTCAGATATAGCCCATGGTGGTGAGCACCAGGATTGTGCTGAGGCAGGGTAGGTGTCAGGGGATGCTATTCTAGGAAGGAACAGAGTACAGCTCACAAAGATGCCAAGGAGCCTGTTTAGTAGCCTACTCAGAGATCTAACCAAAAAGTCTTTTTTAAAAAAAATATTTTTATTGATTTCAGAGAAGAAGAGGGAGGGAGAAACAGAAACATCAATGATGAGAGAGAATCATTGACCGATTTTGGCTGCCTCTGCATGCCCCACACTGGGAATCGAGCCTGAGACCCATGCATGTGCCCTGCCTGGGAATCGAACCGTGACCTTGTGGCTCATAGGTCAACACTCAACTACTGAGCTATGCTGGCCAGGCTAACCAAACTTTAAGGTGGCAATTAAAATGTAGCTCAGACAAGTTTGGAAAACAAGATGTCAAAAGGCATAAAAAGAAAATGCCTTTGTATAGTAACTAACATAAAAAAGCAGCTCAAAAGAGTTAAAAACGAATGTTATAGCCTCTGTTCAATATATACTGCTACACATTTATGGGTAATAAATTGGAATAGAAAGTTTAGTACATTTTAGTCCCATGGGTAGCATTACTAATACTTTGCAGCACTGTGACTCAGTGGAAAAGTATACTTTGTTTTAGAAAACAGATCTGAGAGAAACCAAAGATTAGCAAAGAAGTAAATCCCTGTGTAAACCAGTCAATCAAAACATGAAGGCATTACAAGTACAGTTTAAAAGAGAGATAAATTAAGGTGATGGTTTCATGGGAGTATAATACCCTAAATAGAAGATGTGCAGAAGATGTGACAGATGCTTTCCAAACAGAAATGTTCAACACAAAGCTAAGATATACCAGGACGGGCAAAAGTGAGTTTACAGTTACTTGCATGAAAAATAATATGATCATTAAGAAATAATAATACAAGAATAACCTTTTGCATACTCACAACTGTAAACCTACGTTTGCGCACCCTGTATGTAGGGACCTCAGTTTTTCAGATGTCAGTGGACAGTGTTGGCAGTTGATTGAAAGCAGAACATGTGACAGGCATATTTTACTTGCTTTGATGAATATTCAATCTTTAAAAACATATATAAAAATTATAAAAAATGATAAATGACTTCTCTGGACATATTTCTTTCTAGCAAGGATGGTTGACGGTGGAAATAAAAGTGATAGTAATCTTGAGAGAACATGATCAAATCCTAGAATTCATAATACCCAAGAAAGGGAACACTGGGTAGAGTTAGATAAGTGCCCTGAATTTAGAAAAGTAGAAACCAGTAGTTCTAGAAAAGATGAAAGTATAATTTCATGGAATAAGATTCTACTAGTAAAATATGATGAAATGGAAATTCTTTCTCTCTCTCTCTCTCTCTCTCTTTCTCTCTCTCTCTCCCTTCATTCATTATTTAAGGAAGACTTCACTTCACTTAAAGGAAACACTAAATAGTAAATAAAAAAGAAACATAAAAAATAATTTGAAAAGTCCATATCTATTATTTTATAGCAATTCATTTTTCATTCATTAATTTTTCCTGTATTTATTCATTCATAAATTATAGATCGCTAATATATGCCAGGCATATAACAATTTAGATGTTTGTATATTAAAAGTTTTGTAAAATAATAGATTGTTAATTGCTTATAATCTATTCCTTCTAGCTTCTCCAAATGGTTGTTAATTTGGAATTCAAAGAGTCAGTCTAAGACTTATAAAAATTTATTAAATCTTAACAATTATTCACACATTGTCTTTAAACTGAAGAATTGTTTTAGAACTTTCATTTTCATTTCTTTGGAGGGGCAGTTGCATATTTTTATTTATTTTTAATTTAATTATTTTATTTTATATTTTTCCTTATTGATTAAGGTATTACATATGTGTCCTTATCATTTTCATTTCTTTTACTTGTGTGAGATGTGCCCTTTGCCTACAAGTGGGAAATAACTGGATTAAATTTGTAACATTTCCCCCAGTTTGAAAACACATTTTATGCTTTTAGTATTAATTTCAGGCCAGGATGACCAAAATCTTCTTTTCTCTCTCTCTTTTTTTAAAGTTTAAATTCTTTATTGTTTAAAGTATTACACGAGTCTCCTTTTCCCCCATTGACCACTCCCCAGCCATTCCCACGCCCCAACACATGCCTTTACCCCCCTACTGTCTGTGTCCATTGATTATGCTCATATGGTCCTTTGGTTGATCTTCTACCCCCTCACCCTCCACCTTCCCTCATAGGTTGGACAGTCTGTTTGGTGCTTCTTTGTCTCTGATTCTATTTTTTTTCATCAGTTTATGTTGTTCACTATATTCCACAAATGAGTGAGATCATATGATATTTTCTTTCATTGTCTAGCTTATTTCACTTACCGTAATACTCTCCAGTTCCATCCATGCTGTTGCAAATGGTAAGAATTCATTCTATTTCACTGCAGCATAGTATTCCATTGTGTAGATGTACCACAGTTTTCAAATCCATTCATCTGCTGATGGACAATTAGGCTTTTTCCAAATCTTAGCTATTGTAAATTCTGCTGGTATGAATATAGGGGTGCATATGTCCTTTCTGATTGGTGTTTCTGGTTTCTTGGGATATAGTCCTAGAAGTGGGATTACTAGGTCAAATGGCAGTTCCGTTTTTAACTTTTTGAGGAAACTCCATACTGTTTTCCACAGTGGCTGCACCAGTCTGTATTCCCACCAGCAGTGCACAAGGGTTACTTTTTCTCTACGTCCTCATCAGCACTTGTGGTTTGTTGACTTGTTGATGATAGCCATTCTGACAGGGGTGAGATGGTACCTCATTGTCATTTTGAGTTGCATCTCTCGGCCAATTTTTTGATTAGATTGTTTATCTTCTTTTTGTTAAATTGTATAAGTTCCCTATAAATTTTGGAGATGAGGCCCTTATCACATATAACATTGGCAAATACGTTCTCCCATGCAGTGGGCTCTTTTGTTGTTTTGCTGATGGTTTCTTTTGCTGTGCAGAAGCTTTTATTTTGATGTAGTCCCCTTTGTTTATTTTCTCCTTAGTTTCCATTGTCCTAGGAGCTGAATCTGTAAAGATATTGCTATGACATATGTCTGATCTGAGGAACAGATTTTCCCTAAACACAAACACCATTTGAAGTTTGCTTTTGATCTTTTTATTAAGTAATCTTTTATAAAGGGATATTTTATACAGACAAAATAACAATCTATATATAATACAAATACAAGCCATAAAGCATAAGGTTAAAAGAAACCTTTGAATCTGCTCTCGAATGCAATAATCTAAACATTTTCCGTTTTCTCCTGGGCAACTCCCAGGATCCACTGTCTTGCCTCTCCTTCTGGTTCTGCACTACTCCCCGCACTACGCAATGATCATGCTGGATTATGTGTTACCGCTCTGTGGTTGTTGTTTGTTTTTACTGATCTAATCTGCATAGCTGTAAATGTATATTATTTACTTCTACTTGTTTTTGAGTTTAGGAATGAATGAATTTATCTAGTATTCTCTAAGCAGGAGCATGAATGACATTTCAAAAGCACTTCCATGGAAATAACCGTGGATAACTGAGAGTCTGTGCTGTGATCCAGGCGCAGGACTGCCTGCTTTGATTTACTCACGTTGAACACAGCAGCCGAGTAAGACAGGTGTTGTCATCTCCATGCTAACAGTGAGGGTTACAGCATGGATGGAGCTGGAGAGCATTATGCTAAGTGAAATAAGTCAGTCAGAGAAAGATAAATATCACATGCTCTCACTTATTTGTGGATCATAATGAACAACGTAAACCGATGAACAAAAACAGATGTAGAGACAGAGAAGCATCGATCAGATGCTCAAAACTCAGAGGAAAAGCAGGGGAGGGTGGGGGTGAGGGGGAAAGATCAACCAAAGGACTTGTATGCATGCATATAAGCATAAGTGATGAGTGTGGACAACAGGGGTGAGGGTGAGGGCAGGATTGGGGGGATGAGGGGACATTTGGGGGATAAGGACACATTTGTAATATCTTATTCAATAAAGGGGAAAAAACAATGAGGGTTATAGACAGTAAATTATGCCAACTATTTACATATGTAGACTGGTAAATTTTCAATGAAGAAACTTTTAATATTTGTTTTTTGCCAGACAAGTATTTTTTTCCTGTATAACTAGGTGGATAATAAACGGGACTGATGTAACAGCTGTTGTCATTTATGATTTGCGAAGACATCACGATGTTTCCTTTTCGTTCTTGCATAAGCTTTTACTTTACCCAGGATTAACATCAAGCCAGCAAGTATGCAAAGTTCTAGCCACATTCTCAAAAGTTTTTTGTTTTTCACTGATAAATTATCGATTGTGTAAACATGATACTTTTCATTCTGCTGTGACTTAATCTTAGTGGTTGCCTTAGATTTGCAATATAGCTTTACATCTAATCCAGGTCCACTTACAAATAACACTGCTTCGTGGGTAGTGCAGATACCTTATACTATAAGGTATATAAATCAGTGATGGCGAACCTATGACATGCGTGTCAGAGGTGACACGCAAACTCATTTTTTTGGTTGATTTTTCTTTGTTAAATGGCATTTAAATATATAAAATAAATATCAAAAATATATGTCTTTGTTTTACTATGGTTGCTAATATCAAAAAATTTCTATATGTGACACGACACCAGAGTTAAGTTAGGGTTTTTCAAAATGCTGACACGCCGAGCTCAAAAGGTTCGCCATCACTGCCTTACAGCAACGTAAACCCAATTCCTTCCTCCCTGTTCCCATAATATCATTCTCAAGCATTTCACTTTCTACTTCTATAGTCACACAATACATGTTATTATTTTGAACAAAGTTACCTATTAGGTCAATTAAAAATAAGAAAATAAAAGATTTATTTTGCCTTTACTTAGTCTTTCTCTGGTGCCTTTCATATAGATCCAAGTTACTGATCTATATAATTTTTCTTTTTCCTGGAGAACTTTTTAACATTTTCCTGCAGGGCAGTTTTCAGTTTTGCTAGCAATGAATTTCCTCAGTTTTTGTTTGAGAGAGTTTTTATTTCTCCTTTATGTTTAAAGTCTCACTGGATTGGAATTCTAAGTTGATGTGTTTTTTTTTTAAACTTTCAACACCAAATATTTTACTACACTCTTTTCTTGTTTGATGCAAGAGAGGTTGTTGATTTTCAGTTTGTTCGGCATTTTTTCTTGTTAGGAGACAGAATGACAACTTGCAAGCTCTTTACACCCAGTGCTAAACCTGGACGTCACCTTGTGACTTACTCTTCATCCTTCAAAATACTTTTTACTGTTGGAAAATTCTGAACATCCATGCAAGATTCTTAATTTTCTTAGAATTTAAGTTTTTAAAATGTTATCTTTATTTAATTTTCCATGTAATTATTTCTTGTCTGATTAGCATTTTTAATATTGTCACTGTATTTGCACTTACTGAACATGTTATGGCAAATGGTATTCTTAAAATATCTCAAAATCAAACAGAGAAAAGACTTTCCTATGTGATAAGACAATTAACTTGGCTGTCATCACCATTGTTTAATGTATAGTATTTGCTCTACTGTAATTGCCTGTTTCCCCTACTAATAGCTTTTTTTCTTTTACCTTTATCTGATACCAATCCACAATCTGACAAACATTGGCACTCCTCAAGTCCTAGTCTTTGCCCCAGTGATACACGATGGGGTGCACTGAATCAGGCTTAGTACTCTTTCCACGTTGTGGCTCACATTTTGGTCCTCAAGGATAGTGTATTTTCCTCTATAGGAAATCTGTTTGGAATTTAAGAATAAGTGGAATAAGCTTCAATATCTTAATTTAAATAATTTTGAGATGAAGCAAGTCATGCCCATAAATTTACATAGCACATTAAGTTTACACCTGTCTGTTGGATTTATATTTTAAACAGCTTTACTTTGTGGTGTGTGCATGTGTGTGTGTGTGTGTTTTGTGGTTTAGACAAATCATATTGAAACATTTGGGTGCTTTTAGATAAGTTTTTATTAAAAAACTGTCTCACTACATAAGCAAAACATCAATTTACATTTGTAACTGTGTGTAGAATGCTAACATGATTTCCTAGGTTTGGCAAATCTCTCCAGAAAGTGTTGGCCAAATGCAAATAGACTGTGTCTACATGATGCAAAAATCTGTGGTTGTTATGGGAAAGTTGTGGTAGAAATCAGTATAGGTTGTTTGGAAGCAGGCAGATCACACTCCTAGTTGGTGTGAACAACTGTTCAGCTGGTTGTTTTGATGCTGTGTAAACATAACATTAGTCAATCAGAGAAACAACAAGTATTATTAAAGGCACAGTCAACAATTTTCTTTTTGTATATTGTGCTTTTTCTTTCCTGGGTTGTTAGTTCATCTACATTGTTTTAGTATCCTAGAGAAATCACGTAGTCTGTCCACTGGCTGGACTGTGCTGAGTTACTTCCCAAGCCTTCATTATGATTGAATACAGAGAATCAAAAACCAAAGTTGGCCCTATTGCAGTTGAGGAGGAAAATTTAGTTCTTGAGTGGAAAATACTCTAGATTAGAAATTTACACTGTTCTCTGCCCTTCAAAGCTATTTATGTGGTTCTGGGAGAATATTTTTTTTTAAACTCAGAGAATATCTGACTCAGGGAGAAAAACTTGGGTTTAAATGGAATTTTGGCCTTTTATCCACAGATATATTTCAAAAAGCTGGGAAGAGTCATGAACCAGTCTATGGCTTAACACATATTTTAAAGTATTTTTCAAGTATTCTAAGTTGTGTAGGAATTGTTTTGAGAACATTTAAACAGTGCTTTTGAGGATGGATTTGCAGTGAGGGCTTATTTAAAAAAAAAGGGTGGGAACTGATGTGGAATTTAGGTATAAATTTATGATAACCTTTGAGTTAATTTGAGCTGAAGGGTGTAAATAAAACTGTCAGGTGACTTCCAGGTGCTAACATGGTTTCCTAGGTTTGGCAGATCCTTCCAAAAAGTGTTTTCCATATGCAAACAGAGTAGTATTCATTTTTATTTTTTCCATCAGCTAGTTGCTGGGGCAGTAAGTAAACAAGATAGACAAGTGACTATGAAATACAAATTTCCTGCAGTTTTGGATTTCTACTCAGATTAATTCTTAACAATTAACATATGAGTTCTTTTAAATAATTCATCTAGATTCAATAATGAGAGCAATCAGTCTAATGCAAGTGATTAATCGAAGTACCAGAAATAGTAAAATATTTGGTTATTTTGTCATCCAAAACAATGGAAATGACTGCGTAACTTAAAATTTTATTTTACATAAATTTTATTTTACTTTCAAATTTTAATTTACGTGCAAAATCAATATTTGGACATTGAAGGGATGCGAATCAAATCTGAGGATTGTTTAAATCCTGTGCTGCTTCTGTTTATTGTATATTTCTTTACTAATTGCTGTCTTCTCAGAGGTGGAAGAGGAAGAAGGACCTTTAGTACAATGTTGTGACTGATGGTTAGTGTTTGGAGGAGTTTAAAAAAAGTGGTTAAAACAGGCTTTATTATGATCAGTGGCTTTCAGAGAGCTTGTTTCCCATTTTGCTGGATAGTAAAATATTTGCTTTTACTTTGGCCTTGGTTGTCTTGTGTTCAATAGAAGTGGCCATTGTGAGAACTTAAAACATTTTTTAGTGCATTTTATTTTTAATGTATGTTATCCATTTTTCTTGAGTGTTCGTTTTTTCCTCTTCAAGTGCCTTTTCCTTCCTTTATTCCTTCCCTCCTATCTCCATTCTCCCTTCCCTCCCTCCCTTTCTTCTTTTCTTTAACAAATACTTATTGAGCTTGACCTGTGTGCCAGGCATCTAGGTCTGCAGATGTCTTAATGGTAGAAGTTGTGGAGGAAATCTTAGTGCTCATAGCTGACCAAGGACACAATTAGATGACTGTCTCTGTACTCATCAGATATCCAGCTGACTGGATTGGTGCAAGTCCTCTTCCCTTGGAGCCATGTGTTAGTTAAGGAAATTCTGCCATAAAATATCACCAATATGTAACAGCTCAAGGAAAGTTAAAGTCTTCCTCAGCTAGCAGTTACTGTCCAATGTTCCACATCAGAGGAGGGAGCTCTGCTCTACCTAGTCATTGAGAGTCTTGGCTGATGCCTGGCTTGCCTGGTCTTCCATTTCAGCCTACATCTTATATAATAAAAACCTAATGTGCTAAGTGTCCGGTCGTCCGTTCGACCAATCAAAGTGTAATATGCTAATGATATGCTAAGACCACTCAACCACTTGCTATGATGTGCACTGACCACCAGAGGGCAGACGTTTCAACCGGTAGATTAGCTTGCTGCTGGGGTCTGACTGATGAGGACTGAGTGAGATGGGCCCTGGAGCCCACCCACAGTCCCTCCCCGGCTGGCCAACTTCTTGCGTCCCTCCCTGGCCCTGATCATGCATAGGTGGTATCCCTTGGCTTAGCCTGCGCCCTCTCACAATCCAGGACCCATCAGGGGATGTCGGAGAGCTGGTTTTGGCCCAATCCCGCAGGCCAGGCCAAGGGACCCCACTGGTGCACAAATTGTGGGCTGTTGTGAGGATCTAGGAGTAGTATACCTAATTTTGTAGTCACACTGATTGCAAGGGAAACTAAGAAATGGAATCTAATCCTGTGCCAGGAAAGAAGTGGGAACTGATTTTTTTAAAAATTATTCATTAAATTGATTGGGGATTGATGTTGGTCAACATGAACATATAGGTTTCATTTTTGGGTTTCTATGGTATAAGATCTCTATATTGTACTGTGTGCCCACCACCCAAAGTCAGATATTCTCCTGTCACCTCATATTAGGACCCCCTTCTTACATCCGTTTCTCTTTAGCAACCTCCACTCTGGTATTTGTATACATAAGTTTCAGTTTTATATCCCACATATGAGTGAAATCATATGGTTCTTAGCTTTTTCTGGATGGTTTATTTCACTTAGCATAATGTTCTCAAGGTCCACCCATGTTGTTGCAAATGATTTTTATCTACAATTAATGATCATGAATTCACAGTCACAGATGGCCATCTTCAGCCTGAACTAACCAGTAGTTTACCCAAAGAAGTACCCTGTTATAACTAGTTTTCACTTTAAAAACCTTAAAATATGCCTTGACCGGTTTGGCTCAGTGGATGGAGTATCAGCCTGGGGACTGAAAAGCCCCAGGTTCAATTCCGGTCAAGGACATGTACCTTGGTTGTGGGCACATTCCCAGTGGTGGGTGTGCAGGAGGCAGCTGATCGATGTTTCTCTCTCATCGATGTTTCAAACTCTCAATCCCTCTCACTTCCTCTCTGTAAAAAATAAATAAAATATATATTTAAAAACCTTAAAATATATATTTAAAAACCTTTAAATAACTTATGACCCTTTTTGTTTCTGTTTACAAAAAGTTCTCCTTGCTCTTTGTAGGAGACTTACTATATATAAATATAATTATATGTAATATTTAATAAAATAGTATATACATGATCTATTTAGAATCACATAGCCCACAGAAAGTTATCATAATGATGTTGTATTTCTTCTAGCCTTTTATATGTATTTAAAAATATAATTGGGGTTATTCTACATGTAGTTTCAAATTATATTTAAAATTTAAAATTTATATTTGAATATTTTCTCTCATGCCACTAAAAGTATTTAAAAACATCAAGTTATATCTTTGTAGATTTTTATCATAATAATGTACCATAATTTATTTAATCGTTCTTATATTGATGGAATTGGGGCTGTTTCCATTTTTTAAATTATAAGTATGTTTTCGGTGAATAACTTTTAAACTTAAATTCATGCCTGCATTTCTAATTATTACCTTGGTAGACTTGATGACTCAAAAGGTATGAATATATTTTAGGTTATTCATACATATTGATTGTATTTTCAAATAATTTTTACCAGTTTACTTTACCAATAGCAGGAATAACAGTGCCCTTATGATGCATGCAATTACCAGATGACCCAGGGAAATGAGAACTCTTGTTTTTTTTTAAACCTTTATTTATTTATTTTTTAATATATTTTATTGATTTTTTACAGAGAGGAAGGGAGAGAGACAGAGAGTTAGAAACATCGATGAGAGAGAGACATCGATCAGCTGCCTCCTGCACATCTCCTACTGGGGATGTGTACGCAACCCAGGTACATGCCCTTGACCGGAATCGAACCTGGGACCTCTCAGTCCGCAGGCCGATGCTCTATCCACTGAGCCAAACCGGTTTCGGCGAGAACTCTTGTTCTTATAAAAACCTACACAGGGATTTTCATGGAAGCTTTATTTATAATAACGAAAAGCTGGAAACAACCTAGATGTGTTTTAATGGATGGAAAGTTAAACAACCTTTATTATCTCCATATCACAGAGCACTACTCAGCAATAAAAAGGACAGAGCTATTGATGCATGTTGAATTTGAATGAATCTCCAGAGAATTATGCTGAGTGAAAAAAGACAATAAAAAATTATAAAATGCTACATAATTTCATTTATATATACTTTTGAAATGAGAGCAAAATCAATGGGTTAGTAGTTGCCCTGAGTTAAGGTTGGGGGCGGGGGCAGGCAGAGACCTGAGTGTAGACATAAAGAGTCAACACAGGAATCCTTTTTTTTGGGGGGGGGGTGGAATGTGGAGCCACCCTGCATCATGTATGGTGGATACACACACCTGCACATGTGATAAAACTGAGTAGAACACACACACAATTTAGTATAAGTGGGGAATTCAGAACAAGATTGGTGGTGGATTATATTAACGTCAGTATGTAGTTTATGTAATTGCAGTATGTTTTGTCAAGATGTTATCATAGGGAAATTGGGAAAAAGGCATAATGAGATCTCTAGTTCTTACAACTGCATGTTAATCTGTAATCATCTCAAAAGAAAATGTTTTATTAAAAAACAATAATGCACGGAATTTATCATGTAACATTAGTTAGTACTTTCACAGAATAAAAATTCTGTTATTTGATGGCTTTTCTGTTACTGTCATTAGGAAATTGTCCCTTTCTTAACTCTCTACTATTCCTATCTGGTAGCTACACATTTAAAACATAGCTGAGACCTTTTTCTGTGTCTTTGTCCTCATTTTCTTCTTTTAGTTTTTAGTAATTTTAGAGTACAGTAGCAATTCCTAACATCATTTCTTCAGCCTCTTGTACTTTGGTTTGAAAATATGATTACAAATCGTTCACTGCCAAATTACTCTTTTGGGGCAGCATTGGTTGTCTTCGTGCATAATGAACTGGGTGCACTGGTTTATATGCTCTCGGTCAATAAGTAATGCTTTTAGAAATATTCTTTTATCAAAAAGAATATTATTTTATTCACTTATTTACTTTTAAAATTTTCTCTAAAAAAGATATAGAGTTAATGAAATTTTTTGCGTCCTCACTTTATAGCATTTTACTGTCCTCACTCTGGGCCAAGCCCTTCTTTTCTTTCTTTATTCATTTGGTTATTTACCGTTTATCCTTTATCACCGTTGCCCACACCCGTACTCCACATCCCATGGTCAGTGCTCTGTTTTATTTATGCGTGTGTCCGTGTAAAATCCTGGAGGGCTTTTTGTGTGTGTGTGTGTTTCACATTTACATAAATATTATATCTGTGTATTTTATATCTGTTTATATATAGTTATTTGTGGATAAATTTGAGTATTAATTTGTTGAACTCTTTAAATTATTTAGCTAGAAATTTGGTTAGGATTCCACTGAATTTTTAGATTAATTTGAGAACAACTGAGCCTCTTCAGTGCTTAGTGCATGCGTCGGAAAGGCCGAAGTGATGGAGATTACACCTGATAGTGTCTGTGTTTCCTTCTGAGGTTTTAACAAGGAAGCCCTAGTATCATTTGCCTAATGTCTCTTTGATGATGCTCTTAGTGTCCAAGCTTGAATAATTTTCACTGCATTTTCAGGACAAATTGTTGGATATGACCTAACACTTAGATGGTGGTTATAATATTAACACTAAAGTTACTGTTATAATGCTTGTAAATGTTCCCTTATTATTGTATTGTATAATTTTCAGTTATAGCATTGTGTCAGAAGGATTTGAAACCCTGAATATATCTTTTTGAACTCATGTGGATAAACTTATTTGCATAAGATCACCATACCTATGTCTTAGCTATAGCTAAAATAGTCCCAGGCAGATGGGCTTGGCTTATTTGGACGTCTCTTCTGCCAGTGATGTGTGCTTGACTTCAGTTTTCTGGGTGCTGTGGACAGAATTATGCCCCCCATATTCATATGTTGAAGACCTAACACCCATGTGATAGTATTGGAGACATTTAAGGAGGTGGTTAGGTTTAAATGAAGTCTTGATCCTATAGAACTGGTGCACTTAAACAAGACACCAGACACCGGAGCTCTGTCTCTGGGGTGTGAGCACAGAGAGGAGGGACCCTCTGCAAGCCACACAGGGGGTGTCTCCAGAGCCCGGCCCTGCTGGCTCCCTGATCCCGGACTTCCAGTCTCCAGAATTATGAGCATGTCTGTCTGTGGCATTTTGTTATGGCAGCTTGAGCTAAGACACTAAGTCTGACCTCAGAGTGATTGCCAAGTTCATTAATGTGTATCAGAGAATCATGAGTCAGCTTTCTATTAGAAGTCATTTGATAACAGTTTTGTTTTAGGTGTTTAGGCATTAATCAAGTAATGAGCCTTGGGTTGTATCTTTCCAAGTTTGCGGACTCCTGTGGAGCTACATGAAATGGCAACTGCTGTTTCTAGCCATCTCAGTGCCTGACATCATGGTTGTGTTTTGTGCACCATTCCCTGCCTTTTCTGACACGCAGGGTATGAAATTATTTTGCTGTCTAATTCAGTTAGGTCACCTGTGACACTTAGGAAGCTGGGCTTCTGAAATGTAAAATTGTATTGTTATCTAAACAGCAAGTGGGAGTTCCTATTCTGGGTTCTTGTCCTGTGAAGTTTGAAGACTAAAATTTGCGGACTAAAAGATTCTAAGCAAAAGCGTGGAAATTTATTTCAAGCATACCAGGTATACAAACTCCCGCCTAGGGAGGGGTACCCAGATGGGTTACCAGTGAATCTCTTTCTCTAAGGGGTTATAAATGCTGGCAGCTTCATTGTCTGTACATGCTGCTTTCGAATTGGACCCTTCCTCATTTTATGTCCCCTTGTGTTTTTTCCTAATTGGCCTATTTCCCCCTTCCCTGCCAGGTATCATTTTCAAAGTTTCAAAGCTCACTCCTGTGCCTCCCTTTCATCTGCCCCTTCTCTTGTAACATTGTGCTGCTCTTGTAAGATAAATGTTCTGGTGGTTTGTAGCTGACTCCACCCGTCACATCACATAGGCATTCCTTTGCCGTGGATTCTACCCTAACTGCCTCCCTTATCTCTAAATCCTCTCAGTATTGCCTGTACATCTTAATTAATATGTTTATTTTTTTTCTAAGAAGGGCCAGTTTAGGAGTCCAAGCCACCCAGGAATTTGTAAAATTTCACTTACATTATTATTTTTTTCTTTTAAAAAAACTTTTATTGTTGCGAGTATTATAGATGTCTCTCACTTTTCCCCTCATTGCCCTTCTCAACCTGGCTCCTGCCCCACCCACACCCAGGCCTTCACCACTCTTTTATCTGAGTCCATGGGCAATGCATATATGCATTTAAGCTCTTTGGTTAATCACTTACATTATTTTTTGTATCATGCATTTTTTTCCTCAGGGAGATATGTCATAGCAATTCAGTGTTTTCTCAGATCTATTTTTATGAACTTATTATCAATGATTACCCATGCTAAATATTGAGTCAACCTAATGGAATATTGAGACAACATTGTAGGAACACAAACACTGCCGTTGTCATTGGAGGAAGGAAAGCAACGAAAACTTAATGTGATAAACACTTTCAGGATATTATTTATCCTGGACAAGATACAGGTAAAGTCCCGCAGAGCTCAAATGCATTGCAGAAAATTGGCCACTGCTTTGCTCTCAGGATGTGTAGGTCACTTGCAGAATAGTTCAGTTAGCTTTTTATTCTTTTACAAGCCTTTTAACTTCAGTAGCTCAGGCTTGTGTTGCTATCAAATAAGTTTGGTTGCTTAGAAATAATCTGAGGTTAAGTTATGATAGCTATCAGAGACTTAATAGCTTTCTTTTTGTGTGAAAAAGAGTAATTCTGGTTACTTCTATTTCCTTTAGTCGGCCACAGTTTGTGATATAAAGAAGGGCTTAGAGGCTAGATTAGAAAATGTTTCTTAACCTATAACAAAATGTTCCACATTAACTATGTCATCTTTATGTTATTTTCTGGGACTTATGGGCTATTATGTTGTGAGTATTCTTACGAGAAGGCTTGTAAACAATTGTAGACATTTTTACACAATGGTAACCATGCTGTAGTTTGATGGTAAATCAGAAGAAAGGTAATATATTTCACAGAAAGCCCTTTGTCATTTTCTAGTACCTTCTTGCCCTTGGCAATTTCTTTGTCTCCTTTGTAAGTTACATAACAATAGGTACCGAGGATTTTCATTTTAAAAAATCCTATTCCCATTTATTGTTGGTAGGAATGCTAAATGGTACCATCTCTTTGGAAGACAGCTGGGTCGTTGCTTACAAAATTGAACATAGCTTTACCACATGTGGCTGATACAGCAGTCAGGTTCCTTGGTATTTATTTACCCAAAGGATTTGAAAACTTATGTCCACACAAAAGCAGCTTTATTTATAATGCCAAATTTTGGAAACAACCGAGGTGTTCTCCTTGTAGGTGAATGGATAAATAAACTGGTACATTCAGATAGTGGAATACTATTCAGTGGTAAAGAGAAAAGAGTTATCAATCCATGACATGACATGGAGAAACCTTAACAGTATATTATTAAGTGAAAGAATCCAAAGTGAAATGACTGCATACTGTGTCATTCCAAATATATATATATACTGGAAAAGGCCAAACTATAGAGATAGTACAAAGATCAATGTTTGACAGGGGCTAGGGAGGTGGGAGGGATGAGTGGGTGGAACACAGAGGATTTTTAGGCCAGTGAAACTACTCTGTTTGATACTATAAAGGTGGATACATGTCATTAGGCATTTGTCAACACTGATGGAAAGTACAGCATCACCGGTTAACCATAATGTAAATATGGACTTTAGGTAATTATGATATGCCAATGTAAGTTCATCAGTTTTAACAAATGTACCACCTTGATGGGATGTTAAGAAGGAGGGAAGCTATGCATATGTGGGAGTATGGGGTATATTGGAAATATCTGTACCTCCCATTAGATTTTTCTGTGAACCTAAAACTGCTCAAAATATAAATCATAATAAAAAATCATGAATCTCCATTTGACTGGTATTTAGTCATTTCAAATCAGATAGGTAAGTCATGAAAACCTGGCTTGCTTTTCTGGGGTTCCGTGCAAAGTCCTCCAGGGCCTGAGAACCATGATGGCTTAAAATGAACCCTGACAAAAGGTTCATGGCTTTGTCTGAAAGTAAGTTAGGTTCTGATTTAGTCCAAATTGGCTATGGGAAAGTTATAGAAGAAAATATTTCTTTGGTGTGGTAAACTGAAATTTACTGGCCTCCAAGGGAAACTCTGTAAGTTACTGGTTGCCTTGCTCTTCTGTTTTGGTGCAATATAATGCCATAATAGGCAATGTAAAGCTGAAATGTAATACAAAGGAATTTCATATCATTTTTTCTCTAGAGAGTTCAGATAGGATCAAAGTTAGATTGAATCAAGCTAGGGAAGCAATGCCATTGAACTGAGAAAATTTGATATGGCCAGATAGCATTAAAGAACTAATAAAATCAAATTGAGTGGTTGTGGAAAGACTCAGAAATTGGTAATGAAAACCTTTTACAATTCAGTGGCTATCATAAGTGTTAAATAATATTTATTCAGCACTCTCCTGTGTTTGGGTCCTTGGTTGCATCTATTTAATATTATACAAATTTATTTTTTATCCTCTGGAATCTATACTTAAAAAATTAGAATTTGAGGACAGAGTAAGTCATGGGACACATGCTTGAAGTTGGGTTAGAGTTTTTACATCTGAACTATCTGTGCAGGACATAGCTTCATATTCAAGATACATGCAAATGCTTTCACAATTATAATGGAAAACTGGCCACCTGGTACAGTTTGGGGCCACTACTGTATCTTAATGTTTAGGCACCAGCAGTTTTATCCCCCATTGATTTTGTAGTATCTGTGAAAATGTCAACACAGTGAAAAAGCAAATACCATATTGGATTATGTTGAAACCAGTTTTTACTTATGGATCCCCTGATATGACTTGTAAAACTCCCAGAGGTTTGAGGAACACATTTAAAAGTACAAAAGTTCTAGTCTAAGATTTCCAAGAAGAAGAAAGGCCATGCTCTTTCTTCTTAGCTCTTCCTTCTGTTTGATCTTGAAAGTACAACTCTTTTCTTTAAAATGTTTTTAAACCCCATAGCACTGGGAATACCTATATTCTTTAATTAAAATTTCCAGTTTTTTCTTTTAGAAGAATTACAGTAACTTTTGGGAGAATATTACTTGCATAGTGTTTTTGTTTTTTAAAATTTTTTTTACTGATTTCAGAAAGGAAGGGAGAGAGAGAGAGAGAGAGAGAGAGAGAGAGAGAGAGAGAGAGAAACATCAATGATGAGTGAGAATCATTGATTGGCTACCTCCTGCACGCCCCCTACTAGGGATGAAGCCCACAAACCAGGCATGTGCTCTAACCAGGAATCAAATCGAACCATGACCTCCTGTTTCACAGGTCCACACTCAACCACTGAGCCATGCTGGTCAAGCCCTGCACAGTGTTTTGATTAAGGGTAAGAATACAATGATTTATTTTTAATTGATGAAAAGTTTTGTACATTTTCTTAAAATGTACTAGCATTTATATAGATATTTATGAGAGAATGCAGAAAAACTGGAGATATAGATATTTTCAAGTTATTAAAAAGAACATATTCTAGGATTACCAAAGAGCCTCTGATTTACTGTAGAGATTATGTGTTTATTGGAATATAAATATTTTCTTCTTAGGTTTTTTGCTAAATTGAGCCATAAAATTATGGCTAATAGATGAATAATTATTTTTATTTTTAAAAAATTATTGTAGTTACAAGATATCATACATTGACTACATATATCATAGGCTCTTAACCTAGGACATCAAACCCCTGAATTACTAATATGCAAAATTTGGTACATGATTATTCTTTATTATTTTTTTAAGATTATCAAAAGGTTTTCCTAGAAATGCTCATTCACAGTTATTCTGTATTTAAGGAAATGGATACAACTATTTTATTGCAATTATATAGAGAGGGAAGTAATTCTTACCTTTGCTCTGATTTCTTTCAGGATTTTTTTTCTTTATCTTTTTTTTCTATAGTTATACAATTAAGTGTAGTTTTATTTTATTTTTTAAAATTAATTATGCTTTGTGTTCTCTGAGCTTCCTGGATTTGTTTATTATTCCATTATTATTTCAAATCTTTCTTCTGTTCCTTTTTCTCTTCTTCTGGCATT
>NW_006291976.1:586125-602035 GCF_000327345.1 Myotis davidii
ACTGTCTCTCAGTTCTTGGATAATCTGGGATTTTGTTTCTTGGTGTTTTTTCTCCTCTTTGCTTTTTTATTATTGGAAATTTCTTTTGAGCTATCCTCAAGCATAGATATTCTTTCCTCAGTTTTGTCTAGTCTATTAATAAGCCCACCAAAGAAAGGCATTCTTATAGTGTTGTTGATCTATTTTCATTTTTTTTCTTCACCCTGATCATCTTGTTTTCAATACATCCTAAAAGAATTGGTTGTTCTAATGTAGGTAATGGACCAAAGTAGGAGGTTATATTAAGATGCCTAATTGGAAAGGAAATCAATAGCTTTTCCAATGATCAAAGAGAATATAACTAATGACCTTTTCTAACTATTCTTATGGGACAAGCAAACAATTGCTGTAACTATGCTACCCAGCGACCAGAACTAAATTAAATATTTACTAAATCATTATACTTATTGTGATACAAACACCTTTTGGCTATAAAAGTACAGTCCTTAAAGGAAAGCAAAAGGTAATGGAAATAAAAACAATTGTTCTTTTCCAACTTTCTGCAGTTAACATGTGATGAATTTCTCCTTCAAAGCCTGTGAAATAAAACTAGGTTACTCACTCAGAATCAGTTTTTAAAAATATATAGTTTTATTGATTTCAGAGAGGAAGGAAGAGAGAGGGAGAGAGAGAGAGAGAAAGAGAAAGAGAGAATGAATGAATCATTGATTGGCTGCTTCCTGCATGCCTCACACTGGGGATCCAGCCAGCAACTCTGGCATGTGCCCTGACCAAGAATCGAACCATGACCTCCTGGTTCATAGGTAAACACATAACCACAGAGCCACAATGGTCATGCTCAGAATCAGTTCAGTTTTCATCATCTTTAAAATACTTTTTCAGACAACTTACCCTAAGAACATTCATTACTTTTTCCTTCAAAGAGAGACCTTCTCAGGCAACTTTTAAAGCAACTTATCCAGAATCATTGTGGCAATAACCCTCAGAGGCTGATAAAGCCAGTTAGGACTCTAGCTGTACTGGCCAAAGAAGATGACATTATAAATGTGGTTGACAATCTCCAGTGGAATCTATAATAATGAGAGCATAATATGCTAATTAGATTGAAAATCCTTCCGGACATCCTTCCTTCCAGACAAAGCCGTAGTGGGCGGGGGCCATGGCAGAGGTGGTAGAGGCCATGGTAGAGGCCGTAGAGGCTCCCCTCTCCCCCAATCCCCGCCCCACACCGCGGTGGCAGTCAGGAGGGCTGGGGCCAAGGCCCTTGCATGAATTTCGTGCATCGGGCCTCTAGTAAGGGAATATAAAGCTAGAATTACTTTTAGCTTGAGAAACCTAGTTCTATGGCTTTTACCGAATGTTAATATTTTAGAATATCTTAGAGAGGAGAAATGGCCTACTTAATTTTTGTCATCTACCACTTAACCAAAATGTCCTCATTGCTGTCATAGGTACCTTTTTTTCTCAAAGTAGCACCCAGCATTGCAAGCAAATAATTAATTCGAACTAGGAGGAATGCTTGGGTATGTGTGACATAACCATAAAAGTGAGGGCAATGAGGGAATTAATGGTGCAAGTGAGACTAACTGAAATGACTGACATGAGGTCCAAGTTGGGTATGAAAAGAAGTGAAATATGAAGTCAAGGGACTTAAGTGTAGGTTTAGTAGCTGAGCGACCTGGGAAAAGTTTTATGAATGAGTTTCAGATTTTGAGATTTAAGGTATCTTTGTCTCTGGATGACACTGTTTAAACTGAGGCTGTGTAAATTGAGAGAGTAAGGTCAATGAAATAAATGAAGTCCAGGAACTATGATAACAGGGTGCCCGCTGGGTCCTCCAGTTGAACAGTGAGTAGAGCAGACTCCTAATAATTAATCTATCAGTTACTGAACATTCGTACATGGCACGGGGGGTGAAAGAAATGGAAAAATGTCCTATTTATGCTTGTTCTCAAGGACTATGGGTAAGACTAAAGATCAATTATATATACTTGATGGCTATAATAGAGATCAGTAGTGCCTGCCACTCAGTAGATACTTACACGTTTGTTGAAAGAATAAATACATGTACAAAATCCTAAGGGAGCATGAAGGAGCTAACCAAACAAGGGCAACAGGGGAATGAGTATGGAGGCCTGTCATGGAGGTAAGGTTTGAGCTGTATTTTGAAGGATCATTAGCCATCAGCAAGGTAGGTTTTAGGGCCTGGGGTAAGGCCTGCTAAGCAGAAGAGAAAGATGCCTGTCTATGGAAGGCCGAGAGCTGAAGTGAATCTGGAGAACAGGATGCATGCAGAAGAGGACGAAAGGAGCTCCCTTAGGAAGGATGCGATGGATCAGATTTAGAGTTAGAATTTCTAATGCCTTTTGTATTGGCATTACGGCGATTATAATGGAGAGGGTAGTACTATAGACGTTTAGGGGCATTTCACCTTTAAAGTGTCTGGGGTAATTGAACGGTTTTAGTCCTATTTTTGTTTTATATCAGATTAAGTGTGTACAAATATATGTGTACATTATGTACAAATATTTGTATATATTTATGCTTGTATTTATAAATAATTATACATATAAATATAGATAACATAAGCACACATGGTACATAGCATATAGTCTATACACTGTGTAAATGGAGAGAGGAAGGTCAATGAAATTGACTCTATAGTATATAGATAGGATGAGGTTGTGAATAACTAAAGACCCCAAGTAACAGGTTTTTAAATTTTTTTTGTTTATTTTTATTATTTACCTTCCATGTGAAAAAATTGTGTAGGCCACCTAGAGTTGATATTTGTGTGTCAGGAACCAAGATGCCTCATCTTTTTGCTCCATCATTCCCATCATCTAGGCGCTCCTTCATGGTCCAGGACGTCTGCTTACATCCCAGCATCATATACACATTCCAGCTCACAGGGAGGAGAAAGGGATAGAAAAACCAGACACTTTTTACTTATAAGAACACTTTTCTCTAGGGACACATTTAACATGATACTTCAAGTTATATCCTATTGACCAGAATTTAGCCTCAGTTGGCTGCAAGAGAGGCTATAAAATATTATCTGTTCTAGACAGAAATATGCCCAGTTAACCATGACAACTCTTATCAGGAGGAAGGGCGTCAGCTTGAGAACTAACAGTGCTTGCCACATGCCTGTAGTTTGCCCCCTCTGTCTAAAGAATATGTGGTATTGTGTGTGTGAAGTTGGCATGCTCTTAACATTTCTTTCATTTGATACACACAATCAGCACACATTTGTGGGCAACAATAACATTTTATAAGTATGAGCATGTTTCAAAATGATTATGTTTATGTAGTTGGCTTAGTGTATACTACATGTGAGGATTGTAATGAGTTGCAAATATATAGAGGTTTAAACTTTTTACAAAGTACATTCACACCACCCACGTCAATATTGTATAATCTACAAAGCATTTATAGGGTATATAGGATAAAGGAACTATCCCCATTTCATTACTGGAAAAATGGAATTATATGGGTTGATGTTGAAACTGGGATTAGTATATATTGATCCATACTATTGGGCTATTAATAAAAGGGAATAATGGCATGAGTTTTTGAGAACAGAGGATAATTAGAAATAATTTATATTTTAGTTTGAATGACTGTATCCTAGTGGACATGACATTCTTTTCATTTGAAAATGTAGCATTCAAGAATCCATTTTTTCCTCTCACTCACCTGAGCAGTGATGTCTTGGCCATGGTCAGAGCCTCCCATTTTCCATTGCTGTGACTGTTTTCTTCTCCCAGCAGACACAGCGATTGTTTGGTGTTGCTCAGTAACCTAAGTTCTATAGATAAACGTATCCATCACTTCCTTCCAACTGCAACGCACAAAAGTGATCTGCATATTAATTACTTTTTTGACATATTCCCTGTATAAGATAACAAGAGAATTCAACTTTCTTTGTTTTACTGTAATATTACTTTGTAAAAACAGTACCCTGGTAAATATTACCATAAACACAAAATGTAGCAAATGCTTTCAACAGCTGACTCACATCGTGGTGTTTTGAGTTAATGCCATATATTGCTCTGGAGGACAGCGTCTATAATGTCTTCTCCAGTGGTCCTTCCGAAGAACACACAGTTTGTTTTAGCCCATTATCTGTGGAAGCAAACTTTCTGAAGATACCAATAGTGTAGAGAAGCCTGTGGTGGGGTGGGGGTAGGGAGGAGGGTGTGAAAGGTGGGTATGAGGGACATCTAAAATACTGTCAACAGTAAAAAATAAACTTAAAATTTAAAAATAGCCAAGGAGAAGAAAGCTATTGAGTCACTGACTGGGCCAGGAGCTGAACTCCTCTTTTTGAATTCTTAATTAAAAACTCAGATGCCATTGTTTAAACTTTAAACTCCTGTCTGGTAAGAACTAAACTGATTCCTAATCAAGGACTAAAATAAGATCACCTGGCATGACGTTTATTTGATTTTAATAAAGTTTTGTGTTGTAGGAACTAGTGATACAGCTTTCCATTAATATTAATAATCTCCACTTCTCTGTTCAGTAACATTAACTATTATTAAATCCTCTCTACATCCTGAAGCACATTCTCCCCTTGGTTTCTGTAACTTTACTGTCTTTTTTTTTCCCCCCCAAAGACTTGTCTGCTCCTTCTTGGTTTACTCTGCAGGCTCACCTTTATCCACCCAGCCATTGGATGCTAATGCAGGCACAAATCGGAATGAACTTAAATTGTAGATGATGTCACTTTAATCCCCTTCAATAATTCACTTTCTCTGGGTAACTTTAATATATAATGTGAAAGGCAAATATCTTTTTTTCTTTATCCAAATACAGAGAAGATGACAAAAATTGAAAAGTCTGTCAGTTAACTAAATGACCCTCAACTATTGAGTTTTCATGCATTTCTCTGTTGAGAATTTGAAAGATTGAATGTAGAATTGTGGAACTTTTGGCATGGATCAGTTTTATAGTTTGTGGGTCAGAATGAATAAAACATTAACATCGCATAAAATGTAAGTAAATTACATTCTTATATATTTTTTAGCAAGCATATATTGTTTTTTCCTCTAGCGACAAATTTTATTATTTTGGGGTAAATTTCAATGGCAAAAATGAATATTTTTAAAGAAACGTAGCAATAATTGAGAACATAACATGTATTAATATCAAGGTAAAGTATCTTCTCAGAAATTTCTGTGATTCAATACGGTCGTATTTCCTCTAGCGACAAATTTTATTATTTTGGGGTAAATTTCAATGGCAAAAATGAATATTTTTCTGTGAAATGACAGTGGGAAATTGCAGATGTCTGAAATGAGAATAAACAGTCACGCTCAGCCCTAGGTCCAGATAGTTTCCTTTGTGGATTAGATTTATAAAATCCTATGGAAATACTTTGTATCTGTTTTAGTGATTATTCAAACAATTGTTTATCTTCCTCCCCAACCCCTCCTCATTTTAATCCATTTGTTATAAAATGACTGTTCATTCTTACAAGAATACTTTGGAAACTAGAATTATTGAGAAAAAGTACACAGTTGGCAGTCATCTGAATAATTTGATTCATGCAAAATTCCATTTTGAACAATGAAAATCCTATCCCACTCACTACATCTCCAGGACTTATATAATAACCTTGAGTAAATGCTTTGGCCACTTGGATGACACTGATGCAATTATTAACCTCCCACCTCCAGATTTTATATACTCAAATGGAGTGTAGATAGCTGAGTCCATTTTTATTTTCTTTTGGCAAAACATCAACTATTATATATATAAGAAAAGAAGAAATAAGGAAAGATGGAAGGAAAGAAGGGAAGGAGGCAGGGAGGCCGGAAGGCAGGGAGGGAGGGAGATAAAGGTGCTTAGCAAAAGCTTCCAATGGGGAAAGTGAGCAGTCATGTTAGAGCCTTGCCATAGACAGAGCAGGCCAAGTCTGGGATGTTATCAAGGAACTCCTGATGGCTGCTCTTCTCATATATTGTGATAATGTTTGGCTAATTCCTTATTCATTTGCACATAAGTTATCTATATATATAAAAGGCTAAGTTGACTCACACATGTGCAATACACATAAATCTGGCACCAGTCGCACTTTTGTGTTTCAATCTGTCATTGTCAATCATGAGTTTTGTTGACACTTCTATTATAGGGAAAGGGTAAATAGCGATATTAAAATATTTCTTCTAATTAATTTCCTTTCAATGCGCATGAATCCATGCACCGGGACACTAGTATAACAATAAATAACATAACCCCTTTATTAGTGATTAATATTCTAAAAATCCTATAAAATAAAATAGGTGTTCATGCAAATAATATTTAAATCAATAACTTGATATGTCAGAAATTATTCTGAACAATTCTGTAAAATTGGTTGCCATTTTATGTGCTTTGGAGCTTTTCTTATTTATTTCTTTGTTTTCTGTTGAAAATAGTTTAGATTATCTCTGAGGCGAGAGGAAGACTGTAGTCTGGGAGAGAAGACCTATGTGGCTGCAACCATATTGACAATATTTTAGTTCTTTAGCTGGATGATGGATAAATGGGTATTTATAGTCTTATTCCTTTTTTAAAAAATAGAGAAATGGAGAGGAAGAGAGAAATAGTAACATCAATGATGAGAGAGAATCATTGATTGGTCACCTCCTGCATACTCCCTACTGGGAATGGAGCAACCCAGGCATGTGCCTGACTGGGAATCGAACCATGACCTTCTGATTCACAGGTCAATGATCAACCACTGAGCCACACTGGAATAGGAAAAGGAAATATTTATTCTTTTTGATGTAATACATTTTTAATAAGAATACAATATTATAAAGCAGACTTAATAATCCCTTGCTTTGTCAACCTGAGCAAGTAAGTTGTATGATCATTCTGGATCTTAGAGGACTTTACATACAAAAAATTAACATGATAATTCATGAAGTCAACAATAGACTGATGTATGGCCTGCTTTTGAGGACTACTTCAGTTTTATGACCATTAATTAGATCACTTATAATTCATTCATCCTTTTAACCTTTATGAAGTAGCTAATGTTTACATGCATATGTCACTGCTTTAAATGTTTATACTGGTAAAGTTAAGTGGATTGTAAGATTTTTAACATTTAGAAGGGAGGTGCCTTTTCTAGAATCAAGAGTAATAGGAACTTGAAAGTATTAGTTGTTTATTGTCTGAACACAATCTGAAACAGTGTATAATTAGATTAATTCATGGAAAATAGAATCATAGAATGGTAGAGCTGGAAGGAACCTCAGTGATTATCTAATTTGTCCCCTCAATTATAAATGGGGAAATGATTACAGTTCATAGTGGCCTTATACAACTAGTTAGTGGAAGAGCTGGTACTAAAACTAAGATTTCAGAGCTTTTCTCACCCTTTCCTTTCCTCTGTATTGGTATTTCCCAAAGTTCTTCTAAAATTCTCCAGATGAGTGTAAGGAACTAAACGACTAACAAACAATAACAACAAAAGTAGGATTTTGTGGTATAATCACTTTTTGAAATTTTGCATTCTAAATCCTCCTTGTGGATTCACAACACACTCTAGTGTAGTATAGGCTCCGAGAAGACCTGCAGTGACGGAATCTATAACTGTTTAATCCACTTTTTCCAAAAATGTTTGGCAACTAAGTCCCTATTATATGAAATAGTACATTTTGAAGAAGAAAGTTTGAACAATACTATGAAATATCATATCACTTTTTATTATCATGAAATCTAGTTGAATAATAGATGAATTTTTAAAATTTGGTTAATTGATATGGTAGCCTTGAGATCCATCTTAACCTAAAGACAGTTTCTCAATAAAGGGGTCAGTGTTCCATAAGCACTTTTAAAACTTTGATTCATCACTCAAGGGAGGGACTAAGCAGAGAGAATATGGTCGGTCCTCTCTAGTGAAAACTGCAACATGCTCATGAAAATGGTAGTTAGTAATTCTAATGTAAATATAGGTGTTAGGCTATGGCAGAGGAAACAGAATTGAGAGAAGAGAGAGAGAGAGAAGAGGGATCAGAGCCATTTCAGAATGACAGGTTGTTTTAGACCTATCCTTGACTCACGGAGACACTCCTCAAGCCCAGTGAAAACATGAGATAGTTTCCTGAGGAAGATGATCAATGTGAGGGAAGGAGGAAGAAGGAATGACATCAAACATAGACATGCTAAAGATAAGCCGGGCAACATGCCACTTCCTCCATGAGATATTTTTGAGTCTCCCAACAAAATAAACTCTTCCATATCTAAACTCCCAAAGACTTTTCTTCCTTTACTCTCTAATTTTACATAGCCTGCTTTTGAGTTTCCTTCAGTTAGTTGAGTATATGTTTTATCACTCCCAAGATATTATTCTAGAGGACAAGGACTGTATGTAGTTGTTCCCTTTGCTGTATTCCATGGTGCTGGCAGATTACTTTGCATAAATTGTTCCTCAGTGAATGTTTGCTTGATGAATATAAATATGACAAAAATCAACAAGCATGCATTGTATACCTAGTACATAACTACAGTTGAGAACATGAAGCACTAGCCCTGATGATCCCTTCTCTCAAGAAGGTTAGAATTTACTTAAGGCAACACACTAAAATAGAAAGATTATTCTGTATTAAAACCTTGATATCAGACATTTCTATAAAAGGGATAGGTCAGAGAAAGCTTCAAAGAGAATATAGTGTTAAAAATTATTATTTATTGAAGGTGGTGTTGGTTGGGTGCATTACTTTCTGACTGCCTTTTTAACAAATTATCATAAATTTAGTCTTAAAAGAATACAAAGTTATCACCTTACAGTTCTGGAGATCAGAAGTCTGAAATGAGTGTCATGGAGCTAAAATGAAAGTATTGGTAGAGCTGCATTCCTCCTGGAAGTTCCAGGAGTGATTCCGTTTCCTTGCCTTTTCTAACTCCTGGAGACTGCTTGCATTCCTTTGCTTGTGGCCTTTTGCTGAATCTGCACACTACAACCCCTGCTTCCATCTTGAAATCCTCCCGACTTCCTTTTGTAAGGACCCTGTGATTATATTGGGCTCGACTAGATAATCCAGAATAATATCCCCATCTTAAAATCCTTGACTCTATCTGCAAAGTCCTTTTTGCCATGTAAGGTAATATGTTTGCAGTTTCTGGGGATTAGGGCATGGAAATCTTTGTTGGGGTCATTATTCTTCCTACCACAGTGGAGAATCAGCATGAGCTAAGTTCTGGAGGTAGAAAAAAGCATGCAGGGTATAAACTGAACAATAAAAAAGATCAAAAGAAAATGTTGACTACATGTTAAGGAGTGCGGCAAATGGAATTGCTGGTAGGCAGGTATTAGTTACAGCGGGCTTTACAGTTTAGGACAGGAGGCTTAGATTTAATGCCTTCAATACCAGAGAACCACTCCAAGTTTTTAAGAAGCGGCTAGTGTTGTGAAATGGTATTTATTAGAGATTAGTCATGCAGGATTTGTAGGAGAGCCTGGTAGAAATTTCGAAGGCAAAGTTTGAAAAAAGTTTAAATGTATAATTGGGTATGTTGTCTTACATAGCTTTTTCTTTTTAGATATATAGATACTTAATACACTTCTGTAGATTTTTTTTATTAAAGAATTTATTTGGAGTGACAATTATTAATATCTCACAAATCAGTAATTTGATATCTCTATTTGGATCCAAGTCTTGGTTGTCTTTCATGACCATAGTAATCTCCGAAGCAAGGCTCTGACCTGGTTGTCAATTGGTGTTTCCTCCTCGCTTTCTCATCATCTCTCATTCTGCCTTACGAACTGTATTCCATGGCTGTCCTGAAGGGACTCTTCTTTTTCTCTGGAGAAATATTCTTTGAATGATAAATGACTTTGTCTTTTAACTGTTTTAAACTTTCTTCATTAATTCTTACCTTTGTGATATTGATGCCTTCTTCCTAGGTGGAAGGCACTCATATCAGATTAAATATTTACTTTTAATACATTTTAACTATAGCTTTTCTTGCTTTTACCTGGAAAGGGTGAACAGTTAATTGGATAAGAAGGAGTTACCTTTTCTAATTGTAATAGAATGTCTTTGGTGGTGGTTTTGGATTGTTTCTAGGCCATAGAGTCTTAATTAGATATAAAGTCAGTGTGAGGTGCAGTATGTGCCCTGGCATCAGAAGGGAAAGGGCTGCATGTATAATGGATATTTATTTTTTTTTGCTTATCTAGAAACCTTTGTTTCTGCTGGTAATAGCCCCTTCCATTCTTTCACTATTACAGTCCATGAGTTTTGTCCTTCCTCTAACCCCACTCTTGATGGCCAATTAGTGTCAGAGTAATGAGTTATACAGTTGGCTTTTAACCTTGCTTGAGTCAATACAGGTTAGGCCTGGGACTTTTGCTAGAACTACTGGCACGAGGTGCCGACTCCCAGGGTGATGAAACTGGTAGGGTCTAAGTCTGAGGCGCTTGAAAGTTGGCATTAGAGAAAATTTCTGTTGTAGTGAAGCCAATACAGAGGAAAGCAAAGCTATTCAAAACAAGAGTGTCTTAATCCTGGTTAGATTATTTGAACCTTAAATGCAACTAGGGCTGAAGCTGAAAAGTTTCCTAGCATTTTGGTTTATAAGGCAGTCTATTTTCTTCATTAGTTATGCTGATTTTAGTTGTGCATCTATCAATTTCAATCAGGAGTTCACTTTAATATCATACACATATAATTCCCAGAATCTCGCTTGGGCTCCATGGTCTCTTCAAGGTCCTTCTCTGAAATGTTGACCTTCTCCCTCAGTTTCCTCACCTTGTACTCTGAGCTGGACTTTGGACTTCCTGATAATTTGCAGGGGCATAAAACTCTCTGAAAACGTGATATTATTAGTATTAGAACCAATAAATGTATTTTGGAAAATAGAATTTCATTGTCTTAATGAAACTTGAAACCTGGTTGCTGAATGCTTTCTCATATTTTCCCTGTTTATATAATTAGAGGAATGGACACGTGGTTGACTCCAATTTATCTATTGCCATTATGGATCACACCCATATTTCAGTAGTGATGAATCCTGGGGTAGTTATAAAGAATACAGAGACGGTTTTGCTATAAGACACTTAAAAGATTTTTTTTAACACATGATATCCAGTAAATTATGGGTATCAGACATTACTACTAAAACCTTTTGTTGGAATGCTTTGCACTTTCCAGAGAAGAGAAACTGAAATAACCTGTGATACAATTAGTCACAAATACAGTCCTGGAGGATTTCGCCCATTCACGAGTGTTGTCTAACACACGTCTTCTTTGTAGCAGCAAGGTCCTGCCACCACTGTGCTTGGCTAGTTCACAAATCTGTTGCAACCTGTGGCTTCCCTGTCACTTCTCTGGCTCTCCTCTCGTGCTAGGCTTTGTTTCCGCAGTAATTTAAACCTTCTGCTACTTCCATAGCTACTGCTGCTGGAACCGCCAAAGCCACCTTGGTTTTGTGGTTTGGCAAAGTATTGGCTTCCATCACCATAGAGGCCAGAACTTCTGCCTCCACAGTTTCTTCTTTA
Organism: Myotis davidii; assembly: GCF_000327345.1. NCBI lineage: Eukaryota > Metazoa > Chordata > Mammalia > Chiroptera > Vespertilionidae > Myotis > Myotis davidii. The sequence goes on from NW_006291976.1 coordinate 597,626, forward strand.
ATGGATCCAAAATTTGAAGATTAATAGCTATAATTGTCAAAATTATTGGAGGTTCTGCCACCTCTAAAATTGCTTTTATCATTACTAAATCCATAACAGCCATCTATTTGCCAACATATCCACCGCCACCATGGCTGCCACCAAAGCCATCTCAACCACCAAAGTTTCCTCCGCAATCAAAGTTGTCATTCCTGCAAAAACTACCTCCAAGACCACCTAGTTTCCAGAATCACTTTGACCTCTTGAAGCATGAGCCATCTCTTGCTTAGATAGGGCTCTCCTCACTTCACAGTTGTGGCCATTCACAGGATGGCATTTCTGAATAACAGTCTTGTCTACAGAGTCATGGTCATCAAAGGTTACAAAAGCAAAGCCTCTGTTTTACTACTGCCTCCATCAGCCATGCTTTCAATTACTTCAACTTTCCCATACTGTTCCAAATAGTCTCTTAGGTGACGTTCTTCCGTGTTTTCTTTAATACCGCCGACAAGTATCTTTTTCACAGTTAAATGGGCACCAGGTCTTTGAGAATCTTCTCTTCAGACAGCCTTCTCTGGTTCTGTCCACCTCATGAGGCCCTGCATTCATGGCTGCATCCCTGAGGATAACATAAATGCCCTCCTCAGTGGCATCGTGACAAACCCAAAGCCTCTGGAGGGCTTGGTGTTTGGATTTCTCACCAGCAGAGTCTGAGAGAACCCATTGATCAAGATAGCTCCTCAGACTCTCCTCGCTCGTTTCAAAGCTCAAACCTCCCATAATGAGCTTCCACAGCTGTTTGGGCTTTTTGGGAGACTCTTAGAGATGATGACTGTGGGAGGAGAGACTCCAATGATGCTTATTCCATGGCCTCCAACAGCAGAAAGGTCTGATTTCAAGTTTTCTTTCTTTTAATAGTTTGCCTTCTCATCATCACATACAACAAAGAGGTGGAGGGAGTTAATCCCATTATTAACTCTTAGTAAGAGCCAAGTTTCTTTTGGTTCACTGAAAATTGTATGCCAATAATAGCTTCAGTCTTTTCTTTTGAAAAGACATACATTTTTAACACAGATGACAAAAAAAGAAATATTTACGAAGTAACACTACCTGCTTTGAAGATCTTTAACAATATGATAGACAGAGGGAGGGAAGATTAAAATTTTTTAAAAATATTTTTATTGATTTCAGAGAAGAAGGGAGAGGGGGAGAGAGATAGGAACATCAATGATGAGAGAGAGTCATTGACTGATTGCCTCCTGTATGCCCCTACTGGGGATCGAGCCCACAACCCAGGCATGTACCCTAACTGGGAATCAAACCCAGGACCTTTTGGTCCATGGGATGATGCTAAATCCACTGAGCCACCACAGCCAGGAAAATTTTTCTTTTTGGATAGATAATTAGAATGCCTTTTAATTAACATCAGGCCTCATATGTTTGATGATTTTATTCCTTAACACTTATACCTGCTTTTCTGTATTAATTGGTTTTATATTTAATTTTACTGTATCTACAAAGGCTACAGTCTATTAGATTTCAAAGAGCTATTAAAGGTTAGCCAACACAATATCCTACTCAGTAGAGGAATGTACTCTACAACATTTTTTCAGCAAATATTTTTGATCACCTGTTAATTAGCAGACATCTTGCCATGCATCAGGGAAAGCTAAAATCAAGATAGCCCTTCTACCTCCCTGGAAGTGAACAGTCTATTGCAATACCTTGTAGTAGAGGATAAAATAAATGTCTATGTTTGAGGTAGAGGAACACTGGAGTAGGAGAGCTAACACAGGTGGCAGCAGCTAGAAAGGTCATTTTGAGGAGTAATATTGGAGCCAAGCTTTGAACATGAAGCTTAGATAATAAAGAACATGCCAGATGAAACTGCACCATTGGTAAAGACTACTAATACAGGCTACGTGTGTATGCCAATCTGAGGACCTGAGACGTAAATTGGTCTTCTGGACAGCATGGTCACCTCCAGAGTTCACAAAGCAGCAATTAGAATTGTGAAGAGTGCTTATTGCCAAATATTGTCGCCTGTATATTTTGCTGAGATTTGCCCCCACTTTTTTAAACTACATCACTTAAAATTAGTCTGTTCTTTCACATGACCATGGTTCAGATATTTAAAGGTGTTTCTTTTTTACCTTCTAATCTCCAAACTTAAAAGTTCCAGTCATTTAACCTATTCATCCTGCTCTTCTTGCAACACTCCAGCCTCAGAATTGGGCTGGTCCAGTGAATAAGTAGCCTACCCTGTGTGTAGCAATGTTCTGACCTTCTTCTGGATTCTATGTGAGGTCTAGGTGCCACTTATGATTGTACTGACATTTTTTAATTTTTCTCACTGTTAATTACCTTATATTATTGGCAGATATTGACTTTAAACCCCATAAATTGCTTTTATATGATCTACTACTGGGTGATCCTGCCCAATCTTGTTATTGTGCCCATGACTTTTTAAACCTTAGAACAAGATTTTACATATATCTTTGTTCAATTTAATTAATTTAATTTTAATATAGGTCTAGCATCATTAATTGTAGAGATGCTTAAATTTTTATACTGCTTTTCTACCCCTTATGTTTTTATGTGATTAATTATTTTTACTGGGATGGCATTGGTTAATAAAATTATATCGGTTTCAGGTATACAATTCTAAAATACATAATCTGTATATTTTATTGGGTGTTTACCACTCCAAGTCACATCTCCTTCCATCATCATTTATTCCCCCTATAGGCTCTTCTACCTCCTCCCACCCCTCTCCCCTTTGGCAGTCACTATACTATTATCTGTGTTCATGAGTTTTCCTTCCTCCCTCCCTTCCTCTCTCTTTCTCTTTATTTTTTTTCTTAATCCCTTCACCCTTCTCACCCAGCCCCCAACTAACCCATTATGTTTTTCAATCATGTGCAAGTTAAATAACCATACTTTAATATAAACTTGTGCTGAAATGTAGAATTTCAAAGTATGTTTACAGCATCCTACAGCAGGGCACCACAGATATTATCAACCCATCAAAGTTGATAATATCCAAATATTTAATTGCTATGCTTTGGGAATTGGCTAATCATCCCTGAATTCATTTAAATCAGCAAATATTTTCCTATAATCCCAATTCATAATGACTGTGTTAAATGCCTTTCTAAATCAAGTCCACTATGTCTTTGACATTATCCAGATCGAGCTGTGTAACAACCTTAAAGCAAATGGAAATGGTGTTTTCTTTGGCATCTTCTTTTCTTAATGAATCTTTGTCCCAGAAGTTTCCATTTTGTTTTCTATGTGAATGTGACCTTATTTGGAAACAGCATCTTTGGAGATGCAGCCAAGTTAAGATGAGGTGGTTTGGGTGAGCCCTAATCGAATTGACTGGTGTCCTTGTAAGAGGAAAAGAAGAACAGGTACAGACGCACAGGAAGAATGACATATGACAACAGGAGGCAGAGACTTCATGATGTGTCTACAAGCATAGGGATGCCAGCAACAGCAGAAAATAAGAGACATGGGACACCTTCTCCCCTGAGCCGTTGGAGAGAGCATGGCCCTGTTAGCACCTTGATTTGGGGCTTCCAGCCTCCAGATAAAAGAGAACACATTTCTATTGTTTTAAGCCAGGAGTCTGTGGTACTTTGTTTCAGCAGCTCTAAAATGAATACATCTCGATGTGTTAATATCCAGAATTCACTTGGACCCCTTTTTTGAAAGAAGACCAGCATATACTCACCTTAATTCTTCTGACAATGTTTTGGTTCTTTATGATTCTACAAAAATTATTGAAGGTGGATTAGTAATGACATTTTCAAGATATTTCAATGATGTAGGATACATACAATTTCTCTGGTTTTACACTTTATATTATTAGATGTTCTTTATCCCACTATTCACTCATTTAAATCTGTTTATTGATTGCTCACTATGTATCAGGGGCTAAGGTAGTGGAAATCTACACTAATAAAAGACAGACATGCAAATTGACTATACCTTCGCTATGCCTTAAGCCATGCCCACCAGCCAATCAGAGTAACTATATGGAAATTAACCCAACCAGGATGGCGGCCAGCAGCCACAGAGCTGGAGCAAGCAGGAGGCTTGGTTGCTCCAGTGATGGAGGAAGCCAAGCTTCCTGCCTGCCATGGCTGGCTCTGAGCTCCACTCAAGGCAACAAAGTTTCAATTATAGAAGATAAATAAACCCCAGATACCTCCTTTAAGTCGGCTGTGGCCACCGAGCTGGAGCGAGCAGCAGGCTTGGGTTGCCCTGGCGATGGAGGAAGCCAAGTTTCCCGCCAGCCCTGGCCAGCTTTGAGGTCCACTCAAGGCTACAAAGTTTCAATTATAGAAAGTAAATGAATCCCAGAATTAAAAAAAAAGAAAAAAAGGAGAGGCTGGGAGCTTCCGTCACCGGGGGGGCTTGGCCCGC
>NW_006291976.1:602362-609929 GCF_000327345.1 Myotis davidii
GGGCTGCCAGAGGGATGTCTGACTGCCAGCTTGGGCCCGATCCCCCAGGGAGTGGGCCTAAGCCAGCAGGTGGACATCCTCCGAGGGGTCCCAGACTGCAAGAGCACATAGGCCGGGCTGAGGGACCCCTCCCCCCCGCCCCCGAGTGCACAAATTTTTGTGCACCGGGCCTCTAGTATAGACATAATCTTTGGATTCAAACAGCTTATGGATACCTTAGTTTCCTCATCAGTAAGTGGGGATAATGGTGGTGGTGTGAGGATTCAGTGATACAGCATATAAAGCATTTAGCATAACTCTTGTTACATCATGGAAGATAGCTGTTGTAGCATTATAGTAATGTAATGATATGACTAATAATAAGTAAAAAGGATGTAACTATAACAAGGAAAATAAAAGAAGAGCTTATGGGTAAATGAGAGTGGTAAGCCAGGTAGAATATCAATACAATAGAGTATTGAAAGAAGGATACCTGTAATCCTAGGAGAAAGAAAGAAGAATGGGCCTACCTGCAAACGCTTGTCATAGCACCAAATTTAAGTCTGGATACAATTGGATGTATAGCACTAGCCTAAGCCAAAACCAATAATTAATTTATTAATTAAAACAAGAAGGAAGATTGAGGGAGCATCAAATGGCATGGAGCTGTGAGAGAACAAGAAGCTTTCTGGGAATTTAGATAGTAGATGTGTTAAGAATGCAGAGTCAATGTCAGGAAAGAGAGAGAGAGAGCTGGGGATGCTGGCCAGAGCTAGTTCATGATAGATCTAGAATGTCTTCCTGAAATTTATAGGCACCCATTAAAATGACTGTCAACCCCTTCAAACTTGAGTAGTAAAACAAGCTCAACAGAAAAGAAACAATAAAACCAAAACAAGTTGTTGATCCCAGTGTTGACTTAAATTATTTATTTATCCTATGTACAAACATAAAAATGTCTAGAATTATCACGCATAAATGATGTAATAAAAACATAAAAATTTAAATGACAAAATTCCATAAAACTGATCGAGTTCAATTTTAAAATGTGAAAATAATGTTTTTCTGACGCTAAATTGCACCTGTTATACTACAAGTTTATTTTTAAAATTTTCAAATTAGTGCTTTATTTCTTCTTAGTAATATCTCTTGGCTTGTCCATGCACCACTGATAAAAATATCATGCTCGTTGAACCCTTGGGTAAAAATAAGCAACTTCTCTGAGATTGTCCAATCTACCAGAAATCATTAGCTTATTTAATGATTTAATAAAATTTCATGAAAATCTATAACAGAAATATACTTCTTTGGCATTTAAATATTTGTAATCAGATAAGAAGGAATAAAAAGTGTCATGCAAAGCGTGTCTATTTTACAAGAGTATTTAGAAAAATCTAATAATTCAACAAAGGTCATAGTTGTTTTATTTTTCCAATTAAATTATTTAAAAACTGTGGCCAAACTAGTAGATTAACTTTATTAGCTATACTATATAGGTTTTACTACCATGTATCTGGTGCCAATTCTGGTGCTGTTTTTTTCTGTTTGAACCGCTGTAAAACCTTCTCCATGTATCCTATAACATCATGTATTTGTGGATAGACTTCATTTGAAAAAATATTGCATTAGAGTGTTTTAAAACAAGACATCCTCTCTTCACACCAGTATGGAATGGTAGAAAATAAGATTGAGGTTGTGACAGCAGGCTAATTCCTATGTATATGCTTCATTAATTTGCTTGTAAAGTGTTTGCCACATAGTATCCTTTGGATGATGTTTCAGAAATAAATCATAGTTTATTATCAAAAACCAACTAACATAAATATAGATGTAATTGCCTATTTCTGAGAATGGGCAGATATTTTAGCTTCCTAAAGGAGTAGCCCAGTAGCAGTAGCCCCTTTTGAAAATTAGCTAAGTAATTTATATGGGGGAACTCAGTATTAGCTTTATGTTGAGGTGCATGGAGAGTAGTTTAAAGAAAGCTTTGTTAACACTTAAACTCAAGGGAAGGCAGTATTTATGGCTTATGGAAATTTAGACGATAGATATGATCTGTGCTATCTTTCAAAATGAATTTCATGTATTGAAAGAGGTTTTAGTCCTATCAAGGAGTAGCAACTTAATTGATTGCTGGAGGTTGTTACTGAAAGATAAGGTTCTTGTTATCTGCATTTCAGAAAAGACTGTCCCCTGTGTTCTCCCATAGAGAAATAGGTAGCAATTCTAAACCACTGAAGTGCACACCACTGATACTATGCATTTTAATTGAGTGATTTGGCTCTTCACCTTAGTAATCATAAAGACTTGGAGCCCCATGGAAGCTCCTGATTTAGCAAACAAAGAGAACAATGTCTTTATTACCCCAGGCCAAGTAAAAGAAAAGGTACAGCTGTGCTAACACAACCTACAGGACCAACTGCAGAATGACATTGGAAACTGGTGATTTTCAGTCACTCATCCACATTCTCTTTCTGTATCTAGCTGGGCATGGAAAATTTCATTTTTCCTTCAAATTCTTGTCAACTCATCAAAATTGGTCTTTAGTTAAATAGTAATAGCGATTTCCACATTCTCTGAAGCCTTATATTTAAATCATTAAATGACAAGTATGATTCCTTAGGGAATTTTCTTTAATTGAATTTTTTTCTGATAGGAGAAGTACCCTTTCATCCTCTCTTCCGTCTCTCTCTCTCTCTCTCTCTCTCTCTCTCTCTCTCTCTCTCTCCTTCCCCTCCCTTTCTTCCTCCCTCCCTCCTTCCCTCTCTACCTCCTTCCCTTCTTTCCTTTAGAGCTCAAAGTTGAAGTAGAGATAATCTAATTCAGCTTTTTAATTGGAGGCCCAGATAAGTTCAACAGTTCCAGAGGCAGAACTACATCCTAGATTTTCCTGAACCAGGCCTTTTGGCACCAGGCATACGACCTCCTTATAAGTGCTAATGAGTACAAACAAATGCTATAAGCCTTGAGCCATAGATGCTGAGCATTTGCTGTGTACAAGGCGCTATAATCAGTGTTGTGGAGGAAACCAAGGTGAATGAGACAAAGGTTATTTCTTCATGTAGTTTGCATTCTACCAAGGGAAATAAGTCGTATTTGTAATAAGTATCACCTGAAGAGTTGTTGTTTTTTAAAATCTTAGGTAAAAAGAATCAAGTTTAGGGTTATACTTTACTTCCCTCTCTTTTCTTCTTATTACATAGCTCTTTAACTATAAGTTTGTCTTTGAGGCCCAGGCAGGGACTGTGGGCTGACATAGTCAGGGTCAGCCACATCCACCTCAGTCCCTGGTCACACATAATTCACAAATGCCCCGATGTTGGGAAAATCCCCTAACCCCTTAGTTTACAGAATATAGTATTTTCAAAAGAATTCTCTAGAAATCTAAAAAAAAAAAGAGAGAGAGAGAGAAGCATAGAAACAAAGAACTGTTTATACTGATCAAGTTTCTTGAATCAGTATAATGTTTCTGAAAGTTTGGTCAAAGATCTGTTTGATCAGAGCAGTTTACAAAGCCCCTTCCATGCCTGCCTTCTCTCTCGCCAAACCCTCCGGAAGTTACCTCTGTTCCTTTCCTTATCCCAGTTTTTGGTCAAGGAAAGAATTGGAACAGAATTTTCCAGTCACTCTAGCAAAACTGTAGACTATAAAACTGTAGACATTAACTTCCTAAGGGAGAAAGTAATCATTACCTTTTTCTGAGTATTTCCAATGACACAAACAAAAGTCTTAGCTATTTTCTTCAGGCCTTCAGTGAGGTACACTTCCTCCAGTGTTCACAGTAGAAAAGGCTATTTCTTCCCCAAGATTTACATTAAGTTCAAGAGCTGTTCAGAGGGAAGAGAGAGGAATTTATTTGAGATGTGGCTAAACAATAACTATGATAATGATTGCTACAATAACAATAACAGCTACCACTTAATCTCCTTGCTTTTAGCAGAAACTAATGTATTACCGTTATTCTCTATACTTAATTTAATGCTTATAACAGTTATATGAAAGTCTAATAGTATTATTTTCATTTTACAGATGAGATACTAAGTAATTTGTCTGAGGTCAGTAAGTAGAAGATATGTGGTTCCAACACACATCTCTGACCTCAAGCCACGCCATACATGCTTTCCACTATTAACAATGCATCTTTTGAAAAAGGGATGGGTTGCGTGGGGCAGCCGATGCTCGCTCTGTCTTGCTTTCTCAGTGCACGTAAGGACATCTATGTGCACTATCACAGCAGCTTGCTTCCTTTCCGGGGGAAGAAACGGCCAACTGCGTAATTCCTCAATTTTAGTTTATTCTGTCTTTAAGCACAATTTTTTCTCCAGTGCTTAATGAGGAGGGAACCCAAAGAACATACTTAACTCTGGCTTTTATAAATTTTCTTCTTTTCATTGTTAGTTTTATTTTACAGAAAATTTGGCATAAAAAAAATCACACTACAAATGGTGATTTTGACTCTATGCAAATTAGACTTCAATTTTGAAAAGTAGGGTAAAAGCTAATTTTAGATGATGATAAGCGTTGGTAAGAGACTAAAACAGGAAAATGAGATAGAGCAAAGAAAACGGTTTTCTTTTTTTTTAACTGGAGTGATTTTCTCATATTTGATTTTGAGCATTGCATTTTTAATAGCTTGTTTGTTCAAGAAAAATGCAATTACCAAATTTTAATCTTGCCTATGCAACATATAAAGGAAACTCCAATTTTAAATCCTATCTTTCCATACACTTCTCTGCCCTCAGAGTCAGGGTTGGAGAAGCATGCCCAATCTTGCTAACAATAGCTATGACCACTCTGGATGACATAGCCCAAACTTGCATCTGAAGTTTGGTGCTTTGTGGAGGGGAATTGTTCTAGGATTGAGACTTGATGGGCATATTTCTGAAAAATGGCAAGTGTATGGGGAAGCAAAAGCTCCTACCAACAAAGAGACATCTATTCCCATCAATATAGGGAAAAAAAAACACTGCTTCATTACCGGGTGAACACCACAGAAGAGTACGTGTGTGTAGGTAGCCCTCGAAACCAGGAAGTCAGGATGACAATGTCACAGAAGTTATACTGCTAAGTAAAAGAAAATACAATAGAACTCCTATTTCCTCTGTTACATCTCAAGATAGGTTCCTAGGTTAACTCTAGAGCAGCAGTTCTCAACCTGTGGGTCGCGCCCCTTTGGTGGTCGAATGACCCTTTCACAGGGGTCGCCTAAGACCATCCTGCATATCAGATATTTACATTACGATTCATAACAGTAGCAGCATTACAGTTATGAAGTAGCAACGAAAATAATTTTATGGTTGGGTCACAACATGAGGAACTGTATTTAAAGGGCCAGAAGGTTGAGAACCACTGCTTTAGAGGCGTATGTTTCTGTTTCAAGCGGTGATGAGGCCCACACACCTGGAAAAATCTTTTCACTGTAAGATGAAACTGGGCTTAGTTCCTCCTTGCAGAGGCCTATTTTCATTCCAGTGAGGGAGAGCAAGGCCTCAAGTCCAGATTTTTCCCCGCAAAGAGATCCTTTCAAAAGGCAAAGAGAAGGCAGCTGCTTCCTTTTCCTTTATAGAGCAAAGCAAATTCTTCTTCATCTCCCTCTCCTCCTCCTCGTCCTCTTCCCCCCTCCTCCTTTCCCTCCAACTTCTCTTCTCTTTCTTCTCCTTAAATCTGTCTCTATAGTAAGAAGGGTGGCACGTTCCTTTTCTGATTTGTGACCTATCCCTTGGACTGGGGTCAAGCTGAAATGAGGGTCAGCATAGATACTTTGAAGCTATTCATGATGGCATTATACATCTAGTGACAGCAACAGAAGACGCACGCTTTTAAATTTGTGGGTAAATTCAACCATTATAACAGTCAGTGAAAGTACAGACAATATTTTCTCGACGCAGCCAAGTATGAGAAAGGGCAATAACCTCTGAGATGCCAAAATACAGGTCACAGAATCCATGTCTCCCACGAACTCTGTACAGTCGCTTCATGCATATGTTCTCAACCCACGGCAGGTTAGAGATGTGTGAAAATGTGCAAAATGGGGAGAGTTGTTTCTAATAACAGCAAGTGTAACAAGCCTGATGTCTGTGGAGCTATACAGGAAACAACCTATAATTTAGAATATGGATATGAACATCAAAATATGTACTTTATAGAGATATATAAAGTGCTGAGTTAGCTGTCTTCTATTTTTCTCTAAAAGCATTATTGTATTACATGCAGTACAAAAATCAGTGTTTATAATATTACATTAAGTTTTGAGAAACTTTTGGGGTCAGGGTGATCTGCATAAAATAGCAGAGCAGTGTATGTGCATATGATAAGCTCATTTTAACCCACAATGTTAAAATTAAAGCATATTTTGGTATTTAAAGACATGAACTTAAGTAATTCACAAAATCTAGACATGTTGGATAGTAATAATAGCTACTTTTATTAAAAGCTATTTTGAGCACTTTACATGCATTAGCACAGCTATTTTCAGTCAGTGTGCCGCAAGAATTTTCCCAACATGCAATACCTGACTATTAGTCGGGGCACTGACCTCTTTTCCCTTAGATGTCAGATAAAAAAATGACAACAGCCAACACAACAACAGATTTCTGGTGTGAGTGGATAAAAATTATACCTATTTTTTTGTCAGCTAGGCAAAAGATATAGTATATTTTTGGTGTGCTACAGAATTTTAGTAATTAGCTTATGTGTGCTATGATAGGAAAAAGGTTGAAAATCGCTGCATTAGCATGTTATTTGTACGCTAAATCAGATGAAACTCTTCCCATCTGAGCTAGATTATATTATTCTCTACCTAGTTTTATTTTTAATATCATTATTTTTCAGGTAATCTTATTTCATTTTAAAAAATGCAGGTCCAATTTTTTTGACCATGCCTTTTCATAATAGATGCTTTGTAAACTTTATGGATTTAATAATTAATTAATTCATTTAAAAATTTTATTGGCATTATGTTTTATCTTGTAATTTATTTTTTAACAGGGGAGGGATAGATATGAGATTCTGTAGAACAGTTATATGAATTAAGTAAGCGTGGATGGCTAGCTCAAGTTAAATATGGGACAATGTCTTCTATCTATTGGTGATAAATTGCTATTCTTTAGGGAAGTTTAAATATTCCTATTTTTTAAAAAGCTTTAAAACAAGACTTAATTTAGACTTATTTACTTATTTTTCCCATTGACTGATAGTGACGGACTCATTTTGCTGTTTTTTGTTTGTTTCTTTTTTTTTTTTAGTTTTATTTTTTCAATTACAGTTTTGCATTGACTATTGGATTAAATTCAGTATTATTTTGTACTAGAGGCCCGATGCACGAAATTTGTGCAAGGGGCTCAGCCCTCATAGCCCTGGCTTCATCCAGAAGGATGTCCTGAAGGTCATTCGACTGTCTGGTCTAACTAGCATATTATGCTTTTATTATTATAGATTAGTTTCACCCATAAAGTGAATTCCCCAAGGTCAGGGGTCAGCAAACTGCGGCTCGCGAGCCACATGCGGCTCTTTGGCCCCTTGAGTGTGGCTCTTCCTAAGCCTTAGGAGTACCCTAATTAAGTTAATAACAATGTACCTACCTATATAG
>NW_006291976.1:610132-615200 GCF_000327345.1 Myotis davidii
CGGGTCTGCCCTCAGGCCTCTGGCAGGCACCCAGGACCAGGGCTTCCCTCCCAGCCCTGGCTTTGTCCGGAAGGATGTCCAGTCTAACTAGCATATTATGCTTTTATTATTATAGATTAGTTTCAGGTGTACAGCATAGTCGTGAGACATCATATACTTTACAAAGTGTCTCCCCTGGTATTTACAATATCCACGTGGCCCCCTACATAGGTCTTAATTTGGATTTAAAGCTGCCAATTCTGAACAACTGTGGTTCACAATTAGGTGTCTGATAATTTAATTTTTGACGTAAACACATTTATAGTTACTGCACTCTTACTTTTCATTATAATCTGAATTAGTTAAATAATTTTACATAATGTCAGTAGTAAAGTATTATGACAATAAAATACAGCCCCTAAAAAATAAGGAGGAGGCCAGCACTCATTGTAATATAGACTTTTTAGATTTCCTAACTTACTTATGGTTACATGTGGTCAAAAAGTCCTCCACTGAGTGGCTGTGGTTTCACTAGATCATTTTTAAATGAGCTGTTTGTTATCTATGTAGATGACAGGTTTCTTTACAAAAGACTATTCTGTAAATAAAAGGGCTTGGGATGTCTGCATTTAAATTTTGACCTCAAGAAGTCTGTGTGTGAACTTTGCACAATGATTTTGCTAGCTGTTTCCTAGATCTAGGACTAGAGTAACATTGGCTACCAATGACCATTGTCTGAGGAATGGTCCCATCAACCTGCATTTCATCTTTGTCTTATAAATTCTAGTGCTTCTGGTCTTCAGTCTTTAGGGGACCAGTCATCATAGACACTTAGAATTCATTCTAAGTTCAGACAGATTTAGGTTAAAATTCTGGCTCTACTTCTTGATCATGTGTCCTTAGATATGTTTCTTAATCTACCTTACTGTCAGTTTTCTAATTTATATGACAAAGATGATAATGGTACTTTTTTTATAGGGTTGTCTACAAGATTAACTTGAATAACTCACTAGAGTTGTGCTTATAATACACTTCATACGTGATAATTGTCTCCATTATTGTGCCCTGAGTCCTTTACTATAGAATTCTGCCAAATACTTTCAACTTCACAAATTGCTTCTCATGCACAATGATCTTAATCTGGTTTCTGTGTCCTTCCAAATAACATTATTCATTTCTTCAATATAGCTGATAGAAATCAGGTAGATCTTAGAAGGAAAGCATTTTAATTATATTAGTTTTTACTGAGCTGTGAGTGACTGGTAGCAATAACCCTTCAAGCATTATTAGGTTTTTTAAGAAGATATTTATTATTTTTCTTTAATGTAATCCCTAATTGTTGAAGATGTAAGCAAGTGAATACATTGAAATACAGGTTATAGGTTAGTAGGGAAAAAGTGCTTTTGTGGCACACTGTCATGCAGGTTTATTGGCATTACTCGGAGGCTTATCTTGGCTTCAGCAAGGAGAAGTTTAATTTTCTATCACAGTTATTTCTTCTTTTCTTTCTTCCCTTTCTAAAGCATACATTCTCTAAAGAGTATGAAGTCTTTGGCAAAGGCAATAAGTCCCAAGATAGTAGGGAAGGGTTTGGGAAAGGATGACGTGTGTTGGAGGTTGGCAGAGTAAGGTATGAGAAGCCGTAGTGGCTAATGTTATGTAATTCTCAAGGTTGGAGAAATAAGTACATTAATTCACTGAACACTAGGTTTGGACATTTAGGTAGCTGTGTAGCAGTTCCTTTAACTAATTTTATAGGTAGGAAGTAGTCAATTTTAGGAGAAATTTTGTAGATGGGCTTGTTTTCTTTGCGGTGGAAAGCACTGTGGGAATTAGTCTTCACTGTTTAGATTAAGTGAATAGAATGTCCAGATAATGACTGATTTTCTCATAAAGAAAATTTAATTGGCAAGTAGGGAAATTGGCAGAGTTCTGACTTCTACTTTTGGCAGTAGAGGGTTTAGAAGAAAGAGTAATGGGAAGGAAAGGAGCTGGGTAACACATTGCTGCAGGTACTCCTTTTAGTACAGTGTGAACAGCACTGCAGTTGTCAGGATACTTGCCCCAGAGACATAGCTGAAGGTGCCAGGCATGCTTCTCAGATACTTAATGGAAATTTCGACTACCTGCAGACACAATTTTACATAGTGAGCCAAGAAATACTAAACATAATAGGGTAGAGTAGAATGGCATTTTCTAGTTATAAAAAGCTTTTACATTCATTATTTAACTTATTCTTAAAAAGTAATCCTTGAAAATAGGCAGAATGGATGGTTTTAACCTCTAAATTAAAGGCATAAAAATGAGATTATCAAAAGTTATATAGCTTCTTAATAGTGGAATCAGGAGAAAAACACATAGGTTTTCTCTATTTTCTGTGTTTCTTTCTATCACATTACTTTTATAAAAAGATGGTAAAACAAAGCAATTTCCATACTTCACTGGTGAATTCTACCAACCATTTAAAGAAGAATTCATACCATCCCTCATAAGCTCTTCAGAAAAATAGAAGAGGAAGGAAAACTTCTGAAATATTCTATGAGGCCTGTATTATTACCTTGGTATGAAAACCAGACAAAAACATCACAAGAAAATAAAACCACAGACCAGTGTTATGAGTATAAATACCAAATCCTTAACAAAATAGTAGTAAACTGAGTGCAGCAACATATAAAAATATTTAGACAACATGACCAAGTTAAATTTATCTCAGGAATGCAAGGTTTGTTTAACATCTGAAAATCAATCAGTGTAGTGCATCTTATTAAAGGATTAAAAGACGAAAACCTCATTATCATCTTTATAAATGCAGAGAAAGCATTTGACATTCCAACATCCTTTCAAGGTCAAAATAGTAAGCTAGAGAAGCAAACTTCCTTAACCCACTAAAAGCAATCTTGCATAAAACCACAGTTAACATCAAAACTAATGGTAAACGAATGCATGCTTCCCTCTTAATTTCAGGAACAATACACATGTCTACTGTCACTTTTTTCAACATTATACTGGAGGTTCTAATCAGGGAAATAATCTAAGAAAAAGATAAAAAAGGCATTCAAATTGGAAAAGAAAAAGTATAACTAGCTATATTCTCAAATAATATGATGTTCTCCACAGAAAAGCACTAAAAATTCCACAAAAATATTACAACTAATGAATGTTATAAAAGTTTTAAGATATAAGATCAATATGCAAAAATCAATTGCATTTCTCTACATTATCAATGAACAATCCAAAAATTAAATTAAGAAAATAATTCCACTATAACAGCATCAAAATCAGTAAAATTTTTAGGAAAGAAATATAACTAAAGAAATTCAAGATTTGCACACAGAAACTATAAAATATTTTGAAAGAAATTAAAGATCTAAATAACAAAAAGACATTCATAAATTGCAAAACTCAATATTGTTAAAATGGCAATACTATCCAAAGTGATATACAAATTCAGTGTAAGCCCTATAAAATTTCAGTGTTATTTTATTTTAAAGGAATTAGCAAGTTTATCATAAAGACATGGGAATGCAAGGGTCTTAAAGACCCAAAACACTCTTAAAATGTGAAGGACTCACACCTCCCGATTTCAAAACATTTTGCAGTGTTCTAATAATGAATACAGTATGGTTCTGGCATAAGGATAGGCATATAGACCAATGGAATAAAATTGAGATTCATTTATGGCCAACTGTTTTTGACAAAGGTCCTGAGATAATTCAATAGGGAAATAATAGTCTTTTTTTTTTTTTAACAAGTATTGTTTGAACAACTGGAGAATAAGTTTTGGATTCCCACCTCACACTATATAAACAATTTTTGTTTTTCCAAAACGGATCTTGGACCTAAATGTAAGAGCAATAAAGCTCTTAAAGATTGAAGAGAGAAAATGGCAGCTGAATAGGCAGACCTGTCATGTACCTTCTCCCAGGACCAGATTGGAAATACAACTAAATTGGAGAACATTCACCTGGAATTACCAACTGAGGTCCAGCTGAGGAGAAGACATATCAAGGGCGGCCAGAAAACACCTGGAGACCACACCTCAACAGCAGCTTGGCTTGCATGATGTGGTCGGGGTGAGCCACATAGCCAGCCTGAGAGGAGATTCAGCCCACGAACAAGACAATAACAATCAAGACCCACTACAACAGGAGAACCCAAATAACTCACACAAGAGACTTTCCTAGAGCACCCAGCGTAGGAGACCTAAGAGACTGCACCATTGGGTCCCACAAAACACCTACTACATAAGACCACCCCACAAAGCCTGGGAGTCATAGCAGTTTGATCTAATACATAGAAATAAATAAAAAGGGACAGTGAAAATGGGAAGACGAAGAACCCCCCAAATGAAAGAAAAGGAACTAAATGAAATGGTGGCAAGCAATTTGCAGATAAAGAATTCAGAGTAATGGTAATAAGGATGCTCAAACAATTCAGTGAGAACTACAAGTAACAATGAAAACTACAACTTACTGAGAATTATAAGGAACTTAATGAGAATTATAAGTGATTAAATGAGGAATGGCATAACTGATATAAACAACACTCTAGAAGGATTATACAGTGGACGAGAAGAAGCTGAGGAACGAATCAGTGAGTTAAAAGATAAGGTAGGAAAAAAGAGCCGTTCAGAGCAAAAAATGGCAAATAAATAAATAAATATTTAAAAAATAAAAAGCAGGAAGTGAGTTTAAGGGAGCTTTGGAATAATATGAAAGGAACAACAGTCACATCATAAAGGTACCAGAAAGAGAAGAATCCTAGCAAGGAACAGAGAACCTGTTTGAAGAAATAAAGGCAGAAAACTTCCCTAATCTGTTGAAGGGAAAAGGTCACTCAAGTTCAGGAAACACAGAGAGTGCCAGCCAAGATGAATCCTAAAAGACCCACAGCTAGGCACATAATAATTAAAAAGGCAAACATTAAAGACAAAGAAAGAATCTTAAAGGCTACAAGAGAGAGAAAGAAAATTACCTACAAGGGAATTCCCATTAGACTGTCAGAACAAAAGACTCATAAAGAATGAGTCTGAAGGGATGGAAAAAAATTTCCAGGCAAATGAAAAAAAAGGTGTGTGTGGGGGGGGGCG
>NW_006291976.1:615331-617241 GCF_000327345.1 Myotis davidii
TATATTTAAAAAAAATATTTCTTATTAATTTTTTACAGAGAGGAAGGGAGAGGGATAGGGAGCCAGAAACATCCATGAGAGAGAAACATCGATCAACTGCCTCCTGCACACCCCCCATTGGGGATGTGCCCACAACCAAGGTACATGCCCTTGACCAGAATCGAACCTAGGACCCTTCAGTCTGCAGGTCAATGCTCTATCCACTGAGCCAAACCGGTTAGGACCACATGTGATATTTTCAAAGACAGAACAGATCTTAGGACACAAATTAAGTCTCTACAAGTTCAAGAAGATGGAAATCATATCAAGCATTTTCTCAGATCACAATGGTATGAAGCTAGAAATCAAGTACAATAAAAACACTCAGAAACAGTCAAACCCATGGAGGCTAAATAGCATGTTATTAAACAAGTAGAGGCCCGGCACATGAAATTCATGCATGGATATGGTCCCTAGGCCTGGCCTGCGATCAGAGCCATCTTCCCCAGCTGCCAGCAGCTGGCCCTGCCCCCGGCCGCCACCCACCTCCAATTGCTTGTTTGCCATCAGGTGATGGGAGCCTGCCGGTCAGGGGAGGGACCAAGAGGTTGGCTGCTCCTACCCTCACGCCATCCCCATCCCTAGCTGCCACCCACCCGTGATTCCCCATTTGGCATCAGGTGATTGGAGCCTGCAGGTCTGGGGGGAGGGACCAAGGGGTTGGCTGTTCCCACCCACTCACTGACTTGCACCCCACCGCAAGTCGCCCTCTGTGTGTGGGGTGACCGGCGATGCAGGGGGCCCTGGTCTGGCACGGCTCGCATCTGCCACCACCCACCCCACGTTCCCACTTCCCCATTAGGTGATCAGAGCCTGCCTGCTGGGAGAAGGGACCGAGAGGTTGGCCAGTAGGTTCTGATCAGGCGATTGGGGCCTGTGGGCTGGGGGCAGCTCCTGTGTTGTGTGTCTGCCCCCTGATGGTCAATGCGCTGTGACTGGTCATTCTGCTGTTCAGTTGATTTGCATATTACCCTTTTATTATATAGGATGAATGGGTCACCAAAGAGATTAAGAAAGAAATGAAAACATTCTGGAAACAAATGAAATGAACACACAATAATCCAATATCTATGGGACAAAATAGAGCTAGAGACATAGAACCATGGAACCAACTAACGAATTTCAGATGGAAGGTAGGAGTGGGGGTGGTATATGTGAAAGATTAACCGGGGAACTTATATGCATATATGCATAGTCCATGGACACAGACAATGAACCCCCATTGTGATGAAGGCTTGGGAGGAGTGGGTGCAAGGTGAAGGGGGCTCATTGGGAAAAAAAAACAACAAAAAGGGACATCTGTAATACTTTCAATAATAAAGATAACTTTTTTAGCAAAAGTTTTTGAAGAAAACATGATATATGATTCCATTTTTATGAAAGGCCTTGAAGAGAAAAATTTATGAAGACAGAAAGTAGATTAGAGTTGCCTAGGGCTGAGGAGGAGGGAGAGAGGGATAGGGATTGAATGCTAATAAGTATGAGGGATTTTTTGGGGGGGAGGTAAAAATTCTAAAATTATTTTGTGACTAGAGGCCTGGTGCACGAATTCATGCACAGGGGTGTGTGTGGGGGGGGGTGGGGGGGGATAGCAATACTCATATCTTACAAACTAGACATTCAAAGTGAAGGCCTGACAAGAGACAATGAAGGATACTTCATGTTACTAAAGGGATTGATATTACCTGAGGATATAACTCTGGTAAACATATATGCAACCAATACGGGAGCTTCCAAATATATAAAAAAATTTCTGGAGAATTTAAGGGAGAGATAGACAACAATACAATCATAGTAGGGGACTTAACACACCACTGACATCACTGGATAGATCTTCTAGACAAAAATATCAATAAGGAATCAGTGACTCT
>NW_006291976.1:618642-619235 GCF_000327345.1 Myotis davidii
ATTGAGTGCTAATAAGTATGAGGGATTTTTTTGGGGGGAGGTAAAAATTCTAAAATTATTTTGTGACTAGAGGCCTGGTGCACGAATTCATGCACAGGTGGGGTCAAGCCAGCCCACCCCAATCAGGGTTGATTGGGCCGAGTGGCCTGGGGGAGGGGCCATGGGCGGTTGGCTGGCTGGCTCCGCCCCCTGGTCAAGCTCCCTGGTCAAGGGGACAATTTTCCTATTAGCCTTTTGTTATATAGGATGATGATTGGTGTTTCTGATTTCTTGGGATATATTCCATCAATAAGGAAACAGTGATCCTAGATGACATACTAGATCAGATGGAATTAATCAACATCTTCAGAACATTTCACCCCAAAGCTGCAGAATATACATTCTTCTAAAAGTGCACATGTGATATTTTCTTTTTTAAAAATATATTTTATTAATTTTTTACAGAGAGGAATAGAGAGTTAGAAACATCGATGGGAGAGAAACATCCATCAGCTGCCTCCTGCACACCTCCTACTGGGGATGTGCCCTCAACCAAGGTACATGCCCTTGACCAGAAATCGAACCTGGAACCCTTCAGTCTGCAGCCCTGTGAT